>NC_064768.1:13547214-13894714 GCF_011397635.1 Epinephelus fuscoguttatus | reverse complement strand
CCAGAAAAACCAAAGCACCTTCAAAGATTTTAATATTTTTTTCGTAAAAGTGCCATGAGCTATGAGAACCATTTTGACTTGCAGTGTTTTAAATCTGACATCATCTCTAATAAATACTACAGTATTTATTTTATAAAAAAATAAACAAGACAAAACACTTCAGCAGCTTATGCAAATACATCAAAGTGCACTGTGATTGTAAAGCTATGACGTTTTAAAACCAATGCAATAACTCATTTACCTTCTCCGTGCATTGAAAATGTATGAGATTGTAAAAATGTCAAATATGTGTTAGTTTATAATTTTTTATAAAAAACAATCAAGTTTGTTTTACTGAGTAAAAAACTGAAATTTGTGGCATCTGAGTGGAGTCTCTCTCTCTGTGTTTGTTGTTGTAGATTGTTGTAAACTTACTTAACACAGGAAATGTGTGTGTGCATGAAGCTCAGATCAACAGGCAGCTCCTAACACTTTTCCACCAACTTGGAACTGGTTGTGTTCCAGTTCCTGCATCTAATTTTGAACCGTTTACAGCATTTTGACCAAGATTAAATTGGTACAGAACCCAAAAGGTTGGTTTCCAGCTGGAACCTAAATTAGCAGGTTTTCCTTAACCTGAAGTGCTAACTGTGATGACATCAATGGGCATGTCATATTGTACAGACTGGAAAGAGTGGATGGAGAAGGCAACAATGGAGAAGTCAAGTGAGAAATCGTCAGAAAAGAGGAGAGTGCAGTGGTCTTATTAATAGTTGGTCTATGCTTGGTTTTTGGATAAAACATGCATCTGTAATAACAGAACAAAATCTTGCAGGTTCTTCCAATGTAAATAATGCAACACCCTCTGATGATGACGCATCCTTGGTTGTAATGGTCTCGCCAGACACTGGTGGAAATGTGAGCTGGTTTGCTAGATAGCACCAAGGTCTCAAAAATCCTGAATGGAATTGGTTCAAGAACCAGAGCTTATTTGGTGGAGAATGGGTAAAACTGAGGCAAAAAAACAACAACATAATTCCAAGATCTTTCTCTTTTACTGAACTAGTCATATTGAGGTGATGTGTCTTTTGCTGCTGCACCCAGATGTCACAAAAGTTTAGTTGTTGCAGCTTCCTGTGTGCCATCATGACCTAAAATGTACAAAAGTGAGGAGATCAGCATTGCCTAAAGTCTACTAGTACAACCCCACACACCCCAAAATACCACATAGCCTTCACATTTATGTCATGTAACTGTTGGACTCTATTTTGTCTTTTTTTTTTTATCACCAACACAAAGCTCTAAATGCTGTTTAAATAGAAGGATGTGATGTTAAATGCTAAAACTTTTAATTTTAACTAATTTTATTAGCCTAAGAACACCAAAATTTAAGAACTCTAAAATATACTAGAACCAGCTATATAAAAGACATGTGTTATAGGTATTTGGAAAAATAAGTACTTCTGAGCGTGAGTGAAAATAACTTTTGATGTTTCATAGTTTTAGTTTATTGTTAGTTCTTTTGAAAACTAACATGAAGCTCGAGACACAAACCGAGAGAGGAGGGCGGACAGCCGTTGGTCATGTGCTATGACGTCACACCCGTAGTACGGATTTGTAAAACATACAAGCTAGCTTCACGGGACAGCCTGAAAGGAGGCGCAGCTGCTCCAGTGTTTTATAGATCTGCGTTTCCTCAAAGTAACGCTCACATGACTGTTTTTCTCTGGTCGTGAAAACAGCTACACAGCTCAGTTGTTGTCTCGCCGGCTGTGTTATAGGCACGACATGACCCGGTTTATGTTTTATATTCTTTTACGTTCAAGCTGCCTTAATCAAAAATCTCTGGTGTAAAACCCTTCACAAGGTAAGGTGACAAAATATTCATACATGTTGACGTCAAACAGGCATAAGTTACACAGGTTATAGCAAGTTAACGAACAAGCTAAGCTACTGTAAACTAGCAAGTTCAGGTTAACTTAAATTCTTTTATGTATTAATGTAATGTAACATTTACAGACCTGTCTAAAAGGTTTTTGTTGTATACGTTATCTGTATATGTCTGATACTTGGCACATAACAGAAACTGAGACATTTTCAAATAATGAAGGACTTTAGTGTTTTAAGCTAGCTTAAAATCTACTACTACTACTACTACTACTAATAATGATATAGTGTTTGGTATTTCACACAGTACAAGTCGCTGCCCTCGTTATTTCATGTTATTTTTCTGTCATTTATAGAAAAAGACATTGCTCCACTTGAATTTCCACTTGTTTAATTAGTTGTCAATTTACATTTTACATTATTTAGCCATGTACGACAATGCTGTAGTATCCTTTAGCACAGTCAGGAGCTGATTGACAGAAAATATTCAGCTAAATCAATTTAACTAACCTTACCAAATATCTTCTGGTTAAATCAACTAGAGGCTAAAGAGTACTTATTTGTTTCTGTTTTATGTCATTATAAATTGAATACTATGTTTTTATGCTGTTTGTTTGACAAAATAAACCAATTTAATGACATTACTGTGGGCTGTGGGAACATGTGGTGAGCACTTTTAACTATCTTAAAATCATTTATCAGTGAATTTATAATGATACATTTTATTTGTTGTGGGAAATAGGTTTCCCCTTATTTATTTAAAGATATTTAGGGCTGCTAGACTTGTTCTGGGCTTCTCAATAAGAACTAGCACTGAAAAGTTGCATTCTAGCCTTTCTTGGCTCACCATTGAGCAAAGGATTTTTTCAGCCATGGCCACATTTTTTAGCTGCATTATTAACTTAAAAAAAAGCCAGTATTTTTATTTGAGCAAATAATTTATTGCAATAACACACATAAACACAACACTAGATTTGCCAGCAATGGCCATATAGTGGTTCCCAGTCTAAGGACTAACTCATCGCAAAAAACTGTCATTTACAGAGCCATAATATACTGGAATAGTTTACCTTTCAAAATCTGGCTTATTAAAAATAAATTATCCTTTAAAAAGGACATGCAGAGGCATCTGCTGGCCTGTAGATGAATGTGAAAAGCAGAAGGTATGCTCTGTGTGTGTGTTTACAGTATTGTGTGTTTCTACAAGTTGTGCAATTTTTTCTTTGTCTTTTTGACTTTTAAAAAATATATATATATATTTTCAATATATTGATTATATAGTATTCTACTTTAATGTATGTAGCCTACAGTGTACCCAATTTTGAACTGAAATGACTGAATGTAATTCCTTTTTTTCAATCTTTCTTCTTTATTTTCTGTTTAACTTTCATATAAACATAAGCTTTGTATTTTATAATGTAAATTGATGAAATTGTATGTTTTATATGTAATGTAGTGTAATATATTGTATGTAAGGTGTGGACTCCAGGAAAACTAGCTGATTGCCAAGGCATTCAGCTAATGGGGATCCTTAAAATAAACAAAATAAATAAATATCATGGGGCGACTTAGTGGATAGAGCAGGCGCCCCATGTACAAGGCTGTTGCCGCAGGGGCCTGGGCTCGACTCCAGCCTATGGCCATTTCCTGCATGTCACTCCCCTTCTCTCTCCCCCTTCACACTTGTCTGTCCTGTCAATTAAAGGCTAAAAAATGCCCCAAAAATATGTTTAAAAAAAAAAAAAGATATCACTGTTAACATTAATTCTTACACTTTGCTCTCACATTGCTTATTTGAAAATGAGTTTTCAATTTCAGTCCAAACAGGTTTAATAAGAAAAGACGTGTCACAGTATATTTTAATAATATATAACACACATTACACAATACAGTAATTGTTTTAGGAAAAAAAAGAAGTGAATTGGGCTGTTTTTCTGATGATCTCATGATAGGCTCACACACATAGTTGCACAGACACTCACTTGCTGACACAGGTCACATGGTGATGGCAAAAAGTAAATGCTTTGTCAATGGACTGTCATGGATGCAACACAGCACAATGTATCAGTGGTGCACAATGTGTTCATGTGGTCTTTTTGATGATATTGATGTGCCAACACGCATTTCAAAGAAGCTTTTCAAGGATCAACCCATGCAAAACATTTGCAAAAGTAATCGTGCTGCAATAATTAGTCACCTAATTGATAAGTCGAAGGATGGAGATCTAAGTGCAACAGGTCTGATAGTACTAAGTAATATTCTGAGCATTGTGATAGACATTTTTCTCTTTTTTGTTTGATGTTAGACCCAACAGTTAAATACCATCAGAAGATAAACTGATAATGAAAATAATCATTAGTTGCAGCCCTCAGAAACAAAGACATTATTGTGGTAAAAACGATTTAAGCCAAACTCTGTTCATTTTACACAAACTGCCCACACTTGTGACAAACAGAGCTGGTTGAAAATGGCCAAAGTAGTACATGTCTATTCTGCAGATTCTGTTCTCAATTAAGCGATACTAATTTGGTCAATAAGATGATTCTGAAGACCCAAATGACGTCTTCAAGTTACACATTTTCGGTGATTGGAGGTTCAAAACTCAAAGATAAGCTATTTAAAATCACATACAAGAGAGATACTTTGCAAATCGGCACGTTCAGAAAGTTAAATTTGATCAATGAGTGATTGAAACATTCAGTCGATTATCAGAATAAAATCAACTTAATTGATTTATTTACTGAATGTTTTTTAAAAGGATTTATTTTCCAAGAAGTATCTTTCTCATTTGTTTTACTTTCTTTTTCACAATTTGACAAATGTTCAGTAAGTGTCAGTGTGTGCACGGGAAAGTACAAACTGGAAAAACTGGCTGTGTGAGAAAGCATCTGTGGCTCTTCATTACTGAGTGGCTAGTTTCTAGTGTCAGTGACACTGAGTCAAATAAGGTGTGTATTGCAGAAACACATCCTGAAATCTACTTTTAATTGCACTCTTAATGGGACAGTTCACCACTAAATCAAAAGGACATTTTTCTTTTTTTGGGGGTGAAATGTCCCTTTAAGGCAGTGTCACTCCAGTGTTTGTCTGGTATGTGCTGACCAACACATTTTTGTACAGGTGCTTCAAAGCAAGCATGATCAGGATTAGTTAAGATCAAAGTTTTAGGTGGTTGATACATTCCTCAGACAAAAGGAAGACGTAACCTACTGATATTGACTGGACAGATTAACTGTAGTGATAATTTCAGGGTCATTCACCATCATTTTAACTGTTTATTGATACCTCAGACCAGCTGCTTCAGAGGACCTTTGTGCCCTTTATGTCCTGCTATGTACTCTGATAACACTGTATCTGCTGTCATGAGAAATTATTGACATCTTATGAAACCCAGCTCACCCACCCCAAAACTTTTCAGATCATTCACATCAGGCTACTAACAGGTAGCTTGTGTTTTTCTCAGTTCCTCAATAACAATATTTAGAAGCAGCAACATCACGAGTTGTCACTTTCCTGCCCATCAAAGCTTTCCAGCAGGAAGCGTGACAAGTGAAACTCAGAACAATAACTCAGTTATATTCTGGCCTAAAACCTCTAACCTTCACAGGCAAATTCACTCTTAATGTTTAGAGTTATATCTCCCTGCGTTTTTAGGTCAGCACTGCCACCAAAACTAATTATATCCATTCTGTTGGAGATGCTGCTGATTGTTCTCATCGTTGATCAACCTGTGAATTGTTTCCTTAGTTATTATTTGCTAGAAAATAGTGAAACTATAATCAAGTAAAGATGTCTTTCTTTTTTGAAACTGGTCCAGTGTTGAATGATAGAAAAACAGACTGCAATGTAAACACATCTTCGCACCTTCAATTTACATCCACTGTAAGTGCTTGTGTTTGCCACTGACACGCTCAGATTGTTATAAGTGTCTGACAGCATTATAGAAAGGATCCTTACAGAGTAAGACCTTTTTGTCAAAGAATAAGAACCTTTTTGTTTAACCAGAAACAGCCTGAAATCTCCTTTGGCAAACCCTCCAGACTCCATTTCAATAAACAGTAATTTTATCAGCAAAAAACACACTTTGTCAATATGTAAACAATACTGGGTCTTAATGAATTTTTACTTATGCTTAGTGGTTATAAAACTAAGAAAATACTTAGTTAGTATGCTCAGTATGTTGTAGAGGTATGCTGAGTTTCCTAGGCTCTTATCCACACCTCGTCTGGTATTTCCATTCTTATCTGTTGTTCCCAGTGTTGTCTTTAGTTTGGTCATTTTCATTTTTCAAGCTGGTTTCATAAAACCTTTTAAAAACCACCTTGGTGAGCTTGAAAAGAGACGTATGTCAAGATGACGACAGAGGTGGTTTTCTGAGTTCCTGAAAAGTAGACATTTTAATGAAAGAGGGTTTTACCCAACAATGAGAGCAAACCCAGCCTGTTGTGTTGTACATTACCTTTTCTTGTTCACAGGTTCTAAATCAGTAAAGAGATAAACTCACGCTTCATCATCATCTTCATCACATGTCCTCCTCACACTGCAGTGCATCCACTCTGAGCGTCTGTGACCCTTGTCAGTTGGCGCAGTGTTGGGGATCAGTACCTACATGTAATCTAACTTCTAGTTTTACTACAGTTTGCACATCATACATATCACATGTGGCCCTCATGTGATACATTTTTTTGCCAAGTATTTTGAACTACTCTATTTAAGTAGCTTTAGTTAACCAAACTAGATTTCTCCAGAAGGTAGCTTTGCTGTAGTTAAACTTTCTCCAGTGTGAAGTAATTGATAGCTTTCAAAGCTATTCTTTCAAAGGGGCTTCCTCAACACTGAGTGGAAGTCTGGCGAAACTCCCAACAATTTGTGAAATCAGGAAGTGTCATTGTGTGTGTTTTTGTATATCAGTGTTTTCAAGCTTTTTATCATAATCTGCTGATGTGTTGTGCCACTTGACTCGTCTTCTTGTACTAACTTGTCTGTCACATGTTAATGTAACATCCTCTGTTCATGTTTTTCTGACTTCTGATTTCAACCTTTGTCCATCCAGCAGGTTTCCTGGACACCATGGCTCAGTGACATAATTTCACAGACTTGATATTTCCCGGGTCAGCCGGGTGCCATGCCTTTACCAAATGGCTACTCCATCAACTCAGCCCTTTCGGAGGAGCGCGAGGACAGTGAGCCCCTTATCGAGAATGATGCAGGTGTGTTTATCTTTGTTATTTTAAGATTTTGGATTTGCATCATGCTAAAACTCTCAAGACAAGTAGTGTCAGCTGTATTTATACTTAAAAACTGCAACTGACAGTTATTTTGATGATCCGTTTTATATTTCATGTGGTTTAAAGTGTTTAGTAGAATAGGAGACGGAGCAGAGAAGGGATTTCTGGTCACCTGCTTTCTAGCAACACTTGTATTATAAACACTTTACTGTCAGATCAGCGTGTTTCAGCTTGTGACCAGTGACCCATTTAAGACCACAAGCTGGAAAAAGCTGGTCCAACAATAAAGTTGCTCTTTAAAGTTAATTTTTAAAAGAGTAGTTAATTGGGTCTCTACTCACAAGATGCTTATTTTGTACTTAAAAGACAATATTAGGTTATTATATAAAATGTTCCTTTTTAATATAATTACCAATTCTGCCTTTTAGTAACATTTCATTTGCGTCTTTTAGTAATATTTTAAATGTAACTGGAGAGGAGTTGGCATTACACAATAGCTCCTCAGCTCCTCAGAGGCTTTTTAAATTATGTTATGTTATTTACTTATTAACCCAATCTAATGCAATTATCTCTTGTGCTGTTAAACAAAAGGGTGATCACCTATCTGGAAACTTTGCTGAATATTTAGAGTAAGAGGAGTAGAGTGAGAGTGGATATCAGTTTAACACTGACAGTTGATCAAGTAGAATTAATTTTGTTATTAGTAAAGCAATCTGAAATAAGTTAATTAAAATAATTCATTTTAAAAATTGCATTAGTTTAGTGTCCTTATCTTCGAAAACGTGTTTCTGCGTGACGTCAGCTTTTCATCAGCATTTTTTCTGATTTGAGACACTGTTTCTCTAATTAAATGTGCTTTTGATTAATTTATTTAGCTGAAGAAGAAGTAGTTATTTAAAAAAGTAGGACAACTTTCTCAACCCATAAACAACACTCAAAGGTACAGTGTGTAAGATTTAAGGTGATGTAGTGGCATCCAGTGGTGAGGATTGCAGATTGCAACCAGCTGAAGCATCTCCCAGTTAGAATTCCTGGTACAAACACTTAATAAAGCAGTGTAATGGCAAAATATCAGTGTTTTTCCAATGCTGCTTGTAGTGGAGGGGATTTTAACTATGGTGGCTGACATGAAAATGCAAATGACCCTATTTAGAGTTCGTTTGGTTTGTCCATTCTGAGCTACTGCAGAAACATTGCAGTGCAACATAGCATCTTCTCATCATCTCCGTAGACGAGGACCCGCTCCCTAGTATGTAGATATAAATGGCTCATTCTGAAGTTATAAAAACACAACAATTCTTATTTTCAGGTGATCATACACTAAAGAATACATACTTGTTATATTATATACCATTTCTGCCAATGTATCCCCTTAATCCTACACACTAGACCTTTAATTCTGACGTTAATCTGAAACATTTGAAATGATATTCACAATGACTCCATGCTCTCAGTCCAGACTGCATGTTAAAATCATTGTATTCTATGTGAACAGTTCCTCCTGTGTGCTGCTCGGCTCGCCTCAACCTGGCCTTCCTGATGTTCTTGGGGTTCTCCATGGTCTACGGTCTTCGTGTCAACCTGAGTGTTGCCATGGTAGCCATGGTGAATACCACTGATTCCAAACCAGCCCAGAACACCTCCATCACCTCTGCCTGTCCCCTGCCAGCAGGGACAGAAAACAGCAGCAACACTTTCCTACAACCTGAGGGGGTAATGTCTTAAACAAGTTACAACTTGTGTGTAGTTTGGAATGAAATACTTTTGATAGGGCACCTGCTGCAAGATAACATGCAGTACGTAGATTTGTGTCTTTGAATTAAGTAAGTCTAAGGGTGTTTTCACACTTGGTCCTTTTTAAAGGAACCGAACTCAGTCCTCTTAAAGTGGACCAAAAAGTGGACAGACAGAAAGGGGACTCAGTTCTTCTTGCATTCACATTGTCAGTTCATTTGAAAGAGGACTCTCTGGTCCACTTCAGCTCTGATTGGTCCTCTTTCTGTTCACACTGTAGCCTATGTATAATTTATACTGATATAGTTTTGTTTTTACTTTGACTTGGCACTGCAGTGCGGTTATGAACTTCAAATTGGAGGAAAACCTTAACGTTTTACATTCCATCTCAGGCCCTTTGCTGCATGTCATCCCCTCTCTTACTTCCCATTTCATGCTAGACTTTACTATCTAATAAAGGCAAAAGTGCTAAAAATTACTGGTTTGACTGGAAAATTCCAGTCCAGATTTTTCCTTATATGAATGTTGCCTGAGACAGATCTCAATCCTATCTGCTTTCACCCTATTTACTAGGGATGCACCAATTTATCGGCAGAATATTGGTATCGGCCCAGAATCTCACAGTGGGTGCATCCCTGCTATTTACACGTTTGTGATGAAGACAGACTGTATACAACCTCTATTGCCTTCGCTAAGTGGTGAAAACTCATCTAAAATCAGATGTAAGTAAGAGTAGGTAACCTGAATTCCTGTTACCATAAACACTTCCCACTCTCTGTCCTCTTGTACCAGGTCCCCCAGTATCCTTGGGACTCGGAGACTCAGGGCTGGCTGCTGGGAGCCTTCTTCTTCGGGTACCTGTGCACACAGATCCCGGGGGGATACCTGTCCGGTCACTACGGGGGGACCATCTTCCTGGGTTTGGGTGTGCTGGGCACTGCTGCCCTCACGCTGCTCACCCCTCTGGCTGCCCAGATGGGGTCGTATTGGCTGTTTGCACTGCGAGCGTTGGAGGGCTTTGGAGAGGTAAGTTGAGCAGGACACAGGAGGCCGCTGTGTGTACAGTCAGTTTCACGACTTAGTACTTCTAGTTTACAATGAAGAACCTTTTAAGGATGAATTTAACAACAATAATGGAGTAGTAGACATTTATTTGCTGATACATCTGGCAGATATTGTTTTTCAGTAAAATTGACTGGTCTGCATGCTCCACATGTTATCATAAGTGTGCTCTGCAATGTGGGACTTGCACAGGTCTGGTCTTGATCCTGGCTTGGTCTCAGCCCCTCAAGTCTTGGTCTTGTCTCAGTCTTGATACACTCTGGTCTTGGTCATAACTTGGTCTTGGTTTAGGTGGTCTTGACTGCAGCACTGCAACACATCCACATTATTTATTAATAAGAACAGTGATTGCGTCTTGCTGTTTGCCACACTTGTCTCACTCTCATCTCACTGCCTGTCTCTCCATGTTTCTTCAGGGTGTGACGTTCCCAGCCATGATGTCCATGTGGGCTCGGTGGGCTCCTCCTCTGGAGCGCTCTCGCCTTATGTCCCTGTCGGGATCTGGGAGCAGCTTTGGGGCCTTTGTGGCTCTGCCACTCACCGGCTACATCTGCCAAACCTTAGGCTGGCCTGCTGTCTTCTATATCTGTGGTGAGGGAGGGAAACACCCAAGTACAATCACATATTCACATATAAAGCATGACATACCTCAGTCTCTCACAGGAAAGATGCCAGGGTGGTAGATGCTGCACAACAATAAGAAACTTGAATTTGCAGAACATAAATTCCCTCTCTGATATAAATGAATAATAAATGTGATTAAATAATAGTTGCTGCTGAATGAGACACAAAGAAAACAGTTGCAATAATTAGGAGAATACTAAGGCCACACAAAAACAGTGGTGGAAGAGGGACTTTACTTCAGTTTCAAGTAGTTTACTGTTGCATGTAGGGGTAGGGTAAAAAAATGTATTCATAGATGCATCGCAATGTGGATGCAGACGATTCTGCATCGATTTACAAATGTCAATGAATGTAAATATTTGTTCATAACATAATGTTGAAGGAACAAAAGAGGTGGAACTAAACTGCAAAGACAGTCTGCAGCGTGGACAAGCTAAAGTTACTAATTTATTGTCACAAAAGTCAGCTTTTGCAAGCTTGTTTTAAGTTAATGTCTGGCTGACCAACACACTTTGCAGCATTAACCAGAAGAAAATGACTCTCTGCTCAATCTGTTTTACCTTAAAAAACCCGTGCCTGGCCTGCCTAGTGTCTCTAACAAAGAAAGAGGCTGCTCACAGCTTCTCTGCTGGCATAATGTAAATAACAACACAGCGGCTGAGGCAGAGCAGTCCCCCTCCCCCTCATGTTATTCTTATACACACAGGAGACTGTAAGGTGCTTTCAGATCAATCCATTCATTCATTAATGCAGTTAACTTATTAAAATAAAAAGGATGCATACCAAATATTATTAAATAAAAGGTGAATTGCATACTGTTTCAGGGGAAATATTACAGTAGGCTGTGCAAACACTGGACCCTACGTAGGCATGTGTACATCGTTACCCTCTAAATTGTTATCAAATCATGAGGTGCCTGGAGATTCCCACCCCTAGTTGCATGACATGAACAATTTAAGGTTTTTATCTTACTTTACCTACCTTATATTATAGCTTTATTTCTGTTTGCATTCTGACAGGAATAAAATTACTTTTATGCTGACTGGGTTTTTAAAATAATGTAAACTTCTTGATGCAAGATACATTTGGAGCAGTTTGATTTCATTATCGCGTCAGGCATTCACTTTTAACTCTGAATACCACACCTTTCCTTTAATTATTCACTTTCATATACAATAAAAGCTTCTCTCGGTCGGTTTGTCTGTCTATCTGTCTGTCTGTCTTTCAGGGGGTGCTGGTTGCCTCTGGGCCGTCTTTTGGTTTATTTTTGTATCCGATGACCCTCGCACTCATCGTCAAATCAGCAAAGAGGAGAGAGATTACATCATAAACTCCATCGGACCTCAGGTGCACATTAAACATTAACCATCACCTAATTTACAGTGACGTGTATTGTTGTATTGCAGCTCCTCTTTATTGACAAGATAAAGAAATTATTAATATAAATACATTAAACAGCAAATTATTATTCTAAGTCCACTCCTACAGTTTCCCTGTATCACCAGTTTGTATGGAAGCTGCCAAGAAGGTGATTTATGCGGCTGTTTTTTAGCCAAACTGTATGTCAGAAAGGGAGTTTTACAAGTATTGAAACTGACGCCGCATTTTATTAGCAGTTCCTCTTCCCCTTATTCATTTACAGCCCTTCATATTACTTAACAGCTTACGTAGCACAGAAGCCACTGAGGAAGCAGAAGGAGAGGGAGGTGCAAGGATTGAAATTGAATGCATTTGCCCTTATTTCAGCCCAGTGACCATGGATCAACCACCAGCTGAAGCCTTAGCACTTTACTGCATTTTACTAATCATCAGATATACCTGCAGACTCGATTAT
The DNA here is from genome assembly GCF_011397635.1 of Epinephelus fuscoguttatus. NCBI lineage: Eukaryota > Metazoa > Chordata > Actinopteri > Perciformes > Serranidae > Epinephelus > Epinephelus fuscoguttatus. The sequence continues at coordinate 13,882,366 of NC_064768.1, read as the reverse complement.
TTCTATGAGGCGAAGGTGTCTTCTGTTGATAGTTGTAATACTTTGGCAAGCAGACGGTAATTTCTGTTTGTGAGCCATATCACTAACATTCATTCATCTTCTAACCGCTTCATCCTCTTGAGGGTTGCGGGGGGGTTGGAGCCTATCTCAGCTGACATCGGGTGAGAGGTAGGGTACACCCTGGACAGGTCGCCAGACTATCGCAGGGCTGACACATAAGAGACAAACAACCATTCACACTCACATTCACACCTACGGACAATTTAGAGTTATCAATTAACCTAGTCGGGGCGGCACGGTGGTGTGGTGGTTAGCACTCTCGCCTCACAGCAAGAGGGTTGCCGGTTCGATCCCGGGCGTGGGAGCCCTTCTGTGTGGAGTTTGCATGTTCTCCCCGTGTCAGCGTGGGTTCTCTCCGGGCACTCCGGCTTCCTCCCACAGTCCAAAGACATGCAGACTGGGGACTAGGTTAATTGGTAACTCTAAATTGGCCGTAGGTGTGAATGTGAGCGTGAATGGTTGTTTGTCTCTATGTGTCAGCCCTGCGATAGTCTGGCGACCTGTTCAGGGTGTACCCCGCCTCTCGCCCAATGTAGCTGGGATAGGCTCCAGCCCCCCCGCGACCCTCAAGAGGATGAAGCGGTTAGAAGATGAATGAATGAATGAATTAACCTAGTCCCCAATCTGCATGTCTTTGGACTGTGGGAGGAAGCCGGAGTGCCCGGAGAGAACCCACGCTGACACGGGGAGAACATGCAGACTCTGCACAGAAGGGCTCCCACGCCCGGGATCGAACTGGCAACCCTCTTGCTGTGAGGCAAGAGTGCTAACCACCACACCACCGTGCCGCCCCATATCACTAACATATCAATAATAATAACTATTATTGCTACTGGTTTATGATACTGGTTTCCATGCATTTACATAATGTTGGGGATAAAGAAATCACACAAGCTGAATAGTATGACAATCTAAGTAAATAATAACTGCAATTAGTTATATTACAGGTTTTTTTTTTTTTAATAAAATATCAAGCTATCATTGAGATTGACCTAAGAAACTTCGATAGACGATAGAAAGACGATAAACAGATGCCTGCCATATGATATTGCTCTATTTTATATCAACTGACATGCATTTGAGCTCACCCAAGAATTTCTGTCAGGCCGAGTGCACCTACGGAGCAGACACCAGCCCTTAATTCCTAGCAGTGTCTGCTGTAACCCTCCACCATCACAGCTCCAGTTACATTACACGTGTCATACCCCATAGCTCTCATGGAGCCTTGATCAAATGCAGAACTGCAATGGATTGTGGGTAGTATACACCTCTGGAGTGACCATTGTGTTGATCTCACTGTGTTCACTTCAGTTTTTCAAACAAATGAAACAACACTTATCATGGCAGCGGGGATTTCCCTTGAGGGCAGGTGCCAAGGGGAAGTAAACAAGGACATGTTGGACGAGAACTGAAACACAGCCAGTGTTATCCCTCACACCTTGACTCCATTTTGGAGATTTTTCTGCTTTCATTGAAAAGCTGTTCTTAAATAACTCCTCAAACGTCCTGTTTTCCATAATGTTCCCTTATTTTCTTACTTTCTCTTCCCCTCAGCTGTCCTTTTGTTGTTTAGCTGTCTTGATGCCAACAAGTCAATATGCCTTTAAATGGGAACATCTGACAGAATTGCCTTTTCTTTCTTAAAGGTATTCTGTGCAGGAAATATTGGCTGCTGTTTGTAAACAGTATCGCCAGGGGAAGTGAAAGCCAACCCCACGTTTGCTATATTTGTCATTTTTCTGCACAGTTTCGGGATTTTCATAGCTTTCTCTTGAATGCGTGCTGCTCACGGCCTAACACCTGGTCGGTTACCTTTATGTAAAGTCTGATCTCACCTGCATGCAGTGCCCACGAGTGTCCTGAACACAGCCAAATAAGTAGAAAATAAGAAAACACAGGCAGAGGGCAGAGTCTCTGCAAATAAATATGCCACCACACTTCTAGTGGGTCATTAATAATAATTGAGAGGGATTATTTCTCTGTGTGAGACTATAAATTGTTTTCTTTTAGGAAAATCCTGCATAATATACATTTATATCCTTCCTCTTTCTAATACCTGATCTTGTTTACTGTTTCATAATTTCAGTGATGAAAAGGAATTATTAGGGGTGTTTTTCGTTATATATGTGTTGTGTTTTCTCAAGATTTTGTCATCTATCTGCAGGGTACAGGTCATGGCTGGTCCGTGCCCCTTCTATCCATGCTGCTGTCGGTTCCTCTGTGGGCCATCATCATCACCCAGATGTGTTCAAACTGGTCCTACTACACCCTGCTCACCTCCCTGCCTACCTACATGAACGTCATCATGCACTTTGACCTTAAATCAGTGAGGTTTTGATTTATTTGTTCCTCCATTTCATGTTAAAAAATGATGATAATCAGTGATCATACATAATGATAGAAAATAAATGATAATTATAATTGATGTACATCTCCATACTTTATAATAAAGGCAAAAAATCTAAAAAAAAAAATAGCAACATACATGAAGGTGTATGTAGGTGAAGCGGCATCACAAAGTCATTATTCTGTTATTAAATGATGCTAGCTGTTTTATGTCACTCAACCCAGTTTAAAACAGACCTGGAACAAAATTTCTGCTAAGTAATTATATTTTAATTTGCTTTTCACATATGGCTTTTTGAGCCTTAGAGGTGCTGATAGGCAGTTTTTTTTATACAGAGCCAGGCTAGCTGTTAACCCCTGTTTCCAGTCTTTATGCTAAGCTAAGCTAACTAGCTGCTGTTTCGTGTTTACTGTACAGACATGAGAGAGGCATCAGTCTTCTCATCTAGGTCTTGAGAAGGACATTAAGCATGTCAAACATTAGTCTTTACCAAGATGTCATGACAGGGCATTATAATATACTTACTTAGATATAATTTAAAACTGGAGGAAAATGAGCAACATGTATTTACAAAATCCTTTGAATACAACTCTCTCTCTCTGTCCAGAATGGTTTCCTCTCCGCTCTGCCGTACCTTGGGGGCTGGTTGTTCTCAACACTGTCAGGTGTCGTAGCTGACAGTCTCATCGAGAGGAGGGTGTTCAGCGTCACTGTCGTACGCAAGCTCTTCACAGTTGCAGGTAAAAACAACTTTTCCCCTCAGAGCCGTTTCATTTATATCTCTTCCGTACACCTGTGCTGCATGTGTCAGGCTGAGTGTCACAAGGCAATGGATACAGGTGTGGAGGAAGTTAAGGACTCCGAGAAGTTGTTTACATCTGACAGTTTGACTTCATTTTCTGCCTGTTTTCTGCTTATGACATTATCTTTTTTGGCTCTGGCACAACGTGTGCACCTCCACTTCTGATGAAATGTGCAGATTTGTGTCCCTTTTTATTGAAACCCACACTGATCACTTAATATGGATATGAAAACACTTAAAGGTGCATTCATTCATTTTTTTCCATAACAACTTATCCTGTTAGGGGTCGCGGGGGTGCTGGAGCTTATCCCAGCTGACATTGGGCGAGAGGCAGGGTACACCCTGGACAGGTCGCCAGACTATCGCAGGGCTAACACATAGAGACAAACAACCATTCATGCTCACATTCACACCTACGGCCAATTTAGAGTCACAAATTAACCTGACGTGCATGTCTTAAGATTGTGGGAGGAAGCTGGAGAACCTGGAGAAAACCCACGCTGACAAAAGGAGAACATGCAAACTCTGCACAGGGGGGCTCCACCGCCCCAGGTTCGAACCCTCCATTGCAGGTTCTAACAAGGGGTTTAAAAGTCCCTGTGAAGCCCGTAGTCAACCTTTCATTTAAGATGTAATAGCGTGCTGCAGGGATGATGTTTTTTCTGTAGTCAACATGGAAGTTAGCATAACCCTGGTTCCCTTGACGAAATAAATTTTTCCATTGGCTTTTCGATTATTGATTTTGTTCAGCAAGATAATCTTCACAAATGAACACTAGTTTTCGGATTATTTAAAGAATTCATGTAATTGCTAGAAGTAATAAGCAAACATTAGGCTATAATTGAACTACACCACGGTTACATGACTTTACATCAACACCACAATGAGGCTGTAAAGCTGTGTTTGGTGTGATGACATTCTGTAGACTCATTGCTAACTCATTTCCGGATTTTAGGACTAATTCCTGGCATACTTAATATGTTGGAGTGAGGAGGCAAAACAATGAAAACACATTACTGTCCAAATACACATGTACAGACTGTACTGTAGAATATGGAAATATTTACTTTTTTACTCAAATCCAAAAATGTAGGTACTTTTGAATAGTTAGGTTTAAGCTTCATTGTCATTAAATAAGACAGGATTGCACTATGATATACAGTCATTGCCCCTTTCACACTTCACAATGATTTCAAATAGAGTAATGCTGCCCTCATCTGGTTTAGATTAAGTATTGAAAGATGACACAAATACCCAGATATACACTCACTGACCAACCTGTTATATGTTTCACCCATTTTCACAAGTTAATACCTAAAAACACAAAGAGAACCAGTAATACCTGTGATGGTTTCTCAAAGTGCACTGCTATTTCCTTCTTTTTTTAACATCGTCCTCCTCTCTGCAGGTCTATTGCCACCCTCAGCTCTCCTCGTGGGTGTGAGTTACGCTGGCTGCAGCCACATCCTCACTGTCACCCTCCTCACACTCTCCAGCACCCTAGGAGGGATCACTGCCTCTGGAGTCTATATGAACCAAATAGACATCGCTCCGCGGTGGGTGTAATCAACCACACTCCTTCACCCTAATCATAAATTCAGTCATTTTTTAGGCTTAGGGCTAAGGTTGAATGTGGCCATTTCAGTTTCTTCAGAAGGCGAGCATGACATCTTCAAATTTTCAAAACCCCAAATTATTCAGTTTACAAAGATATAAAACAGAGAAAAACATCAAATTGAGAGCTAAAAACAGAGATTGTTTTTTTCTTTATTTGTTGAGATAACTAATTATCAGAATTTATTTCCTGTTGATCAACCAAGTGTTTCAGTCCTGACGAAAACTTAGATGTATTAATAACCTAATGATGCTGTTCCTTCTGACTCAAATGTTCATGTGTTATCCACTAAATTAAATGTAGTAACTGTATTCTGACTTCATAGAAAGTAGTACATTTTAGGGTGATAACTTCTCGCGCTCTCTCCTTCAGGTACGCTGGATTTCTTTTGGGAATCACTAACACATTTGGGACCATTCCTGGAGTCTTGGCACCCATAGCTACGGGATACTTTACTGAGGATGTAAGTCAGTGGGGACTTCACTGAGGATTTGTCTGGTCTGTGTGTGTGTGTGTGTGTGTGTGTGTGTGTGTGTGTGTGTGTGTGTGTGCGTGCGTGCGTGTGCATGCGTGCGTGCATGTGTGTAATATACTATTTTTATATTTTTACTCAAAGGTATAGCGTTTTTCAGCACTATGTCTCTTAAGCCTCATTTCCGCCAAACAGTCCAGTTTAGTTCAGTTTGTTAGAGGTTATTTTTCCGTTTCCATTGTGAAAACTTTTGGATGGTACCAATAGACATGAAAAGGTCTATGGTTGACCCTTATTACAGGTATTGTGAAATGGTACAGTCCAGCTGACATGGGTCAGGTACACGTTGCGCAGAACTCACAAGAGCCACTTAGGTAAATACGTGAGGCGGACTGCTGCCTGATTAGCTGAGTCAGGATGTCTCACCAAAAGTCAGGAAGTCCTGAAGTAAAAGTCAGGGTGCAGAGGGAACAGGAAAGTGAAAGGAGCAGAGAGGTGATGGATAAATGTCTGACAAAATAGAACGTGAAGAAGATCCAAGTGTGACAGGTGACGCTGAAGGTGAGAGGTGAGACACACTAATTTGAAATAAAAACTGCTGTATCAGGCTCAGTTTAAAAGCTATGGTGAAAACACGGGTATCATATTAAACAAGAGGATCTAAAGCATCCATTGGTACCAACCATGTTATTGTATCTTGTCAAAAAGGGGCCCTAATGATGCTCCAAAGTTAAGCTAAATTTTGACAAGGGAAAAAGGAACATTGCCTTTTATAAAAATGGTGTAGCCTCTTTAAACATTTCTGCATACAGTGGTCCCTAAACAGTCTTGAAATTGCAAAACTTGGGTTTGAGTGGAAACAGCTGAGCCACATACTTTTTACACTATTTCAGCTCTGCACACATTTTGAGCAATATTTAATTACAGTAGCCCCAAGATAGAATGAATAAATGAAGAAAAAAAATATTTGTTCACCAGTCATTTGATCTTTCGATTTAATACCTTGTAGTAATTTCCTCAATCAATGTTTTATTTTACTTTTCTATAATCATTCATTGGAGGACTTTTTTTGGCCCAGGGCACATATTTGACTACCTCTGCTTTTCAAAACAAGAAAGCAAGGTCTTAACAATTGGTACAAGTAGATACAGAATACACGTGTAAATATGATTAATGGGATTATATTTGCAGGTAGTATAAAAATGTACAGGGGTGTGGATGAGGGGCTACTTTTTAAAAATGTTGTCCCTCCACCCATATTTCCTCATGGCTGGCCTGGTTAGGGCACTCAGTTGATTTATAGAAAAACCCTTCGTAGTATACCTTTAAGTAAAAGATTTGAATACTTCCTCCATCACTGGTAATTTATCTTATCTCTTAATTTCTCTTCTAATTTTTCCCAGTCCTTCAAATGAGGAGCAATTTGGAAAACAACTCTAAACAAAAGACTCTGCAAACAGTCCTCTTTCATCAATTAAATTAGCTTATCTCACCAGAAACTGTCTCTTGTTATTGGCTTTCTCCGACCCTCATATGCAGACACATTTAAAAAGTTATAGTTACAGACGGCACACAACACATACTGTACATGACGCGTCACTGAAGTTATACACCACCTCTTCTTTTTTGGTTGTCAGCACACCCTGGCAGGCTGGAGGAAGGTGTTCTGGGTGGCAGCTGGGATTAATGCCTGTGGCGCTCTCATCTTCACCTTATTTGGCAGCGGGAAGATCCAGCCGTGGGCCCTCACTGAGGAGGAGAGAGCAGAAGCTGAGAAACATAGGAGCAGGTCCATCTCCACATAAAACATACATAGGCAGACAAATACATCAGACAAACAAACAAAGATGGCAAAGACACCACAAACTGATGCATAGATCATAGAAATATATGCAGTACTCACACTTAACAGTTGTGTGAAGAATGTGAGAGGTGTACCTCCAATATTATCAGCCAAGCATAGCGTAACATTCATATCAGTGGACCAGGATAGTTGGATCAAGAATAATTTAAAAGTTTTGGTTTCTGTAGAGATTTTATTAATAATATTTTAAAGTTTGCACACAGGTGAGCATTTAAACTTATTGTACAATAATTCCAGCAAAAAGATGAAACATTACTGAGATGTTTTAAACATCGAAATCTTGATTTAGGCACATTTTCAGAGTAGGTTTTCTAAAGGAACAAAATAACCTCAGCTGGATATTCACTGTCTTTACCAGTCAGCAAGCTCTGTTTGCTGTTGTAGAAGGTCACAAAAACAGTATTTCAATTACAGTTTTTTGTATTAGACTTATTTTTACATTATAACCAGTGATTAGTGCATTACATGGACTACACAACAGCTCAGGTTAGACCAAAACAAATCAGTTTGTATGATCTCTTTTTGTATGTTTTTATGTTTTTCTTGAACTGTGAACAAGATGGGAAGTATGTTTGTATGTATGAACCAAGCGTAGGATTTTTGAAGTGTTATTAACCACCTGAACATTGGCTGCTTTACTTACATCTGTGTCTGTTTTCTGACCACTTGTGGACTGTCCAGCTGGACCAAAATAAGGAAGCACTTTTCTCATACAAAAATACACCAAAAGCCTTACATTTGATGACAGTTTTTTTTATGAAATCAGCTTTCCAGATGTTTTTTATTCACTTCCATGGATTTTAATATTTTTTAAGTGCCATGAGCCATGAGAACTATTTGGATTTGCAGTGTTTTTAATCTAACATCATCTCTTCAACTACAGTAATTATTATTTTATAGAAAGCAGAAGTGCATTGTGATTGTAAAGCTATGATGTTTTAAAATGGATGCAATAACTCATTTACCTTCTCCATGCAGTGAAAATGTGTGAGGTTGTTAAAAATATGTTAAATGTGTTTTACCTAATGTTTTTTCATGAAAACAATCAAGTTTGTTTTATTAAGGAAAAAACTAAAATCTGTGGCATCTGATTGGAGTCTCTCTCTCTCTCTTTGTGTTTGTTGTTGTAGATCGTTGTAAACTTACTGTCAATTATAATTAACACAGGAAATGTGTGTGTGCATGACGCTCAGATCAACAGGCAGCTCATACCACTTTTCCACCAACTTGGAACTGGTTGTGTTCCAGTTCCTGCATCTAATTTTGAACCGTTCACAGCATTTTGACCAAAATTAAGTTGGTGCAGAACCCGGAAAGTATGTTTCCAGCTGGAACCTAATTAGCAGGTTTTCCTTAACCTGGAGTGCTAACTGTGATGACATCAGTGGGCGTGTCATATTGTACAGATTGGAAAGAGTGGATGGAGAAGGCAACAATGGACAAGTCAAGTGAGAAATTGACAGAAAAAAGGAGAGTGCAGTGGTCTCAATAATAGTTGGTCTATGCCTTGTCTTCGGATAAAAACATACATATGTAATAACAGAACAGAAGCTCACAGGTGCACTTAAAAATAAAGTGTGTTTCTACAAAGTTGACACGCTATCGAGTCACCTGTGGTCCATTCAGAATGGACCCGCGACCCATATTTAGACCCTGACCTAGCAGTTGGGAACCACTGCCCTAAAGTACCACATGGCCTTCACATTTTATATCATGTAACTGTTGCACTTTATTTTGTCTTTTTTTGTTGACCAACACAAGAATATGATGTTAAATGCTATTATTTTTACTAATTATATTAGCCTAAAAATACCAGAATCAGCTGTATAAAAGTCATGTGTAATAACAGGATGGTACCCCACAAGGACAGGTCCTCAGTGTCTGACATAGTAGCTACGTCTATGGAGACAGATTTGTCTCAATATTTGCTGGAACACATCGACAATCCTTGTGTTAATGTGTAATCTGTAAATATACATGGTCTAATTTTAAAATGCAGAAATTGCATCGTCAGTAGGCGATCAAGTGCTGTCCGAAAATTTTCATTCGAATTGACAGAAACTCTGTGTGTGTAAAATGCAAATCTGCAAGCCTAGAACTGAGATACATAAATGTCTTTTTGATTCACTGATAAAAACTTTATTCACCAATCTCTGTTTGGAAGTTATAAATGTTAGGGAGATATTCACAAATGCTTTTCATTTATTTGTAAATTGATTTAAGGGATTCATAGATTTTTATTTTTGTATCTGTGGAATTTTTGTATTTGCAGAACTGTTACATGTTCTTGCATTTACAAATCGTTTTTGTATTTGTGCAAAGTGTTTTATATTTACAGATTACACATTTACATAATCTATCTCCATATACAGCCCTTAAAAGCAGGGGTATCCAAACTTTTTTGAATGGGGGCCAGATAAGATAATGTGGAAATACTAGGGGGCCAGCTGCCTATATGGGTTATTTAAGAAAAAAATCACCTACAAATGGGACAAGCACAATTGTTTTATCTCCTGTAAGCGGCAGCCATTGCTGTCACAATTGACCCCGGAGTCAGACTTTGGACATAGTTGCTTTAGATCAGTGAACAGTGATTTTGTTTAGACTCACAACATTGTATTTCCTGGTGAAATACAGCCTGTGTTTACTCTGCCTGCAGAGATTGTGAATCTCTTTGGGTAAACACACAGGTCGTGGTCTGTCTAGTTCTCACCCTCTTGAGCTGTGCGGATGTTTTCATGAAAGCACGTGGAGTTGTTAAACCATAGCACCTGAATTTACTGACTTTTTCACTGGATTTAAACACTATCAATATATATACTTTCAACTGTACAAGGTTTCTTAATGATACTCAGTTCTTCACTGCAGCCACTAGATGGTGCAAGAAACTAAATATTAGCCATGATCTCAGGGCTGTGAAAATGGAAACAAACATTTTAAATAACTGTTCTTAATCAAAGCATCTGTTAACAGCCCTGCATGATAAGCCCAGTTTGTTGGGGTTTGGTGCATAATCAGTGATGATCATATGAGGAATGTACTACCAGTGGTGGAAGAAGTAATTAGATATTTTACTTAAGTATTCGCGATGCTAGAATTTTAAAAAAATATTCTGTTAAATTTATAGTCTGTAAAATTATAGCAAAATATAAATATAGTGCATGGCAAGACAGTATAACATATTAATAGAATATATTATGATATATGATACAGAACAGTATAGTATGAGGTATAACATATAGTATAAGATGCAATGTAATAATAGTACTGGTAATAATAACATGATATTAAAATCTAGTATAACATATAGTATAGTACAGTACAACAGTAACACTGAATATCAGATGTATTATGGTATAGTACTGTATGTTACAGTATAGCAGGCATGTCCAGAGTCAGACTTCACTTCAGTTCAGTTCAGTTCAGACAACTTTATTAGTCTCCAAAGCGGCAATTCAGTTCAAGCAGTCACTGTACAGTACATGAAACAATGACGACAATGACAACAAGCAGCAGACAGATAGGAATACAATATTATGTCAGAGACAATTGATCAGTACATAGCTAAGGTTACAAAAAGGATGCCAACTGTGGCCCACAGACCGATGTCTTTCAAACTGTACTATACAGTTATATATATATATGGTCTGCCCAGTTCATCAAGCAGGATCACTCAGCATTTTTTTTATTTACCTCACAATGTCATTACTATCATACAGTAAGCTAGACATACACCAGGCAGAACTTATGTGTTGTCCTAAACAGATGTTAAACAAGCAAATAAATGGTAACAACTGATAACTTAAGATTTATTATTGTGGATTAGGCTACCCATATGAAGGCTATTATGCACATTATAAATGGGCCATTTTGCATAATGACTACTTTTAGTTTTGGTACTTAAAGTATTTTAAGATGCTAAAGCTTATGTGCTTATACTTAGACACTTTGAATGACTTTTCCTTGTGAGTATTTTTACCTTGTAGTACTGCTACTCTAACTTCAGAAAAAAACTGTGAATACCTCTCCACCCCTGCTGTATAAATATGTGTCACAGTTTGATCACAGGGTGTAGCTCTTGTTACCAGGATGACGTTGAAGCTTGCATCAGATTTTTGATCAATGACCCGGATGTTCTCGTGACGGTGCCGGTGTGGTGTAACGGGAATGGCCACCCCCACAATTTCCATGATATTCACACGTCCTCTTACCATTTAGCAAAATATCTAACCACGAATTAGAGTAACTCCACGAAAATTTTCACTTTGTCTCTCTGTCTACAATGGCGCCTCTTTAATACCGTTTATTTTATCACGTAGCTGGCTCAATTTCACTTTTTAATGTTGGTTTAATTCTTAACCGTCAAAACAACCGGCTTTGTAAGAGCTAGCTAGCGTTAGCCGTCTTAATAGCATTGGCAATGATTAACGTTAGTATATATCACTGATTTAAGCGTTTGTGGTGTGGATATTTGTCTTACATTTGCCCTATCACGACTGATAAACTAGATAGTGGCATTTGTAATTTTACTTGGCGTTTCATAACCTTATATCTGTGTTAAAGATTATGTTAAAGCAAGCTAGGTCACACCAGCATTGTAATATTTTTTTGATGATAACATTGCGGTTGTTTGACAGTCCTGTATGGGCTAGAGAGGAAGTATTCACTTCATTTATGTAGAATAGATTATTAAAACAGAAAACACATAAATGGGAGATGTGGAGCCTATATTCTGCGCATAGAAAACGAACTTCTCCTCTGATATATTTTATGTATTAAATGTATTCAATTTTAACAAATGGTTTGTTCTTTCATATAAAGCTTTGTTTGTTTGGGTCGAAAAAATAGATGACAGTCTGTAGGGTTTATTAGGGCTGTTGTGTCACTATCAGCACATTTATTTGTTCCTTGTTTTCACATCTAAAATCCATGAGTCACTACCACAACTCTAAAGCCAGGTGTATATGATAATATAAAGTAAGACATTTTGGAAGTAAAACTGGCTGCAGGGGGAATAACCTATTTACTGAACAAAGCATTGCATAGCCAGGATTATTTATCATTTAGGGTCCTCTTTAGGGTATTTATCATGTACTAATAACACTGATTAAGAACAGTATCCCCTGTAAGCATACCTTCAGGGATATTTAAATCCATTTTCTCTGTTATATTTGTGTATGTTAACTGATTTTTTGTCATTTCTCTCAATTAGGTTTTATTGCATGGAAGTCCTGTTAATTTTCTTCCACTATTTTGTCCTTTATCCTCAGTTTTCTCTTGTGTTATTGTTTTACCACATGCTTGGGCATACAGATCAGAGAAATTATCAACAAGTCTGATTTTTAAAATAAGATACTGTACACTTTTGTTCTGAACCAGAAAACCACCTTTGTTGGAAGCAGGATACACATTTGTGTAAGATAAAAATACTTTTTTAATGACATTTAAATTCTTCAAGGCTCAGCTGTTTAAATAAACTCAAAATACCCCTTGCTAAGCTTTTGGAACAGAAAAACATACACTCACAATCATTGACAAAAGTAGAGTCAAGTTTATTTGTGTTGTTCAGTATAACAAAACCACATTTCACATCACACAATACAAAGAGAGGGAGAGTTCTACCCTGGCTGACTTGAGGCTGCAACCAAAAGTAGAGGTGGGGGATTGATATTTCCTGCACCCCCTGAAGTAGAAGCTAAAAGGTTCATCATACCCTGGAGGCTGTGATATGCATGTGATAAACATGTCTCCTTAACACTCAGGGTGTGAAACAATTGCAGACGATAGCCTGGACACCAAAAGGGAATACTTTGTTTGCAAGTGTGAAGCGTGGGGGGAGTGTGGGCCAGGAAGCTGCAGGAGCTGTGGAACTGGCTGTGTGTTGCAAATGTGATTTATTTGCATTAACTGTCTCCCTGTGGCTCAGATTGTATTTGCATATAATGTGCTGATATTGCCATTTAGATTGAGTTAAACTCTTGCCTGTATGCACATGAATACCGGTGCTGTGGGATTTTGTGAATGTTGGCATCAATCAAAATCAGTCATAGCCTTTTTTTTCTGCACCCACACAGACACCAAGTCACGTCTTAAAACTGGCAGAGAAATACAATTCTGAAGTACCAATTAATGCTGCTGCCCACTAAGATTGTGGTTTGAAATGATTCTAAAGTATGTATATGAGTGAGTGTATGATTTGTATATGTCGATATACTGTAATGTATTACCCCTTAAATGATGTAATGTCTACTTCTGACATCTAAGCTTGCTTTCCCCTTTTAAGTTTAACTGGGAGTATCCAGTGTTCACCTGAAACAAGGAAATGTCAAGTGGTATTTTTATTATACATTATAGAAGTGGTTCCCAACACTCTTGGCTTGGGGGTAATGTCTACTTGAAACCCTCATCACCCTCTGCATATGTCTGCCATGTCAGCCAAAGTGTGATTTCCTTCTTACATTCTACAGGTTATGTCTCCTTTCTCATCCTGTCAGTCATCTCACAACCCATCAGGTCAATGTTGTGACCCCTCCAAGGTGCCTCAGACAGCGGTCTGCTACAAACTCTGTAGCAACAATTTTGATTCTCCCTTTCCTGTTCCAACACGGCAGTACCCCTGTGCAGAACAGCCAGGTCCATGAAGACATGTTCTTTCCCAGTTTGGTGGGGCAGAACTTCCTGAACATCCTGAGCCCTGACCTCAGCCCCCATCAGAAACCTTTGGGATGAACTGTGAGCCAGATCTCATTACCCAACATCAGTGGCAGACCTCAGTGGCGTTGTACCTGAATTGGAGGAAATATAAACACATGAAATTGTTTGCAGAATAATCAGAATCTTGTTTGTTGCCAAGCAGGTTTTCAGATGCAATAACTTGGTATTTTGGTCCATGATGTTCACAATAAAACAGAGAAAAGTCAAAGATACAAGTACTGCAAGTCAGAATAAGCATCTTCACATAGGGAATAGGTTACTTTTAAACACATGGGGACACATATGAATGGGGGGATAAGTGGTACCTTTGTCAGATAATTTAGAGCATCAAACACTTAATGTGCTGCATTCAGCTGAACTTGATGCAACAATTTGTGTCTGTCTGTGTCTCAATTTATGGTGTATATATCTTTTATTTTGTCAAAATGAAAGTCTTTTGCTACGATCTATCTATCCATCTATCTATCTATCTATCTATCTATCTATCTATCTATCTATCTATCTATCTATCTGTCTGTCTGTCTATGTATCTATCTATCTGTGTCTATCTATCTATCTATCTATCTATCTATCTATCTATCTATGTATCTGTATATGTATGTATCTATCTATCTGTCTATCTGTCTATACTAATAAATAACAGGATTTTCTCAGTCAGAAGTTAAATTGTTCACATCTCTCTAGTTGCTATAACCACCACTCAAATATATCCAATGACTCATCAGTGACGTGCTGCCAGTCTGCCAGTTGAATCACATTCTCCCTTTCGTGCGCATGCGCGCGCACACACACACACACACACACACATACACACACACATACCCTGCTGTAGTGAGTGTGTCTGAAAGAAGACCACAGCTGTTGTGCTTTGCTCTGTTCAGATATCAGACTATTAGAGGCTTCACCAGAAGAGCTGTGTGTTTTTAGCTTGAGTGTTTTCACCATTGATCAGTGAAATCAGTCAGTTCTTCACAACAACTATTTCTTGACACACTCATGGTCTCCAGAGGATAAGTCGTCATGACTTAGATGATCCCCTGACTTCACCTCCAGCACCACTATGAGGATCTCATTCATGGTTTTGAGTGAAATGTCTTATTAACTATGGGTTGGATTGCCTTGAAACTTGGTCGACTTCATGTCCCACATTGGATAAATTAACTTTGATGATCATCTGACTTTTCATCTAGCGCCATCATCAGATCAAAGTTTTATTTTGTCCAGCACTTTGGTTATTGGCCAAATACCTCCAAAACTGATAGCATTCCCATCAGCCTCAGCTGTTCTTTGTGTTTAGTGCTAATTAGCAAATGTTAGCATCCTCACAAGCTTACCCAAGAATGTGAACATTACACCTGGTAAACATGAGCATGTTAACATTGTCATTGTAACTATATTAGCATGTTGATGTTATGCTGTGTTTAGTTGTGGAATATAACGAAGTACATGTAGCCCAGTACAGTGCTTTAGTATACATTTGAGGAACTTGTTATGCTACGTTCTACTTTTAGTCTTCACAAATCTCTTTTGCTTCACTACATTTATAAGATAACTCAAGCCACTAGTTACCTTGTAGATTTAGATGACAAATACAAAATATATTCAACAAATAAATTAATTATTATAGACGAAGACTCTACTGATCCCATGAGGTTCACAAGCTACTCAGCTGTATGTAAGGTAATTAAAAGGATCTTCAACTTTACCGGCTGCGAGACTGAAGTGATTAATTAATGAATCAATAATTACTAAATTAAATTTACACTATTACTACTACTAATATATGTAAAATCATTATAACTATATTTAATAATTGTATTATATCATTGTCAACAATACTACTAGTACACTAAAACAGGTAAAGTACTTTGGTATCCGGTGTCACCCTGAACACTGAGTTCAGCTGTGGGCCTCTGCCATATTTCTTTGTTTCACCTTTTGTTGGCTGGAAAACTTCTGTCACTTCTTCACTGTCTCAGTTTCCCTTTCTGTGTCTTCACTTCCTTATCTTTAACAACACAATTGACCTGCATCAATCAGAGAGGTGAAATAGACCACGTTTCCCTGCCCTACAGGTAGGTTTGAATGACAGTAATTTTCTTTTAACAGGGTGTTTAGGCCCGGGGAGGATGTTTTACAGCTTTCCATCAACTGAGACCCTAAGACCACAGAAAAGACCTTAAACACCAGAGATAAGGCTTCCAACAGGTAAAGAGGCCTTTCCACATTTTTGTGGCCCACAGTGAGAGCTGTCACTGAAAAATACTGCTGGTTTAGTGTAATGTACGTGCAATAAGACACCTCCTATGAAGCCTGCAATTGAGAGAAAGTTGCAGTAATGGTTCACAAATAATGTCAGCTACCTTTTAGGCTTGCATATTTGATAGAAAATGGGTGCTTTATCTCATCTTCCAAAATTAAATCAAAAGCTGGGAAAGCTTGAAAGCTACACCTTGTAAATGTATATTTGAGTGTCAGTGTTGCTCTTTTTTACATCATTTTTACTTTATATGCTAATTCAAACTGGCTCAGGCTACATTTTTAAGCCTCTGGTTATGAATGGCAGTTGCTCAAGTCAGAAGATATGAAAAGGACGTCATGCTTTGTGCTGTACATTGACAACTAAGTGTAGTTATACACATATAGCCTTGCCATGACAGATTTGTTACATAATGTGAATTAAAACACAACAGAACCTATTTTTGATCAAGCAAACATTTAGTTTGTCTACAAAATCAGTGTATCTATCTGACATTTATCAAGGATTTATTTACAACGATTTGACAATAAAGTATTAAATAATAACTTGAATGTCCCTTCTAACCCCAGCAGAGGAAACCACACTTGTGGTCATTTTACACTCACTTTAACAATGCTGTAAACATCTCAGTCAACTTATTGACTCCCTCCTCTCCCCAGCTAGCCTCTCGTCCTCCCTTCCCACTTCTCGGCCCCCTCGCTCTGCTCCCTCCTCCTCGTGGTTGCTCTGCTCTCAGCTGAGTGAAAGCAGCAGCTGCCAAATCGAAGTGGCTGTTACCTGAACTGGAGGGAAAGTCAAGCGTGTAGTTAGAGAGTGTGTGTGTGTGTGTGATTGTATATGCTTGTGTGTATGCCAGGGGATGTCAGCTGCCTCTATATTAGGCACTGTGCCACAGTGATGGAGGAAGAAACACAATCTGACCTCCTGACCTCTGAGTAGCATCCAAGTGACAAACCAGGCCTTTTTCTTAGGTTTACGCGATTAATAACTCACATGCAGTGGATGACATTAAGATGTAAATACATGTGTGATTGTGTGGGCTACATATTCCCCAGATAAGTAAAACATAATTAAGCAGACACCTTAGCCACCTTTATATGTTGCAAATGGTTGAAAGGAGAATAAGCTGATTAAAATCAAAATGAAGTTAATAATAAGGAGAGACGTCACAATGTTAAACAATCAGTTTTTGTGTTTTATGTCTCCACCCTGAAAACATCACGTTTGATTTAATTAAACACCCGTGTGTCTGTTGCAAACAACTGACAAGAAAAGGTGTCTTGAGAACAGCATGAGTTAATCTTTTTCAGAGGGCAGGGATCTGTTTGAATGCAAATTTCAGATTTAGGTAATGTTTTCTGGCTGATGAGTCGTCCCAGAATTCCCAGTGGGTGGTTGGGAGGGGATTCAGGTGGGGAGATGTGTGCTGTTATGGTCTGAAATTGTCATTTATTTGCATTTCTCTTAAATTAATTATGAAAGTCCACTTTCCTGTGTGCAGAGTTTGAGGTTTACACAACCAAACATAAAATCAGTGAATGATGAATAAACAAACCCTGAATAACTTGTCTCATAGAGAAATATTTGTGCATCTGTGCATGTTTCAACTTTTCAGTGTAAAATATACCCTGTCCCAACATTATTTAACTTACATACTTAATTATACTTAATGTTAAATTTATTGTGTCCTACACATTATTGGTACCGATCTCTGGTAAATATTTTATCTTTTCTGCATGACATAATGTATTTATAGTTTGTTGGTGACTGGAAAATATGTTAGAAGTCAAAACAACCATGAAAGTTGTCGGTAAAATAACTATAAAACTGCTGAGCAACACGATTGCATTGTGTGCTTATACACTTTGTCCCTGCTCTCTGTTATTGTTGTCACTGTACAGTCTCTGCTATCGTTAGTTTCAGTACTGATCAAGAATGCACACTCCCCAGTGAGACATCATACATGTTTCAGGCGGTTCATCCGGTGGCGTGCTGACGTTTTTTGCAGGAATGTGTGTGATTTGCGGGGTCTGCACCGAGGAGGGCGACGGGAAGTCAGGCCGCCTCCCATTCAGTATAAAACCCCCAGTCCAACCCTTGTCTTCCTCTTTCTGTTACCTGGCTAGGGGCAGCAGCTTTGGCCGTGAAAATCCAGAAACACCGGTAAGTTCAACTTTGATTTATACGGTTAGAGAGTGTACGCGACACCGACTTTTAACAGTCTGTGATATGTGATTTAATTTAGCTGGGAGTTCTCTCCCAGAACATTGAGTCTTTTTTTTTATCCAAAACTTTGCCTTTTCGGTTATGTAACTTCACGCAGACCTGTGGATTTTTGTGTGTGAACGAATTAGCATTGAACATTTATAGCATCGCTAACTCATTTACAAACTTTTCCTTTGGCAACTCGGTCGATGTCAGCGTCTTTTGTGTGTTGAGTTTTAGCTTACACTAAGTTTTTAACAAAAGCGGTTTGTGAGGGAGGAGAGAATGTGGAGGGGGAGAGGAACAAAGAAGGGGGGCTGGAAACCGGAGAGCCGAGGATGCTGGAATGGCGTTTCTTCTTTCTCCATCCGTAGAACAACTGCATGTACTATCCAACGACAGCCGGCGGGAGTCTGGACAAAATAGCTCCAGAATATTTGGCAATCTTTGTAACTTTATACGACGTGGCCCACGGAGTTAACACGTGTCTCGTCTGGCTTGTGGCCGAGTGAGGCCTAGCAGCCGCCGCCTGTTAGCGGCTCATACCCCGTACCGTTATATTTTTACTAACGATTAAAAATGGCAATTAATTGTAACAGATTTTTATTCTATATGTATTTTAATAAGCCACCCTAACTGCTTTAAACTATCACCAGAGTGTTGTTAATACTATTCTGGGCCCGAGAAGTCACAGTTCGGTTACCGTTACATCTCCGCCCTGTGTGTTTAATGATAAGTTAACCAATCACTATGGCGTGCTTTAAAATTAGAGCTAACGGTCTTTTTTTTTTTTTTTTTTTTAAATTCTTGGTAGAAACTACAACAATGGGAAAGGAAAAGATCCACATCAACATCGTGGTCATTGGCCATGTCGACTCCGGCAAGTCCACCTCTACCGGCCACCTGATCTACAAGTGCGGAGGAATCGACAAGAGAACCATCGAGAAGTTCGAGAAGGAAGCCGCTGAGGTGAGCAGGTTTTTTGGTCTTTATCTTTATAACCGTTACAGCCAAGAGCCAAGATGGCGGCGTCAGCGTGCCCACTCTGAGCCCTGGCTGCTGCCCGGCACGAGAATGTAGCAACAGTGTGCGCGCACGTAGGGGTGGGGCTTAATGAGAGCAGCGTTGATGGTGACAGTGCACTTTAGCTAGTGAAGGCCTCAGGCTTTTGTACGAAGACAAAAAATTAAATACGTTATTTAAAAAAAATGCTGTAACCTACAGGTGATATCAAACAAACAGTGAGGCATTAATGTTGTTTAGTTTATGTACAGTCTCTTGCCCTTGAAGCTGGCATGCTAAGTGTGTTAAGTGTTAAAAATTTTACATGACCACTTGTGTGACTCAAATTAAGCTCCCAAACATCTACAGAATACATGCAGAAATAAAATTGGTGTAACTGAAGACTTTTATATGTACATCTGGTCTTGCATCAAAGTCCATAGATGGTTCTTTGTCCTACATATCTGTTTTTGAGCAGTAAATGATTAATATTTTATTATTAATGAGCTATGTAAACTTTCCATAGATGGGCAAGGGCTCCTTCAAGTATGCCTGGGTGCTGGACAAACTGAAGGCCGAGCGTGAGCGTGGTATCACCATTGACATCGCTCTGTGGAAGTTTGAGACCAGCAAGTACTACGTGACCATCATTGATGCCCCTGGACACAGGGACTTCATCAAGAACATGATCACTGGTACCTCTCAGGTAAGTGCTCATGTCAATAAACTGCAAGCTCAAAGTTTGAACCACATTTGCATGTTGGTAGTGTACTAAAAATTTAAATACATCTCTAATTTTTGATTTTTAGGCTGACTGCGCCGTGCTGATTGTGGCTGCTGGCGTTGGTGAGTTTGAGGCTGGTATCTCCAAGAATGGACAGACCCGTGAGCACGCCCTGCTGGCCTTCACCCTTGGTGTGAAGCAGCTCATCGTTGGAGTCAACAAGATGGACTCCACTGAGCCCCCTTACAGCCAGGCCCGTTTTGAAGAGATTCAGAAGGAAGTGAGCACCTACATCAAGAAGATCGGCTACAACCCCGCCACCGTGGCCTTTGTGCCCATCTCTGGATGGCACGGAGACAACATGCTGGAGGCCAGTGACAAGGTAAGGAAATTTTACCTAGTGGTGCTCAACTTGTTGACATGATGGATTAGAAATGGACTGATTGTCTTACTCTGAATCTGTCTGTAGATGAACTGGTTCAAGGGATGGAAGATTGAGCGCAAGGAGGGCAATGCCAATGGAACAACACTGCTGGAGGCTCTTGATGCCATCCTGCCTCCCTCCCGCCCCACTGACAAGCCCCTGCGTCTGCCCCTGCAGGATGTCTACAAAATCGGAGGTACTATTTGAAAAGTATTAATTAGTAAGACAAAGAAATTAGTTATTACTTTTATGTATAGCGTTTTTTTTTAACGGTAAGGTATTAGGTAATTAAACCAATTTTTTTTGCTCAGGTATTGGAACTGTCCCTGTCGGCCGTGTTGAGACTGGTGTCCTGAAGCCCGGTACGGTCGTCACCTTCGCTCCATGCAACCTGACCACTGAGGTGAAGTCTGTGGAGATGCACCATGAGTCTCTGCCTGAAGCTGTCCCTGGTGACAACGTTGGCTTCAACATCAAGAACGTGTCGGTCAAGGAAATCCGTCGTGGATATGTGGCTGGTGACAGCAAGAATGACCCACCCAAGGGAGCTGACAACTTCAATGCCCAGGTTTGTACTGACAACTTGAATAGCTTAAAGCGCGAAAAGGATAGCTTCAAGTTCCAATTAGGGTTTAATTGAGTTCTATTTCTAAATGTCCACAGGTCATCATCCTGAACCACCCTGGTCAGATTAATGCTGGCTATGCCCCAGTGCTGGATTGCCACACCGCTCACATTGCCTGCAAGTTCAGCGAGCTCATTGAGAAGATCGACCGTCGTTCTGGCAAGAAGCTTGAGGACCAGCCCAAGTTTGTCAAGTCTGGAGATGCCGCCATTGTCAAACTGATCCCACAGAAGCCCATGGTTGTGGAGCCCTTCTCCAACTATCCTCCCCTCGGTATGTACTTAAAAGCCCATTGTAAATACTCAATTCAGAAATGCTTGATAAAATTTAAAATCAGAGTGTATGATCAAGTGCAGACATGCAGTTACTAACAGTCTACTCCTATCCCAGGTCGTTTTGCTGTGCGTGACATGAGACAGACCGTAGCCGTCGGTGTCATCAAGGCTGTTGAGACCAAGGAAGTAAGTGGAAAGACAACCAAGGCTGCAGAGAAGGCCCAGAAGAAGAAATGAATGGTCATGCAGGACATCCAGCAACAAGATGTGTGCCGGCAGCAGCGGGCCACCTCTTCTCCTCTCTCTTGCCCTCACCCTGGATCATCTTCTCTGTGGCAGAGCTCTCTACTCAAGGACTGGCTTATGCTGATTAAAACCCATCGCAAAAGTTTTCGCAGGAAAAAAGAACTCCGTGGCATTGTCACTTACCTGAATCACATGACGGTGCCTCTTCTCAGTTAAGTTTAAGTTCAAAATGTTGTTAAAATGCCACAAATTTAATTGGAAAGAAGCTGCTGGTAACTAATAAAATAAATGTCTTTGAAAAAATTGAAATTGGCTTGTCTGTCCTTCACTGTGTCGCAGTTGGTAGTTTTTGGCTGTCACAGGCGAGCCTCTCTGTGTTGCAGCTGTTTTTGACCATGCTATCTGTCCAGTGATGCATTTGTCGTCCAATCGCCTCGATAGGAGTTATGCCACCCTAGCCAATAGCACCCCTCACTCTAGACTGACGGCAACAAGAGCATGCACAGCCCTCCCTCTCTTCTGCTTCAGTATAAAATCTCAGGACTGATCACATTCTGTCCTTTTTTCCTCCGCTCTAAGTCAGTGGACGTCTTGATACTTGCTGGGCACAGGTTAGTGAAATGTCTTTTAATAATGCTTACAGCTGAAATCTAAATATGCATGCTCATAACCAGGAGCTGATATTTTATTCAGAGCAGGGGCTTTAGAATCAGGTTATGTCAGCCTGAGAGACTACCAGTCAGAATCTAGACTATGAATCAAATCCTGCTTGACAATTTTAACCATTATAGCAGCATAACACACAAGGGGGGGAAAACATGCCAGCTCACCTTGAATATCTTATCCAAACCTTGTATAGCATGTGGTGAACAAATCGACTTTCTCTCAACGGGGATGTAATATACTGATAGTAAAAAAGAAAATGAATAGCTTTATAGGCACCTTGAGCCAGAAATGAGCTGCCAGATTTCTTTCTGCCAGTCATGGTAGTCCTCTCTGTCTACCGTCGTGAACGCGCACCCTTCCACCCCAATGCTGTATGGTGTTTGTGCGCGCGCGCGCTTGCATTAGTGGGTAACATGGCGGCTCTGCAACATGGAGGCCGATATGGAGCCGGTATCGAGCACATGGCGCGTGACTCATCAGAGTCGCCTTTCCGGTGTCGTGAACGAGCACCGAAAATGACAGTTGCGGAAAAGATTCCAATATGTCGAATATCTTTAAGTTGGAGTCAGTAACGCCATTTTAAATGTGTATTAGCGTCTACTACACGGATACATGTATATTTATCATGCTGGGTTTAATACTTAGCTAATGTTAGCTAACGGCCGCTTATGCCGCAATTATATCAAGGTCTCCATTAATCCCAAATCATATCAAACATAAGGCTGTTCTCTCAACTGATTTTTGGATTCAGCTGGTGTCAAAAAGACCTTGCCTGGGGGGTTGCTATTTACAGACGATTAACTTGAATTAATTAGTCACCAAAACCAGTCCCCGTATATTCATAATTTCTTTAACGTAACTTACAGGCCAGCAGCTCTCTAACGCTTGATTATTAACGTTGCAACAATAACCATCCGGTGTGCTGGGTGTGTGAAGACAACATTAAACCTGATGTATAACATATTGCAGTCAACATTATTAATGTTTGTAACCAGTACATCGAAATGGGAAAGGAAAAGATCCACATCAACATCGTGGTCATTGGCCATGTCGACTCCGGCAAGTCTACCACCACCGGCCACCTGATCTACAAGTGCGGAGGAATCGACAAGAGAACCATCGAGAAGTTCGAGAAGGAAGCCGCTGAGGTAGGTTTAAGGAACCGCCACCACTGTTTAACATATCAATAAATAAAAATCACACTAAAGGGCATATACTGTGTGAGACTATGAAGGCTGAATATCATCTTTGGATATGTGGGGGAACAAACGGGTGTGGTGAAACTGCTCACTGATATTACTTGGTTAGAAGTGCCACCTACTGTTTAAAGACATGTACTGCCCTTGTCCCTGTAACATACAGCAGATGTCTGTGAAAATCTAAACATTATTTAGCTTATGTAAAAGTTAAAATGTGTCAAGAGTTAATATAGCTAGTACAAATGTGCCTCAAGTAATCAAAAATGAGATAAACGTTACCACAGTCAGTATCCCTTAATAGGTACTTAATTTAGTAAATATTATAATCAGTAGAAAGACTAGACAATATTATTTAGACACACTTGACCAAAACAAACCATATAGCTATCCATTCTTTAAGAGGCTTAAAACACATTTCACAGAAAGTGGAAAATTAGCTCAATGCTTTTGAAGTAACTGTACAAAATGTGTACAAAGTAGTGAGGTGAATTGACAAGCAGTGTAAAAAAATGATTATAGAAAAGTAGAAAAAATCTGCATCACAAGTAGGGCTTGGTATATTTCTATATTAACTGAAATGTGTCAAAATTGCCATTGAATG
Organism: Epinephelus fuscoguttatus; assembly: GCF_011397635.1. Taxonomy (NCBI): domain Eukaryota; kingdom Metazoa; phylum Chordata; class Actinopteri; order Perciformes; family Serranidae; genus Epinephelus; species Epinephelus fuscoguttatus. Next base: position 13,858,265 of record NC_064768.1, on the reverse strand, counting down.
CTTGGTCAAGTTCACATTTAGTGTTAGATATTTCATGATCTATATCAGGAAACTTTTCCCACTTTACATATATTTTACTTAGTGAAATACCTTTATTTGACACTAATTCATTTTGGCATATTTTATTAAATGAACAAGGGGCTAAAACATGTCTATCTTCCCCAAACAAAGGTATCTAAAATAAGAATATTGATATGGTGTTGGTACTTAAAGTCAGCCTAAAGGATTAAATTCACTGTCTCTGTGATATTTTTTAGTGAGCGCCTATTTAGCAGCTGTGCTTGGACAATAGCGGGCAGGGCAGTGGGTGACATTTCGTATATCTTGGGTTAACAAGGTGATAAGTCTCATTAGTTTCTTTAAATTTGTCCCATTACATTTCCATTACATTACTAAATCTAACTGTAATTAACAGAAATCTCCGTTTTCTCAGGTCTATTAGGAAGCAATTTTCAATAGAGACCTGCAAGAGTTTTACAATTTTGCCATTGTGATGAGGCATGATGTTACTTAAAAACAAACAAACAAAACTCAAGTTAAACTTCTCTGGCTGATTCTTACTTTTGACTCATTTAATTTCCTGCTCTTATTGTGTTCTATTAACCACAACAGATGGGCAAGGGCTCCTTCAAGTATGCCTGGGTGCTGGACAAACTGAAGGCCGAGCGTGAGCGTGGTATCACTATTGACATCGCTCTGTGGAAGTTTGAAACCAGCAAGTACTACGTGACCATCATTGATGCCCCTGGACACAGGGACTTCATCAAGAACATGATCACTGGTACCTCTCAGGTAAAGGCTCTAGTTTTAACTTGTTGTCTACGGGCTCATCACTTTATACTTGATGCATAAAATAAGCATGTTCCACAAAATTTCTTCCTGTTCAGGCTGACTGCGCCGTGCTGATCGTGGCTGCCGGTGTCGGTGAGTTCGAGGCTGGTATCTCCAAGAACGGACAGACCCGTGAACACGCTCTGCTGGCCTACACTCTGGGTGTGAAGCAGCTCATTGTTGGAGTCAACAAGATGGACTCCACTGAGCCCCCTTACAGCCAGAAGCGTTTTGAGGAGATCACCAAGGAAGTTAGCGCCTACATCAAGAAGATTGGCTACAACCCCGCCACTGTTGCCTTTGTGCCCATCTCTGGGTGGCATGGAGACAACATGCTGGAGGCCAGTGACAAGGTGAGGGACTTATTACATGGAAAGCTCAAGTCAACATACTGTAGTTGTGGACGTCCCTGGACCCCGCTTCACACTGAATTCCTTTAAATCAGTCCATTACTCATCTGTAACAGAAACTCAAGATTTGAATCATTTCTGTCAAAAGGTTATATATCATGGATTTCTTGGATTTTAACATCAAATAATTCCTTTAGAAGTAATCACTTTCCTTTCTCTTCAGATGAGCTGGTTCAAGGGTTGGAAGATTGAACGTAAGGAGGGTGGTGCTAGTGGCACTACTCTGCTTGAGGCTCTGGACTCCATCTTGCCCCCCTCCCGCCCCACTGACAAGCCCTTGCGCCTGCCCCTGCAGGATGTCTACAAAATTGGCGGTAAGGAGTGTCACCTCATAACACGTCACCACAAGGACAAGGAAGCCACGTAATGTCTAATGTGGAAATGGGTGCGACTTTTTTAATATGCAAATGAAGCATACATTTCCAGAACAGAAATGTGAACACCGAACAAAGCCAGATTTTAAAATTCTTATTTCATTTTGTTGACATCTTACAGTCAAAGGTTTTTACATGTTTTTGGAAAAATGAAATGTTACAGAAATCAGACTATGAATGATATTCGAACAAACCCCCTGTAAAGACCTACAGAATATAGATAGGAATACATCTGGAAGGTTAAATGTATGTAAAAGCTACTGAAGTGAAAATTTTTGGCTCAGAGTTTGATTAGAAAAACATTTTGAGAAAATATCATTTAAAGCTGTGTATAGTAAAATTCCCTACATTTTCACACTGCAAATTAGACACGATTGGTGAAAATCTTGAACTACAATTATTATTTATAGTACAAGTTTTCTGACATTTTTTGTTAAAACATGCAAATGATGCATTATTCAATTAAATATATTTTGTATAAAATGTCAAATGTCAAACACTTAAATATGTATTTTGGACGTTTTCTTTCCTCTAGTCTGAAAGATGAATTTAATAGAAGCAAAGTAGCCCAAAAGGCGTGTCTACTCAATAACCAAGAAGCGCTGAGAACGAGAATCTCTACATCAAATCAGTCTATGCAAGATTTTCTACCTCTTTCACTGCAAGGACAAAACCACTTGTACAGTCACCATAATAAACCAACCAGCATAAATCCAAGTCCTGATTTACGCTCATGTTGGACATTATAAAAGCAGCAGCACAACTCTCTCTGTAATGAATGAAACTGATGGAAAGTAGTAGTAGTCTTACTGTAAGATATAGGGTGAGCCTCTCACTTGCTCAAGATGATCAGAAATTAAGGATAAAAAAAGCTTTTAAATGATCTCAGTCTGTGACAGAGCAGAATACATTCCTCTCCCTCCATAGCTCTCCAGCAGTGCCACTCCCTACCAGGGATGCCAAATATAATGCAAGCGCTTATGCTCTATAACTCTGTCTAGTTATGTCTGAATGAAAGTGTGAGGAATTTCGGTATTAATGCTCGAAAGTAAAATGCCAAAATGACAAAAAGCCATTACTTTAACACATAGATGAAGCCTACAGTGTCACGTGTCTCATATCTGACAAGGGGTTAATTTACCCATCAAAACAAAAATGGGTGGCGACCAACACTTCAACACCTGAGTCAATGCAAACTAATAATAAAGCAAAACTTGGATCCAAAACACAGGCACAATATCAAAAACCAAACACAGAGGCACAGAGTCGAGGTACTCACCTGAAATCCTGAAAGTTGCACTAACTAGCAACAGCAGCTTGTGGTGTAATTGGAGACTGTTGTTTCATCACACCGTAGACTCAGCCTCTGATACCTGTTCAGGGACATGTTCTTGGAGCGCATCCAGACAGTTTTTTCCAACTTGCTCAGACAAGATAGTGCCAGGGAGGTCAAACTGGATGTACTGGATAATGCTAACTTAAACTACACCTGTACCCACACCCAACACATAATAAATACCATTGTGTTACTCTTCTTTGTAGCAGGATCAGGTCTATGACGTTTCAAATGTTGTGAAATCGCAGATGATATATCCAAGAGATGACTGCAGAGAAACACTTATGAGATGTTCATTGAGACTTTTATTTACAGCTGTTAGAAGCCTTTATTGTTGTGTTTGAAAAAAATAAACCTTGCTTTTGTGTCTCCTAATTTTTAAGTTCTCTAATTCTGAAGCGAACTGAAAAGCGTACTAGAAACTTGTTTCTTCCCACTCTCTCAGGTATTGGAACCGTCCCTGTCGGCCGTGTTGAGACCGGTATCCTGAAGCCCGGTATGGTCGTCACCTTTGCTCCCCCCAACCTGACCACTGAGGTGAAGTCTGTGGAGATGCACCATGAATCTCTGACTGAAGCTCTCCCCGGTGACAACGTCGGCTTCAACATCAAGAATGTGTCAGTCAAGGAGATCCGCCGTGGAAATGTGGCCGGCGACAGCAAGAACGACCCACCCATGGCAGCTGACAACTTCACCGCCCAGGTGAGTCTCAGGAAAAGACGTAAATAAAAAAAAGAAGGAATGTTTGTATTTACATAACATAAGTGTGCTCATTTTTATCTCCCAGTGATTTTACACAAAGGAGATGCAGACCCAAACTAGAACACACCAGACATAATTGGTGTTTTTTTTTTTTACTTATTAGCCTAAACAATAAATGCCAAAAAAAAAATAATGTTACTTTCTTGTGTTTTTAAACCAAATTCCCAGAGTCTTTCTGTCAGACAAACCTGCTTTTCTCTTGTGAACTGAAATCTACTTGTTTCTAACAGCAGCAAGGACGTAGCCATTGTACATGGGGCACCTGCCCTACCAGGTGAGCTAGTGGGTGCCCCAAAGCACAGATATCTCACCAGAAATTGACTGGTTGAAGTTAAAGGGGAACACCACCTAAATTAGGAATTCCAATATGGCATTTCCATGACCTAAGAAAGGTCAATAAATATTCTTAACTAAACTTAACTTAACTTCTCCCTCTCAAAGCCAGAAACCAGAGAGATTGGTCTCAAACTTGTGATGTCGTCAAGTATAAAGTCTATGGCTGCTCCATAGACAGGGAGTGGGAGCCTGATTTTGTGGACCCACAGAATGTTTATTTTCTTTTTTATAACGACTTGAGCTTTATCCTGTGATACTGTTCTTAGTTCATGAATGGAACAGAACAGAACAGTGTGATCTATAGATTGAATCACAATGTCTGATCACAACAACTTCTGGGTAGAAAATCCCTGCGTCACATCCATTAAATGAAACAGTGGTGAGCAAATACTGCCTCAATTGATTAGTTTTTGCCACTTAAAAAGTCCCACCCAAAAAATCCAAATCAGTTTGTGTATACTAGATTTAGAATATTTAAATGCTTTATGTTTCTGATGGGGAAGCATTTATCTTAAAGCCACCAGATGCCATTGACATAAACAGTAATTTTACTTTGCAAAACAGGCAAGTTGCTAGTTGACTGGTGCCTTGTAGGGCAAGGCAAAGAAAATATTAAAGGTGCTGCGCAGTGATGGGTCGGGTCCAGGCATTTTTATGCAATTCTGAGCAACAAGCAGAAGAATTGGAAGACATTTAGGAATTTAGCAACACAATCTGCCTTTTTCATCAGCTGAGGCTTGAACTCAAAACCTCTGAGACTATGGATCAATTTCTATCTCACTGAGCTAATTAGTCAGTGACAATTCATGTGTAGCTTCACAAACTGTGAAACAAAGTCAGGCGTGCAGGTTTAGCAGCCGTCCATGCATGGAAAAGCAGATTTCAAACCACTGTAAAAAATTCAGTTATCGAAAACAAAAATCTGAAAATACACATATTGCATCTAGACAGCATGGAGATGTTGGTAATTTATTTTAACAATGATTGATTGCTTCATAAGTGAAAAACTGATGTTTAACTAGTTGAAATATGTGCAAAGTGAGAAGCCTCAGATGGTTTCACACTGAAGTATTGACACTGGATCTTTGTGCAAAGTTTGGTTTATTTTCAAGCATGAGAAGGCAGATTTTCTAGCAGAAAAAAGACATGAAGATGCTGCACAGTGATCAGTCACACTCAGGCAATTTTAAGCAATAAGCTGGAGCACAAGAAGATGGTTACATTACAATGTGGATTCTGCACCAGTTGAGACATGAATCCGCAACCTCTGGAAACTAAGACAGTCATCTACCGCTCTGAGCTAATTGGCAAGTAGCAACTCAACAGTGGCTTCACAAATTGAGTAAGTCATTCACTGTTGTGTAGGAAAGCAGCCATCCGTGCATGGAAAGGCAGATTTGAAACCACTGTAAAAAATTCAGTTATTAAGACAAAAATCTGAAAATACACATATTGCATCTAGACAGCATGGAGATGTTGGTAATTTGTTCGTAACAATAATTGATTGCCTCCATAAGTGAAAAACTGATGTTTAAAATTGCCATTTTTACATTGACTCCAATTGTTCACATTAGAGCAAAATTCAAAATGCTGTCAAAAATTCAGTTTTGAGATAAAATTCTGAATTCTGATTTGCCACACATCATCTACCATGACTCTAGAATTTTGTCATTTTTTTCATGAACATTGAAGATTTATTTAGCAATAATTTGCATGTATATGTTTACAGTACCGTTTACAGTCAAACATTTTGATGCACTGTAGGCTCAATTTTTGATAAATCAAAAATCTGAGAAACAGTTTTTGTAGGACAGTCTGAAGATGCTCTGTAGCAGGTTTATTCAGTATTGGGGCTATAGTTTGATGAAAGTTGTGAAGTTGTAGCACGTATGGTTAATTTGTTATGAATTTTCAAAGTTTTGAACTTTAGACGTTTGCTGTAGCGCCACCATCAGGACTATTGGCTTGAGTTTACAGCTGAGGATATCTGGCATGAGACTGGACCTTTGTGCAAAGTTTGGTGAGTTTTCACCCATTGAAGTATGATTTCCTCGGAAGAAGAAAGAAGAAGAAGAAGAAGAAGAATACCTAGGATTACAATAGTGTCCTGGCAGCTTAGCTGCCCGGACCCTAATTAAAAATTTAGCGCACAGATAAACTGATATTGATTTTTTTTTTTAGCTTGCCAAAATACATTTTGTTGTTGCCCCCGTCCACAGCAGTACATTGTTTAGCTTTCATGTTGGTAGATTTGGTTTATCAAACACGGAAACAAATATCAGATAGGTTGGACCACTGTGTATAATTATATTTACACAAACAGTTATGGCTAAAAATGACCACAGAAATAAACAAGTGTGTCACTTTAACATATCTCCACAATTTAAGTGCCAGTCTACCCGAAAGGGATTGTTGTTGTAAGTGCAACGTCACAGTAATTTAGTTCATAACATTTTTCCCAATTTATTGTCAATGGAGCTGACTTAATACCTATGACATCACCAAGTTTTATCACCATCATCATCTGTCACTACTTTTAAGTGTGCTTAACTATTTCTGTGAGTGTATTTCCCCTTCAGTTAAGGCTACCATTCCACAGCAGAGTGGACGTTGAACAACACTATTTAACATTCCTGTTAGACCACACAGCAGTGAGTTGACCTCCATCTACTGTTGTGGTAGAATAGAGAGCTGCAGGGATAATACTTATTGTAGGCAAACCTGAAAGTTGGCATGGCACTGGTTCCCTTGGCAGAAAGCCAGTGGGATTTTTCCATTGGATTTTGGATTACTATGGAAAATAACCTCCGTGGCAAATAAAAGTTTATGATAAATGTTTTGTTCAATAAGATAATCTTGACAAATTAACACCACCTCTATGATATTATATTTTTGAAGGAAAAATGCCATGGTCAGACGTAAATAACTAACATTAGGCTATAAACAAACTACAGCACAGTCACATGACTTTATCGTCACCAACACACGAAGGCTGTAAAGCACTGTTGTATAACTCAGTGGTATCCAGCAACAACCAGTCCACATCCTGAGATGTTGCTCTTTTGACCTCCCTCCATTTTCTCTCCCTCTGCAGGTAATCATCCTGAACCACCCCGGTCAGATCGCCCAAGGTTATGCCCCTGTGCTGGACTGCCACACCGCTCACATTGCTTGCAAGTTCAGCGAGCTCAAGGAGAAGATCGACCGTCGTTCCGGCAAGAAGCTTGAGGACAACCCCAAGGCTCTCAAATCTGGAGACGCCGCCATCATCACCATGGTGCCTGGAAAACCCATGTGTGTTGAGAGCTTCTCCCAGTATCCTCCACTGGGTGAGTGAAGAACTGTTTCCCCTTTTTGTTGTTGGTCTTTACAGACCTTTTTTTCCATAGCAGACATTTTGACATGACATAGCAGGACAGCTGTGACTGATAATAATAATGGTTCACTCTATTTTGGTGTGCAGGTTTTAAGGCGCAGTTACAGCTGCTATCATAAGTCAAAATGTCTGCTGTGAAAAGAGCTGCAATAATCAATATCTTAGCATGACTATGCATAAAACCTACAGTCCCACATAGAATTTATCACCCAACTGTGCAGCTTCCTTGTCTGCTTCTACTGTCTGTTTTAGTACTTTACAGCCAATAGTTTTGGTTGTCTGGCCCCTACATGAACTGCAGGCAGCTGTTAGAAATAAACCTCTGATAAACCCCACTGTAGTGTTGCTTAAAAAATGAGAGCACTACAGCCTGTTAAGTACAGTTATGTTGGCCTCCAATTCTCTTAGCCATGGGGGCCAACACAACAAAATCGTGGAGGTGCGTGGCTCGAGCTCACACCCTTGCCTAAGTTGCAATTGTGCAAAACCACTGTCCGCACTATGCTAACCCCAAGAAGCAGAAAACATGCTTTAGTGACTAGCTGGTGAACACAGTGGAGCATTTAGCAGCAAAAAAATCAGATATTTCCCTCAGGAGGTGGTGGAGACCAAAAACAGAGCTAGAAGGACAAAAACATACACACACACACACACACACACACACACACACACACACACACACACACATACATACATATATATATATATATATATATATATATATATATATATATATATATATATATATATATATATAGCTACACAGCCTTGTCTTGCATTAGAAAAGCACACAGTTAAAAACCAAAGACCTAATTCCAGATGTGTATTTACAGTTTTCCCATTTGTTTAAACACATTTCCTCAAAGTATAGCTACATTTTTCAAAATTCTTAACACAAAACTTAGCCATTTTGTCAAAACTCCAAATCTTTTGCAAAAAACAAATTGCTGCACTCAAAACACGCGAAATAACAATCAAAATACTGCTACATATGTTTTGGCTTTATGAGGCCATGTTAAATATTCAGATGTATAAAATTGTGTATTTCTTTATCTTTATATAGTGTTTGAGCGTGTTTGAGTTGGAGTCAGACCAAGGGGTAATTAGTATGGGGTGCCGTTTGTAAAGTGTCTCACGCTGAAAATAACATCAACATTTTGCCACATTTAGCTTCAAACAATGTTTAAAAAAGTATTGTGATTTTTTTAACGTCACCTTTTACCACATTTACAGCAATATTTGTTAACTTAGAAATATATTAAAAAGTTAAATCTAAATATTAAATGTGGCACCTAAATGTTAAATGTTAAATCTAAATATTAAATCTAAATCTAAATACTAAATCTAAATCTAAATCTAAATATTAAATCTAAATCTAAATGCTAAATCTAAATCTAAATATTAAATCTAAATTTAAATCTAAATGTTAAATCTAAATGCTAAATATAAATATAAATATAAATGTTAAATCTAAATATTAAATCTAAATCTAAATCTAAATGTTAAATCTAAATGTTTTGGGTGAAACTAAATATTTAGCTAATATGCAAATTCACACTGCCGGTCACCGGAAGTACCAAAATAAAAGCTCGAGATGGTCAGACTGTTTATAGAATCAAATAACGAATTAAAACCAACTTATCGGGGGAAATGGACACTTGAACATACATTAGCGTGATAATAACTACCTAAAATAACAAGAAACGTGTTTGAAGAAATTTTATTTGACGTGTACTTTGAGTTGTTAGTGTCCCTTCGGAGGGACTAACAACTTAAGCTAAGCTAACAACCCTTAGCTCTTAGCACCGTTAGCAGTGTCTGTAATGACTCATTAACTCTTAAACGGTCCGTGAAAAAAATATTTTTTTCCAGCGGATGTCTTAGTTACAACATGATTGAGCTAGCAAAGCAGTTTTGTGTTGCGATGTGTGGTATTTATTCAGTTTTGGGAAATCACGATGTCTAGAAAGCACCAGTGGCCGCAGCAGCAGCAAAGCTATCAGGACGTCATCTGTTAAATGTCTCCCATTGTCGGATACGACATTAAACTACTCCAGTTAGCTCAATCATGTTGTAACTAAGACATCCGCTGGAAAAAATATTTTCTTAACGGACCGTTAGAGTTAATGAGTCATTACAGATCGCTAACGGGCTAACAGCTAACAGTTAGCCCGCTAATCTACGATAACCATGTTATTAATTTCAGACCGTGATAGTAATGTTTGTTCAGTCATAGTGTTTATAGGCTTTACAAACACCAGATTAGTCTAAACGGTGATACAGTGACGTGAAAAACGTGAGATGTGCATATATATATGTTGCTAAACTCCGCTGGTTTTCTACCTGGAAGTATTTGTAAACAACAAGGTGATTCCCTCAGAAGGGACACTAACAGCTCAAAGTACACATCAAATAAAATTTCTCCAAACACGTTTCTTGTTATTTTAGGTAGTTATTATCACGCTAATGTATGTTCAAGTGTCCATTTCCCCCGATAAGTTGGTTTTAATTCGTTATTTGATTCTATAAACAGTCTGAGCTTTTATTTTGGTACTTCCGGTGACCGGCAGTGTGAATTTGCATATTAGCTAAATATTTAGTTTCACCCAAAACATTTAGATTTAACATTTAGATTTAGATTTAGATTTAATATTTAGATTTAACATTTATATTTATATTTATATTTAGCATTTAGATTTAGATTTAATATTTAGATTTAGATTTAGCATTTAGATTTAGATTTAATATTTAGATTTAACATTTAGATTTAGATTTAGATTTAGCATTTAGATTTAGATTTGATATTTAGATTTAACATTTAACATTTAGGTGCCACATTTAATATTTAGATTTAACTATTTAATATATTTCTAAGTTAACAAATATTGCTGTAAATGTGGTAAAAAGTGACGTTAAAAAAATCACAATACTTTTTTAAACATTGTTTGAAGCTAAATGTGGCAAAATGTTGATGTTATTTTCAGCATGAGACACTTTACAAACGGCACCCCATAAATTAGGGTGTGAAATTTTGATGACCCGTGTGTGCCAGTCTAATAAAATGTGTTAAATGATGCTTTGTGCTTAGAGTTTAGCAAAAATGTGATTTAGAATTTCTAGTTAAGGTACAACAGTTCAAAAAATGGGATTGTGCTTAGAGCTCTGCAGTGGAGTCTTGTTGTTAATACATGAGCTTCAAGTTTTCAGAATTATGTGATTAGTTTAATTTCTCATGTGTATGCAATTGAGAAAAACTTATGACTCAAATGCCAACTGAGATTGTGCTGTGAAAATGTCACATCTTTTATTTCAATATCACTTTCACAGAGGAAAGAAACTTTATTTTAGTATTATAACCTTTTAATTATTATTTATAATTAACAAGGCTGAAGATTAAGACAAATTGACAACACGTTATCAACAAGTGTTTTATTTACTTTGCTTCTAGTATTTATGAGCTTAATTACAAAGATCTTTAGCATAATATGCACTGTATATTCATCATCTATAAGCTTCACTTTAAACACAGAGAAGACACATGTTTATGGCATCTTTTCAGCCTCTCATTGACCTCTCTGTTTCTCATTTTTCTTGTCCATCTCCTCCTCTCAGGTCGCTTCGCTGTGCGTGACATGAGGCAGACTGTGGCCGTCGGTGTCATCAAGTCCGTCGATAAGAAGGCAGCCTCTGGTGGAAAGGTCACCAAGTCTGCACAGAAGGCCGAGAAGAAGAAATGAATTCTCATGCAGGACGTCCAACAAAGAGTCATGTCTCAGCAGCAGTGGTCCGTCCCATCCCTTTTTCTTCCCTGCCACCCAGCACCGTCTTCTCTGAGGCAGAGCTCTCTACTCAAGGACTGGCTTATGCTGATTAAAACCCATCGCAAAAGTTTCCGCAGGAAAGGAAGGCTTGTGCCTTTTAGGGGAAACAATGATCATAACTAAGTTGAAACCAAAACAATAAAAATCTTAAACATTGCCAAATGAGTAGGTTTCCTTTGTGTTTTATTACAAGTATTTTTTGATTGCTAATTGCAGCAGCACTCTTCCAGAAGCCTAAAACATAGACACAGCAGGACAATTTGATCACTAAGGCCAAAACACACTGGATATTTAACAGTCTGAGGCCTTTTTGTAGGTTAGAGAAAGAGAGTACGAAGAGATGAGGCAGGCAAGCTTTTAAGGTGTGTTTTATAAGACATAGCGTACAAGAGCAGACCTGCAAAACTAGTTGGCCAAGTATGTGCATGGTGGCACACAGTTTAAGCAACTGTATGATTATTCATGGGACAGATATTCAGGAGGAGGAGCAGGTTAGCGGTAGGCGTTGTCTTCACATCAGCTTTTACAGAAATAGCGTTAAGCTGAAGGTGCAGATACAGTAGATCACGCGGAAGAAGACAGGCATCCACCACCTCTGTTCAGTTTGTCCACCAGGTGAGTTGGAAACTTTAAATTTGATTCATGAACAGATTAGTTCAATTAAACACTGATGGTTTGTAAAAGAAATCAAAACTCCTCATATACCACGACAAGCTATCAGACACCTAAAATAAGACTTAAAGGGGATGGTGATCAAAAGATTTGACTTACACCGTTAAGAAGTTAAAATATTTTCTAAAAGGGTGAACTAACTTCTCTTGGTTTGGTTTCTGATGGTTTCATTTGACAGCGACTAATTACTTTAAAGATTAAGATGTTACACAAAAACTATTTTCCGTTCATAAAATATAGTAGTGTTACAGATTAAACTACCCAAAAGCATAGAAAGTAGTTGAAAGTAGTTGTTCCACCTCAAATACTATCATGTAACAATGACAAGGGCCATTCTGTACAATGAGTACTACTTAATATTTTAATAGCTGTAGTAGTAGTAGTAGTAAAATTTTGAATACAGGAATTTTATTTGTATTGACACTTTTATGTAAAGTATAAAATTACTTGATAAGGTTGTCTCATTTGCTTTGTTGGATTCTATTAACATTAGCACGTGCTTGAGGCCGGCTAGCTACTGTTAGCCATTATCAGCTCCATCTGGAATAACCGTTGGAGTCTAACTAGGAACTCGGCTCCACTTCCCTCACATTCTAGACGGACTTAAACCTGATTTATGCCATTTTAAAGTCGACATAACTTTACCACATGTCGTTTAAAACCAGTACATCGAAATGGGAAAGGAAAAGACCCACATCAACATCGTGGTCATTGGCCATGTCGACTCCGGCAAGTCCACGTCTACCGGCCACCTGATCTACAAGTGCGGAGGAATCGACAAGAGAACCATCGAGAAGTTCGAGAAGGAAGCCGCTGAGGTAGGTTTTGAAGGAGACATCAGATACATGTATTTAAGTTATTAACAATATTCCCACCAAGTAAAACACCATGAGGCTATGGAGGCACAAACTATGACACATTACAGGTGTGGGAAACAGGTGTGGCGGATGTAACTGCTCCCTAATTTTACCAAGTTACAACTGCCATCTGCTGTTGAAATATGTGTACTATGGGGTTGCCATCTTAATCACCTATTACCCGGACCTCTGTAGGGCATCCGGGCTAATCCTCCCAGGATTATTTATTTATTTATTTATTTATTTATTTATTTATTTATTTGTTTGTTTGTTTGTTTGTTTGTTTGTTTTTTATAAACAAGCACTTTTTTTTAATGATAATTAATTTTTAAAATGCAAACATAGCCTACACATCTTAATAACTGAAATGTGTACCTCAAAACTGTTTTTTACGTTCCAGATTCATTATAAATCATGATATTAAAAATATTAGTATTTGTTAGTAACTGAGGAGAAACAGAATACTTCACAACTGCCACAATTAATGCGTAGGCTACTGACTGAGAGTTGGAAAAGAATTAAATGTATTTATGGAAACAGTGGTGGAATATACTCTAGTGGGCCTACTGTACTGTGCTGTACCATTCTGAGGTACTTTACTTGACTATTTCCATTATATGCCACTTAATACTTTTACTCCACTACATTCAGGGGATAATAATGTACTTGTGTATTATTCCACTACATGTAATTGACAGATTTAGTTACTACTTTGATGTTTCAGTTTAATACAAGATATATATCGATTAATATATGATGATGTATTATTATAGATTAAACTACCAAACAGTATATAAGTACTGAGTACTGCAGCTATAACAACAATTGTATAATGTCAAAAATGGTTGCAGGATGTTACATTTCATTGACTGTTTGATTTATAATTAAAGTATTTTTTACAATACTGAATCAATTGTATAATGTCAAAAGTGGTTGCAGGATGTAACATTTTATTAAGTGTTTGACTTACAATCAAAGTATTTTTAACAGAAGCAGAATCAGAAATTCTTTTGTGATACATTAGAGTCGCTCTAATGTAAAACATAGCAAAAGTTAAATAAGATATGTGTATTGTGCTACAATGTTAACACAAGCATGTAAAATATCTTTCGAAAAATGGGACAAAAACAAGAAACTAAAATGGGACATTTTTCTCAAGTGAAACAGCGTGTATTTAGGCTACCAGGTGCCATAAAATCCTGGATTATGCTATTGTGGGCCACCCTGTTTTATTACAGATATGTTTAGAATTTTTGTCAAACATATTAAAAATGATTAATGATATAATGTATCAACAACTGAACAGACAAATGGATTCAACCATTAAAAAAACAAACAAGCATGTCTTTCCCATTTTACCTTATCATCTGTCTTTTTGTACCTGAACTTGTCATCAGAGTGAGGTCAGGGCTCTCTATGTGTTTGAAGGTCCAAAGTGTATTACGCAGTAACATATTTTTCTCATAGAAATATAGCTGAGAATCATAACACATTCTAAAAGTATTACTCAGTGTAGTCTTCATAGTTTTAGGAGGTTTTCTTGGTAATCTACCAAAAAGGGCTTTACATCACCTGACTTCGCCCCACAAAATTACAACACTGCCATCTTTGGGGCCGAATGCACAGGCCAGGCAACGCCTGGACAGCTTGAGAGCATGAGATTGAAGGGGAAAGCATGTTTCACACACCAGACTTGTGCAAGTTGGCAACCCTGCTCAGTAAGGCTAGCTTGAATAAAAGTATGAAATCAATACATAGAAAATGATAAATGATTGTTTTCTCAAAATTTCAGCATAAGCATACCTAATTCTTTCTTTAATAAGTATTGTTGATAGAAGATTCGCAAGGAAGTTATTCTAGTTACCTACAATTAAGATGACAAAAAAATTAAGGTATTACAATAGGTGTTAAAGCTACCTGTAGGATAGTTTAATATTATACTAAATACTTAAATAAGTACATTTCAAATGACACAAAAGGCAATCTTGCTACATTAAACCACAGAAAAAATGCTTAAGCACATTGCAGTTAAGTAGAGCGATAACACACTTAAAGCAAATTATATGAATTTTTAAAAAAAATCTAAGAAGGCCATTGTTTTTATTCTAACAATGTCTTTGTTTAAACTTGAATCACTTATTCACCTGTCTTTTACTCTCCTCCTTTTCCTACTCCAACTGTGTTTTTTTAACCACAACAGATGGGCAAGGGCTCCTTCAAGTATGCCTGGGTGCTGGACAAACTGAAGGCCGAGCGTGAGCGTGGTATCACCATTGACATTGCTCTTTGGAAGTTTGAGACCAGCAAGTACTACGTGACCATCATTGATGCCCCTGGACACAGGGACTTCATCAAGAACATGATCACTGGTACCTCTCAGGTAAAGGCACACCTTTTAACCTGCTCTTTATTGACTCCTCACGTTCATGTTTGTATATTAAACAACAAGTTGTAAATAAGTTTTTAGCTGAAGCTCTTGTCAGGGTTATGGTACAGAGGATGCAGTGACTGTATATGCATATATTTCCATACAGCCAACATTTTGGAAATATACCAAATCACTTTATTATATTTTCTGAAGTTAAGTCAAAATAAACCTGTCAGACACTCAGCTGTTAGAGCATGTAAAATCAACTTTAAGATCTATCCCTAATGTTTTATTCATTTCCCCCTCCGCTGTCTCCTTTGAAAATATCCAAAAGTTGCATTTTGATAATTGAGGTTAAGTTATGTTGTGGATCCATAAGTAATGTTTTGGACAGTCGTCTGTAAACCCTAGAGATGGTAGTGTGTGGAAATCCTAGTCGATCAACAGTTCCTGAAATACTCAGACCAGCCCGTCTGGCACCAACAACCATGCCACATTCAAAGTCACTTAAATCACCTTTCTTCCCCCATTCTGATGCTCAGTTTGAATTTCAGCAGATCATCTTGACCATGTCTACATGCCTAAATACTTGAGTTGCTGCCACGTGATTGGCTGATTAGCTATCAGTTAGCTAGCTAGCAGTTGAACAGTTTCTATAGCTGTTAATAAAGCCATAAAGCCTACTGATGTCATCTGTCAGCTCAGAAAGGGACCCACATGCAAAGCAGTAGGCAGGTGGATTAAAGACATCCAAAACAGACAGGTGAATGAAAGTTCAAAAGAAAGAAGAACCAAAACACGATGAACACAGGGATAAACTCAGGGAAGAAATCCAAAACAGAACACAGTAGACCAGGGGCCTGCATCACAAAGCGAGATCAACCTTTCCTGGGTTACCCAGACCTATCCTGGGTTGACTAACCCTAACAATGGCAATCAGGATAATCGGTATCACGACGCTGGATATCAACTCGGTAACTCAACCCAGGGTAGTAGAGATTAATTCTACTAAAATATGAGGAGGAGAAAAGCAAGATTATAGAAAAGGCCAACACCGTGGCAGCTGCAGGAGGAGGAAACATGTGTGGCAGGGGCGATTCTAGGATCAGAGGTTTAGGAGTGCTGAGCACCCAGAGAGCTACCTGGCCAGGCAAGATAAATTTCACTGTTTTGTATATTTTAACGCAATTTCATTCCCACATTTGTGAAAGAAAAGCACAACACTTTTTGAGGCAAAAAAGGCAAATTACCAAACAATGCGTTTTATATCTAATAAGATATATAAACTGATACATTGATCCAACTTACAACATCATTCTAGATAGACAGACCATTTGATCTTACACTCTTATCTGAACCTGGTTCTCTTTTTTTTGAAAAAACAATCTTATATCCATGATGAGTCTGTCTGTACGTACACACACACACACACACACACACACAGACACACACAGACACACACACACACACACAATGGGCCCTGGGCGTTTTTGGGGTATTTTTACTGCCTTTACTTTTAAGCTCATATCACAGTCATTATAAAGGCTACATACACATGCTATACCTTGGTTGTTGTTTTTTCAGGACAATCTGGGCTATCAAGATTTGCCACCATTTCATGTCCTTCTATGTGCCTGTATTTTATATTAATTCTTTACATCAATGAAAAAAACAAATCCGCATTACTAAATTCTTACATTTTTACATGTATCTCACCATAGCAATTTGGAAGTCGACATATTCTGCCATATATGAAGAGGGGAGACTCTCTGGAATCTGGCAATATAAGAACCATGATGGTGGGACATTCTGTCACTTCACAGCTGTCCAAAACATGTGGTTTGTGCCAGGCGGACATGATTGCCAGTATTTTTCATTATTGCAAGAAATTCCATTGACTCATTCACAAGTCAAAAATCTGTTTTATCTGAAAGAAACATGCAATATTTACATTGTGTCCCCCTCAATGTATATGGTGACTACGGCCCTGTCAGCATGCATAATTAGGCTACAGTTGTCTGGGTGCGCAAAGGTGAAGTGGCTGGTCTTGTCATACAAAGTTTGATGGAGTGTCAACTGGACAATATGGAGATATTTGCATCTTGAAAGCCGGACTACAACTGTGGATAGACAGGGAGAAACACACGCAAGCCTAAGACGTGGTAAGATACGATATTCCTCACTATATGAAGTGACTGATAACAAGATCTGTCAGGTTTTTATTTTGAAGACAACTGATCTGGATTTATAGCGTGATGGGATGACAGCACAATGCATTTGCGAGTAATCCATCCAAGAGTAATGTGTGTGCAAAGCTGTATGAAAGCTTTCTTATACATAATTTTGGTGTAACTTTATCTTTTTTTTTTGCTGTGAAAACATTGCACTACCGACAAGTGGTCTTGTGTTCTGCTGTTTGACGTGATGTGTGTGGCTTCTCGCCATGACGCACGGTCGCGGAGAAAAACTATAGAGAAGAATAGGTGTGAATTTGGACACACTATGCGTCGTTCAGGCCCATAGAGTTAATATTAACACATGCACATGACACAACAGCTAGCTTCTCTCATTCCAATTCAAACAGAGGACAGTGGTACTGACCACCTGCTGCTGTATTTTTGTATTTTTGTTGTTAAAATATTACGTTTCAACCAAGTACTGTATGGTTTTGACACTTTTCTAGCTTGTTAAAAAAGGACATACAGTAAGAAAAAAAATAAAATAAAAAATCTCTCAAATTTTGGGGGTGCTGGGATTCAATTTAGGGGTGCTTCAGCACCCCCAAAAATGGGCTAGAAACGCCTATGATGCGTGGCAACGCATAACGGGATGAATAATGTTTAGTTTTAGTTTAGATTAGTTTATTTGCACATAATGTTAAAAACAGACAGTAAGATTAAAAAAAGAAAAGTGCCAGAGAGGTTAGATGCCACTAAAAGCTTATCAAAGAAATTCCCCTGTCAAAACATCAATGAAATCACATAACAGAGAAGAAAAAAAAAACGGGTAAGGAAAGAAGAAATAAGGGAAAGAGAGAGGGAAAAATCGAGACAAAACAAGGTAGCAAATAAAATGATGTGTAGGTTAAATTATTCATCACTGGTTCAAGTAGCTACAGTACCTGTACCTGTACATCTGACACTGATCACACCCTTGAATCCAGGGCCGGACTGGGACAAAAACTCAGGCCGGGAGTCATACATCCACCCAGGCCACCCAATCCACACATTACATGCTCACACACGTGCACGTGCACACGGACGTAGGGGCCCCAGACCCAGTTTGACATCATGCAGCATTCAATTATAGGCCTGACTCTGTACAAAATAGACCCCTTACGGGTTAATTTGGCTCTTGTAGCTCATCATCAATCATTTGTCTGGCCTCGGGTCGGTCCCCATCCTCATGCTGAGAATAACCAGTTTTCTTACTTTTCTATGTTAACTTACTTGTTGCAGCATCGTCATTTGATTGCAGCATCGTCATTTGACGACGTCACACTGCTGCTGGGGGCTGGGGGGGCTCTGAACATATCTGTAAGTTTATGACATTTGGCTGCCTCCTCCTCAATGGCCCTTTTTAAAAAAAAAAAAAAAAAAAATCTCTCCCGTTCAGCTTCACCTTTCCTCTTTTTGCGGTCCATCGTAACGGCGCTGCTGAGCTGCAGAGCTACTGCACAGTCTGCACACACAGGCACACGTACACACCCTCTGCTCTCTGCTCCACCTGACTCTCCACAACCAAGCTGCTTGCAGTTTACAGGCGCGCTGATTTGGGGGCGGGCGCGGGCGGAAAGCGAAACAAACTAATCACGTCTTGAATCTAAAAAACCTTTTTGACCAATCGTTGTGCCAAATGCTGACAAGCACCTATCATTTCTGACAGCGGGCGGGCTCTCTGCTAGCCGGCACGGCCACCTGCGCTGCAGAGCGCGCCTTAAAAAAAAAAAAAAAGAAAGAAAAAGACAGGCAGTCCAGAGCAGGCCACTTGCGGGCCAGGCCACCGGGGAACTCCACGGTTCTCCCGTGGGCCAGTCCGGGCCTGCTTGAATCCCATGAAATCAATGCTGCGCAGATGAACTGCGTGTATTACAATCATCGTCTAACATCATTGCGTCTGATAAATTGGTCTTCTTTGTCATAACGTTACATATGCTACAATAAAGCTTAAAGTTGACGCCACAATTAAATCAACACCAAATTGATAGTCTGAATAAAATCATCCTGATATTGAGCTGTGTTAGAAATTAACAGCTGCGCAAAAATATACCTAGTCTCCTTCTTTAAAAAACAGAAAGGAAAATCCCTCAAACACCATGAAGCGTTGACATGATAGACATGACAAAAATATGTTGGCACTAATTAATGGTGCTATTAAGTGTCCGCAAATGATCAGTTTCTTTCTTATGAAGGGG
The DNA here is from genome assembly GCF_011397635.1 of Epinephelus fuscoguttatus. Lineage (NCBI taxonomy): Eukaryota > Metazoa > Chordata > Actinopteri > Perciformes > Serranidae > Epinephelus > Epinephelus fuscoguttatus. Next base: position 13,838,708 of record NC_064768.1, on the reverse strand, counting down.
TGGGATGAAATCTCGACTTCTTTCCACTCCTTTTTGAACAATCTTTTCACTGTCTGTTGTTGTTGCTTTCTTTTCTTTTTTAATGTTCAAAATAAACTTTCAAATCAAAATCAATCAAATGAATTAAACTTCCCATCATGACTGGGCTGCATTTCTGTCAGTGGAGTCATTTTTTTCCCGATCAGCTGATTGGCCAGTGGATGGTACATTTTACAACCCTGAAGAACCCCGATAAGAACTGAACCGGCTTCATGAGACCGAAATCCTAGGGTTAACCCTGAAGTTACCTCGCTAAGACATTAATCCTGCTTTGTGATACAGGCCCCAGGCAGGAAATGGAGCAGGGATCGACACCATAACAGGGGAAGGAACACAGACGAACTGACAAGGAACAAAGGGAAACACATACGCACAGAGAAATAAACACAAGAAAGAGACACAGCTGGATTAGTTGGACACAGGCAAAAGGAGGGAAATGGGGATTAATTTACAACAAGGGTGTGGTGGGAAACACAAGGGTGGAGCAAATAAGACTAATACAGAACAGGTGTGAAGACTCTTCGAATGGGGAATGAATAACATGACTGATGAAGACCGGTGTGATAGAAAGCAGGCAGAAAAACACACAAAGACAGGAAGTAAAACCAGACATGACATATGAGGAGAGAAATATAAATAAATAAATGAATGACATGAAACAAGGAACACAAACAGAAAACTCAGTCAGAAATCTCAAAAACTTAGTTGAAAATTGTAGGTGCACTTAAAATTATGTGTTGGTGCTCTTACGTTAAATAGGTAGGCAAACCCGTGCAACCATCGTAAAAAGTAGTGTGAACCCCTGCCACGATACTAAAATATAAAATTGGATATATTACCAGAGCTTCTGAAGGAGCACTGATGGGAGGAGTGTACTTGTTTGGGAGTTCAGTTTAAATATCAACAGTCTTTCTTCAGAATTTCAGACTCCACCTTTCTACAAAACAGACAGATGTAAAAAATTTAATAAATGACAAAAAATTCCTCACTATTCAGGCTGACTGCGCCGTGCTGATCGTTGCTGCCGGTGTTGGTGAGTTCGAGGCTGGTATCTCCAAGAATGGACAGACCCGTGAGCACGCCCTGCTGGCCTTCACTCTGGGTGTGAAGCAGCTCATCGTTGGAGTCAACAAGATGGACTCCACTGAGCCCTCTTACAGCCAGGCCCGTTTTGAAGAGATCCAGAAGGAAGTGAACACCTACATTAAGAAGATCGGCTACAACCCCAAAGCTGTTGCCTTTGTGCCCATCTCTGGATGGCACGGAGACAACATGCTGGAGCCCAGTGACAAGGTGAGGAAATTTTTTAACTTGTTTTAAACTGATGATTAAGAACATGGACTGATTTCTCATTTTAAATCTGTCTGTGGATGCCCTGAGTCAAGTACAACACAGTACTGACTGCTCAATTTTCTGTCTCTTCAGATGTCCTGGTTCAAGGGTTGGAGCATTGAACGTAAGGAGGGCAATGCCAGTGGTAAGACCCTGTTTGAAGCTCTTGATGCCATCCTGCCCCCCTCCCGCCCCACTGACAAGCCCTTGCGTCTGCCCCTGCAGGATGTCTACAAGATTGGTGGTAAGCAGTGTCATATTTTGTTCCCTCCTTATTCCCTGTCTTCCCCCGTAAGGGCTGTAATCTTAAAGGAATTCTTCACCCACAAAATGACCAGCCCATATTACCTCGAATTTATGAAGAAAACTTTGGTTCTCTTGTGTGCTTCCATGGAAAAAAAAGTTGCTTTATTGATTGATTTGGGACCACGTTTAACAACAGCAAAACTTTATCAAAACAACCGTTCACAAACTCTCACAACTCGTGCAGTATAATCAGGTCTCATTTATCCTGTCCTATGCTTGGTACTTCCCAAACACATGCATTTAAGCAAAAAAAAATCTTAGTATCAGAGTCTGGCTTTGAGGAGAGCATAGTTAAAGGGCCAGTGTGTAATATTTGGCCTGGTTTATTATCAAATCTGAATCTGAATATTCTACGCCATCTTGCGCCGCCATGTATGTACGGCAGCCCGAGCGGACAATCCAGCCAGCCAGAGAACGCGTTTCGCGTGTATAAATGAACCAACGAAGACAGCGGAAGGAAGGAAGAAGGAGGAAACAGCAGAGAGTGTTAGTAGTTCGTCAGTAGAGAGTAGTGAAAGGTTTTTTTAGTTATAAAGTTTGCGAATGGACCACACTTACCACCAACAGGAGAGAATGAACCCGAACCGTCATCTGCGAGGAAAAGAAGACGCAACCTCACTCCTTGTGATGCACTCTCTGCGGCGCTTTTCTCCCCAACGATGGTAGCAGTAGCACTGAATCCCATTCTGTGCAGCAAAATGATAGTGCTCAGCATCTAAGTTCCTCATCTGTATGCTCCGGCTCAAACAGGTATGGCTCTGGGTCTGTGTCCGCTACAAGAAACTCTTCAAAATTGCGTTTAAAGTCGTCCATTGCAGCTACTATAGTCCGGAGATATTGCTAGGCTAAATAAACAGCTGAGCTCTGTTTACAGCCCAGCAAGCATTTTTTGGTTTAAAAAACGTCTAATAGCCGTCTACATGAAGACCTGACGTCTAGGCTAAATCATGGCTGAATTTGGGCTGTCAGTGAAAATTTGGTAGACGTCTAACCATAGCCAAAGTACAGACGTCAACAATTATACGTCTAATTAACGACTACAGGTATATGACTAATAGATGTCAAAATTATGTCTAGGCTAAATCAAACCTGAATTTGGGCTACCAGTGAAAATTTAACAACTACATGCATAAGTCTAACATATTGCAGAAAAATGTCTTAAGGGTTCCTTAGGTTCAAATACTCTGTTAATAATTCAATTGAAACAGATCAAATGTAAAACATTTATTAACATAAATACCACATTTTAATTTAACAAAAATAAGATAAAATATATAGATATAAATACACTGAGACAACTACACACAATAAAAAAATTAAGGGAAAATAAAGAACACTGTAAATGACATTACTTAAAATAAATAAAATAACCAAAAAGGTGACGCAAAAGCAGTGAAGAAAAATGGCCACTCACAACTTCCATTGTTTGGGAAGCAATGATATGAACAGTAATTGGGTTAAAACCCTTCGTTGCCACTTGCAGCTATATTATTATTTTAACTGAACTAATAAAAAATTAACTAATATTCTTTGTAACCACCCCCCCCAGCTCTCCCTGGCGCCTGCTTCAGGTGTTCAGCGATTGCATTCTTGATTTCCACCTCTGTGGTGGACTTGAAGTTCATCATCACAGCATCTGTCAAGTCAGAAAGAATTTGATAAGAAAAGCAAATTACAGTTGTGACAGGGAATCAAAACACTTGTGATTGAGTATTTGTGTCAGCAAAACCCAACATACCGATAATGACAGAGAAGAGTTCAGTTTTTTCAAAGGCCATTTTCTCCAGATGACCACCACCTCATATTGAATTTGGCCATGAGGGAGTTTTTCAAAAGCCTGTAACAGAGAAAAAGTTGGGATATTTCACTGTGGACAGAGAGGTAAATTTCAAAATGACAGGTAAAAATTATTTTTTAAATGATATTTTTGGGTATTTGTGTTTTGTTTTGAAGATATTTTTTTGGCCATTTTGCCTTTATTGGACAGGACAGGTAAGCATGAAGGGGGAGAGAGAGGGGGGATGACATGCAGCAAAGGGCCACAGGTTGGATTCGAACCCGGGCCGCTGCGGCAACAGCCTTGTACATGGGGCACCTGCTCTACCACTAAGCCACCAACGCCTCGGGTATTTGTGTTTTAATTAGACAGCACAGCACAGAGTACTCTGGCTGGCATTATGTGGACTGCGGGCATAAGCCTGCTGATTGGCAAGTCATTCACGCAGCATTCTCCTCCCTTCCACTTTTCAAAGTCCACGTTGCTACATGAAACAGTAGCCTCTGAGCTAGAAACATACACGCTGACAATTGTTAGTTTATTTTTAATCATTAAAAATCATATATCATAGTCGACATACATTTATCATTGTTTTGTGGCGTTAACTGTTATAGGGATTTAGCCTGGCATTATTTTGAAAGGCCACCGTCCTTTCCTGGCGCCGTTCAAGACAATTGTGATTGTTTTAAAGACATCCATACTAGCCGGAAATTCAGTCCTCTATGCCAAAATTAGAATGTAGCCAGACCCATCTTTAGCGCAGTGGAGATAGGTCTGGCTGTTGAGACTTTAAGTGCGGACAGTTACGAGAGGGGAGAGAGGGGGATGACATGCAGCAAAGGACCCATGGTCAGACTCTAACCCGGGTCACTGCAGTGAGAACTGTAGACTCCACAAGTGATAAGCGCTCTACCAGTTGATCAACTTGGAGTGCTCCAAAAATTTGTTTTAAAGATTTGCATTGTGACAACATTTAACACTGATTGTGTACAGATAGAGTGCAGACGTTTAACGCAAGAAAGTGAGCAAACTGCACAAATTGCATCAGAGACAACTTGAACTGACTTGGTATCTTGAATATTTTGTGAATGAGAGAAATATGTAAACAATATCTATGTTTACATGGACACAAATAATTGGAATGAATTCCTTAACCAAATATCAATGCTTTATGTATACATGTCATTCTGAAGATTCAGATCGAATACAGCCCATTCGGAAAGAAATTTAATTCCGAACAAGAGGGGTATTTTATGTCAAATGTTATTTCAAAAGGCATGCACTTTGCATAACACTCATTCCTATCGGCTCTTCCTGGTTGAGGCTGTGCGCATGCTCTACCTTGATGCAAATGTGTGATGACGTTCCTCCTTAGGTTGTATAATTTCATATTAGTATCTAAATTCCAGCTTTACCATTGGGCTGGCACATACAGTATGTTTAAATTTTATTTTTTCTTAAATCATAACATATCAAAGTAAAAAAAAGTTGTGTTTAGGTTTGTGTAAGGTCAAAATAAAATTTTAGTGGATTAATAAGGTTTTACCTGTCCAGCATCCTCTTCGTGCCATCCTTGACAGTTTTGCCGCCAATTCTGCATAGCTGGGACACCTGAATAAGAAAACAATGCATCAGGCTGTTGAGCAGTTGTAAGACAGGCATATCCAGTGTTTCCGCTGCATTCATTTAGCAGCAGCGACACACTGCTGCTAAATTATTGCCACCGCAGCTGCTCCTTCAAAACATTTATTTTGCAAATGCACCACCCCCGCTCTGAGACATCTGTGCACTTGTACAGCGCAGCAGCCAGTGTAGTGAGGAGAGCAGCGGTGAGGGGAGTGGGGAGTGGGGGAAGGCTCCTATTTAGGGATGCACCGTTCGGCCGAATATTGCAAAAAACCACAAATTCGGTATCCGGTGGAATAAGTGAAAAGCAAGGCCGAATGATAGCGGCGTGTTTTGATAACACAATCAAACAGCGTGCAGCGACGGACGGAGTAAAGTGTCAGCAGCGTGGCGATATTTTACTCCGTCCGTCACCGCACTCGTGACTAAAAATAGTTTTGTGCGGGCAAAATAAATCATTCAGTACGCTCTGCGAGTACAGATTTCAGCCAGCAGCAGAAACGAAATGGCGAATCCCGCCGGTTGTGGGTTGAACGGGGGTCACAGACACGGACAGGATGTATTCCTGTCAAATACAGCGGCGCATGATGAACGGCTTACCGGCGACGGAGAAGTCCGGCTCCAGGTGAATAACTTGTTGTCATGACTGCACAGTACCTGAACAGCCGAGCCATGGCGGCACACAGTATGTGGCGTGTCAGAGGAGAAACGAGCCGTTCACATTTCTCTCTCTGTGGCAGGTAACGGTCCACAAACCTCACCGCACTGAAGGGACTGTTCTTAACTTATGAAGGGACTTGTCAGGGGAGGAGGGTGGCTGGTTGATTTTTATTTAAAGTCCGTGTAAAACAAATTCTGCTATTTTCTTCTAAACACATATAGGTCATAAAAGTATTCCTCAAAATGTGTAAAAAGCCTTTCAACCATTTACAATTAAATTGTGGAGCTCGGCTTCACAAACTGTGTTTCTAGGTTTCTGTGTTCTGGATTTAGTGGGCGGGCCTTAAATCATAGCCGTGTTACGTAACGGAGCTATCCCTGCTACAAACACGCCCGCTGAGGCTGTAGCAGTATAAATACACACTCTTGTACAGTAGGTGGCGGTATGCACCTGGAAGTTGTTTGCGCTCCGAAGAAGAAGAAGAAGAAGCGTGATAGATGCATCTCTTTGAGTATAAATAGAGGGAATCGCCTCGTTGTATACAAATACTTTTGGGTAGAAAACCAGCAGAGTTTAACTATATATATATCTCACATTTATCACATCACTATATCACCGTTTAGACTAATCTGATGTTTGTAAAGTCTATAAACACAATGATTGAACAAACATTACTATTTCTGTGTGCACATTATCGTAGATTAGCTGGGCTAACCGTTAGCTGTTAGCCCCGTTAGCGGTGTCTGTAATAACTCGGTCCATGAAAAAAAGATTTTTTCCAGCGGATGTCTTAGTTACAACATGATTGAGCTTAGCAAAGCAGTTTTGTGTTGCTGTGTGTGTGATATTTATTCAGTTTTGAGAAATCACGATGTCTAGAAAGCATCAGTGGCTGCAGCTGACAGGGACAGCTAACAGCAGCAGCAAAGCTAACATCAGGACGTCATCTGTTAAAAGCCTCCCGTTGTCGGATACGACATGAAACTACTCCAGTTAGCTCAATCATGTTGTAACTAAGACATCCGCTGGAAAAAATATTTTCAGTCAGTGGAGCTGAACCGACACTCTCCCTCCCTGGCATCCTCCCGTTCTGCCGGCTGCAGGTGCGGGGTTACGTCCTTGTATAGTACACGGAGGCGGCTTCCCTCCTGCGAGTGGGCGTGGACTGAATGGCTGCAGCCTGGAGTCATAAGACAAGAGGCTGCAGACATACCCCTCCGGACACACCCCCAGCATTTCACAGCAGAGAGAAGTGCTTGTTTTTCCATTATTTTGTGAGCTAATTTTATATACTTAGCGATTTTTTTAATCTTTCAAATTTGGCTCAGTGATTACTGACACATATTTCTGTGATGTGACAAACTTATAACAGACATTTTTTGCTGCTTTACATGGACTTTAATTTATTTATTTTATTTTGATCCCCCCTATGTTAATCACTTATTGATGCTGTTTTTGAAGTATGAATAAGTCAATAAGTATGGATGGAGGGATGTCTCTCACTCCCTCCCCCCGCCACCCCCACTGCTGAAAAAAATCCTAGAGGAAACACTGCATATCTATGTAATATGTTGTAATATGTGGCATTGTGTGCCGCACAGCGTGCACAGCTCACACGTGTCTGGTGTATGGTATTATGCTGGTACTTGTACTCATTATGTGGTGTTATGTTGCGTGTGCATTAGATGTTGTGTATGTATGTAAGTTTTATGAAGTGGTGTGTATTTTGTTTTATGTAGGACTACAGATGTAAATTAGCTTTCTGCTAAATCTGTTGCGTCCATTTGTTATTTATTTTTTATGATTTATGCAAGCATGTGTGACATAATGTGATCTAGCGTGTGTGTGGCTATGGATGGGTGTAGGTGGGTGGTTGCTTACTATTGCTGCCCGGTTCTCCCTCATCTTCAGATTAGTTTCGAGCTCATCAAAATCCTCCACAGAGGTCAACGTCGTTAAGTTGAAAGCATCAGATGGTTCCACATCTCGGGCAACCCTTCTCAGGCCCTCTGAGATTTCCAGGAGCAGTGTAATCACTTTCCTTTGAAATTCTAAATCCAAACATGTGCACTGTTAATAAACCCATATTAAATACATAAAAAAAGAGTAAATTTTGCCTGTCCAAATCCACCTAACACACAATCTGGCTGAAATATTAAAAAAATGTATTTACAATCAATTCATAACTTACTTTTTTCTGACATTGGAAATTTGTCTGGCCTCCCTGAAATGAAACGGTAAATATCAAATATTATTATGCACTCTTAAAATGCATGGTTCTTTAATTTGAGATCAATACAAATTGCCTTTTATTACTGATTTTAATTTTTTCTTTTCAAATTATCCTTTGTTTTTCATAACTTTTGGGGTTCTCCTCATGTAGCACATATTCCTAGTGGCTGTAAGGAAATATGAAGTTATTAAAAAAATATTCACTCATCTTTAATCTCAGGCATAATGTGTGTACATTCTTACCATGTGGCATTCTGCTTGAGGTTCGACGAGTCCCAGTGTCTGTAAAGAAATAACATTAACAACTGCAATATTAAACATTAAGAATCACAATATTAAATCCCCATCCAAAATCTCAAACTTGTCTATATTTACCTTGTGGAGTTCTGCTCTGGTTCTGAGTCCCAGTGGCTGTAAAATAATAAGTGCAATATTAAACATCTTAATTACAATATTCAATCAACATCCAAAATCTTAAACATCAGGTCCATTCTTACCTTGAGGAGTTCTGCTTGAGGTTCGACGAGTCCCAGTAGCTGTTAAAAAAAAAAAAAAAAAAAGAACATAAAAAAAACCCACTATTAAACATAACTACACACTCACAAGATTCAATCTCCATCCAAAATCTCAAACTTGTCTACTCTTACGTTGTAGAGTAGTGCTGGTTTTACAAGTCCCAGTAGGTGAAAACTAATAATTGCAATATTCAACATATTATTTCAAATATTCAATCAACATCCGAAATCTTTAACATCAGGTCCATTCTTACCTTGTGGAGTTCTGCTTGAGGTTCGACAAGGCGCAGTGTCTGTAAAGAAATTACATTAACAACTGCAATATTAAATATTTTAAGAATCATAATCAGGGGCGAAAATCCCATTTCAGTAAAATTTTAAAGAATAATTCCAGGGGGGGACACGGAAAAAAAGTTGTAGCCTGTCTTTTATACAGCATCTTTTACCGCAATTTGACGCTTTAATCTTCTCTCTATCTCTCCAACAGGCAGAGTCAATGTCTATACTAACTAAACTAAAACTAAACATTTCCTGCAATTAAACAGGTAAACTGGTTTATAAACAGTGTGCTGTGAGATCTGCTGCTGCGCACCTCACAACCGTGCGTAATAGTCGCGTGTAATGACCGCTCCTCGTCCGTTAGACTGCATGTCTTTCATGTTTGTCTCACTGACAGGTGGAGAGCCTACAGACAGGTAGCCTATATAGACAGGTGGAGAGCCTATAGACAGGTACCCATTAGCTACGAGCCGCTCCGCCACTGACTGCTCTTGTCCTGTCCTCTCCCTCTTCTTTCTCTCTTGTCCTCTCTGACTATCACTAAACTCTGAGCTTAATCATTAGCTTTTAGCTTAGCAGCACTCGTAATTGAGTAGGCTTTTGAACAATGCAGGAGAAATGTTGCAGACAGTTTATATTATCAGCCTGGGCCTGGGGCTTGTTGTAACAGTAAATGGGATGTGTTGTAACTTGTGTAAGTTAAACTGTGTCTGTGTGAGTGAACATCTTACTCTGTGATGTGCGATGTGGGCAGCGGTTCCAGCCACACGGCTACTGCTGCCAAGCAGCTCCGCCCGTTGGAAACAATGTGGGATGTACCACTACTGGGAATGAGAGGGGTGGGACTAAATCTTTTAAGATTTAAATAGCACATTATTGCGCGATTATAATGAGCACTGCTTACATTGTGCTTTCAATAAATACTACTGCATTGTTCAAAAATTATTAATTGTGTCTCAAATTATTCTAGGGGGGGACAGCTTTACTGAAGGGGGAGTCATGTCCCTGCCCCCGGGATTATCACCCCTGATCATAATATTAAATCCACATCCCAAATCTCAAAATTGTCTATTTTTACCTTTTTGGAGTTCTGCTCAGGTTATGAATCCCAGTGGCTGCAAGAAAGAATACATTGACAATCCCAATATTAAACCTATAAATCACAATTAAACAATTAAGAATCACAATATTAAATCCCCATCCCAAATCTCAAAATTGTCTATTTTTACCTTGTTGAATTCTACTCGTGATACGAATCCAAGTGGCTGTAAGAAAGAATACATCCACCTTGTTGCTTGTTGTCGTTCTTTTATCATTATCAACTATTTTCAATCTGTAGCAATTTTGTTGTTTGTTTTTTATCTGTTTTTAAACCCTGTAGCACTTTGAGATTTTTTAAATGTAAAGTGCGTTACAAATAAAATGTATCATTATTATTATTATTATTATTATTATTATTATTATCATCATCAATCATGTCCATTCTTACCTTGTGGACTTGTTATTCCCTGGTGCTTAGACTTCGAAGCTGTAATTAAATAAAGTATTATGGAATATGGAATATTTTAAATCAATATGAAAGCTATTAAGCTACAGTACAGGCCAAAAGTTTGGACACACCTTCTCATTCAATGCGTTTTCTTTATTTTCATGACTATTTACATTGTAGATTCTCACTGAAAGCATCAAAACTATGAATGAACACATGTGGAGTTATGTACTTAACAAAAAAGGTGAAATAACTGAAAACATGTTTTATGTGATAGCATCAAAGCACATCTCACTCTTGGGCGTCTCCTCACCGCAGGCATCATCCACAGACAATAGAGTGCCTATAAAATAAAAAAGAGCCAAATATTTTAAGCTCAGCATTGTATTGCAATAAACACAATGAAGATAAAGGCAAAAGATGAAATTCTATAATGTAAATTTACTTTGCTCAGATTGATTTGGGGAAAAATAGAGGTCTGGGGTTTCATCCTTTGGTAGAAGATGGAGGTCGGGGGTTTCTTGAGTGCCTAAAAGCGAAAATTCATTGAAATACTGTTGCATAACATCATGACAACTTCAATTATTTAAACAGATTGTCTACATTAAGTCTTACTTGGTGGTGTAGACATGGTGGAGTCTTGCATTGTTGGTGCTGTATGTAGTAAAAGATTTCAATGGTTTATTTTATTATTACTATACTATGCACAAAAGTTTTGTGTTTTATTCTAGCGCAAATTTTAATTATGGTAAACTGTCCTGAAAATGTGAATTCATCATGTATATTTTTAGGTTATATGACAACATTCCTACCCCCAGACGTACATCTGGGGGTAGGAAACGCTGACTAGACAAAGAAAACCACAAAAAAACATCAAAAAAAGAAGGCTCATCCCTCCGGTGGCGCTTTCATACCTACTGTGGGATGTACCGTATTTCCTCAGTTATAAGCCGGCATTCAGTTATTTGTTTTATGTGGTGGACAATATTATTGAAACGTGAAATTGAAAACATTTATTTTATGTTACTATTAGTTCGTTACTATTTATTGTATTTGGCTGTTATTTATTTCATGCATTTGTAATTATTTCATTAATATTAATTTATAGTATGAGTCCCATGATATCATATTACATGTTCTCTTGTTTTAAAAAAGACAAAAACTATCCATGGATTTTCAGTGTTTTGAAAAAAAATTGGATTTATAGCATTTTTAAATAAAATAAAATAAACTTTGAATTTATAATCAACAATATTGTTGTTTGATTTAACAATCATTGTTCAACATGTTCAGACTAAGCCAACACTCAAATCTAAACAGGATAAATCGAATATTTGCAAAATGTCTAAGTAGAAAATGTCATTTTCCTGAAAACTATTAAAATGGATTTATAGCGTTTTGGAAAGGAGCTCTTCATATTATATAGAACACTACACAATAGATGGATGTTAAAAATAACAATTACAACATCAATTAAAGACTAAGAATGGCATTAAAACATCAGTAAATGACTTAGAATGACATTCAAACATCTGTAAAAGACTGACATTAAAAATATCATTAAAATAAAAATATTTAGGTGGGATTCATTTTGGAGTCAACTTTAAATTTTGGGGGTGGCACAGGGAAACTAGACACTAAAAATGAGGGAAAATACATTAAAATTGAATACATGAAAGTGTGGTATAAACAATGATGTTGACCAACAAGTAATACTTAACACATTTCTCTCTCTTAAATAGTAATATCAAATTCATAATGACTTTTAAATGCTTGGTATAATGGCAGAGCAACATCAGTTTAGCAAGGTAAAAGCACAGAAAATGGGACATTAATGCTACTGGAATATTTCCATGTGGAATTTTAATAAGCTGATATTTCAAACTCATAACAACTGTTGTTCTGTCAATTCTTAATCTTACATAAAATAGTCACAGTCAAGTAAACATCATTACCTTTGCGCTTCTTTGCTGGTGGTGGTGGTGGTGGTGACGTCAGCAGGGACTCTGATGAGGTCATGTCTAAGAGAAATTACAATACATCCCCAGCTTTAGAAAATCATACACATCACATAACCAAACACCTTAAAGTCAAAAAGGAAGAAACAACCTTCTTCCTAAATTGTGACAATCACTTCCCTTCACTTTGTTAAACAATATGAGAAAGGTGATAGTTACAATTTATGTTAATTAATGATGTTGTAGTGGGTGGTGCTGGTGTACTAGAGTGCATTATATTGTACAGTGTCCCTTATACTTTGTCCAATCAAATAACCTACATTGAGGAGGACAAAATATTAGGAGCACTTTTAAAGGGACAACCCACTACAACCTCAATAATAAACAAAGCATGATTATCACCTTTCAGACAATTTCAACAAAAACTGAAAATGTAAAAGCTTTGTAAAAGTAGAATGTATTGCAGAGCTGTTGTATTGCACGTGTAGCTAACGAAGTGACCGGTGAGAGTATCTACATACCTTGGACATAGTCTTCGTATTTTCGTATTTTTTTTTCTTTGGTGCACACCTTAGACTTTGAGACATAATTGCCTGCAGAAAGGACAAAAAAAAGGTTAATGAACTGCTCTTCTATTGACAATTCTTCCAATACGTTAGGAGAAAAAAAAGTGTTAGTGATTTAGTAAAAGTACTTTAGAAGAGTTAGAATAGTACACAATCTAAACTACTGTCTTAATCATAGTAGATTGTAGACAATCTACTATGATTAAGACAGTAGTGTTAACTGATTCAAAAGATACAGAAGAAGGTAATAATTAAAATAAAATTGTATATACCTAAAATAATTTAACCTCAGTCTGCTTCAAGGCCCTTTGCTGGAGGCTGCCATTCACCAATGTTTCACCCTTTATAACTGTACATCAAATTCATAAATATGCAATTTGCAAATTTTTTTTGTTTTGTTATTCCTTAACGGCATGGAGGAGGGGGAATATAGCAAATCCCTGAGCATGTGGCAGACAAACAGCCTTTCTTTTCACAACAGTAGCATCCAAAAGCTTCCTCTTTCCTTGTTTAAGGTCACTGTCCATCACATATACAATGTTAAACAGCTTCGACTGGCATGGAATGTCAAACAGCTCTCTAATGTCATTTGGGCCGACAACATCCACAACCAGCATTCCATGTAGCCTTTTCTCCCTCACAAACACAATTTCCTCAGTGTCCAAACTGAAACAGTGATTTGGTGCACTTGTTGAAATGGATAATGGTTTGCGCCAGGACTGCTTCACATGTTTCTGCGCATTAACCTTTTCTGCCAATCTCTTTGTGACCTGAGCAACTGGGTTTTTGCTGTTTCTGACCATTTTTTTAATCACTTGCAAGTGGTTCTTGAATGGGAAGCAGGACAACTGATTCAATGAGCATTTGAAGTTAATCACATCATTGGCTATGTGTTTAATGGAATGGATGTTGTAAGTTGGGAAAGTTTCCCCATAGAGCTCTGTGCTGGAATCCACAAAGTTTTCAAACATGTTTTGAGCATATTCCAGGTAGTGTGTTCTTCTTGCGTCATCTTCATCCAAGAGAATGGACATTCCTACTGATAAGGACAGGAAGTGATGATAAAGGTCCTGAGACAGAACATCCTGCAGCACAAGTGGGCCAGTGTACAGCAGAAACTGTCGTAGTTCAGTTGCTTTCCAGCGATCCAATTCGGTCAGCGATCTTGGCTGCCTAGCAAACTCTACTGGCATTGCACCTCGCAACTGTATTAAATTCTGGCTGATTTTTTCAATTTGATTTTTTTTCAATCTGCACATTACTGGCCCTCGCATCCAAAAGGTGAGTATCCTTTTCACCACGCCAAGATAAACCAAATGCATGTGGTCAAGAGGAAACCGTGTGATGCATTGGATTGCCAGCTGTGCTAGTGGGGTTATTTCTTTCTGATGATTAGCGTAATGAAGCTGACTGAATTTATCATCACTGCGTTTCTCACAAGATTCTTTCCCCAAGTGCACAACCCTTCCCTCAACTGATTTGGCTACTGACACACAGCGCTCACATCCATGCAAGGCATTATGCCCTGAAATGCACTTCAGAAATGCTCTGGCTGGAGCATCACAGATAAATGCCCGTATTGTTACTTTGTGCACTCTGTTATTGTGTAGTACCCCATTGTTCTGAAGCATCTGCAGTTCTGTTATCATGTCATGAGTGTAGTCATGAAGAGGGACAGGCTTGCTATTTCCATAATACAGAGCAACGAGAAATGGCTCAGCATCATTGAAATTTGCCAAAATTGGCCAAAAATGTGTTTAGCTCGACTTGAATACTGGCAGACCATCTATGTTGATATTAAGGTCTATACTGCCTGAAAATGATGGATGTTGTGAGAGGTACAGGAGAATGCTGGGCTCAAATCTAAGGTAAGTGTACTGTCCACCACATGTTTTTTATTTGAACCCCTTTGGGAGTTGCTAGCAGTGTCCTGCTGTCCTTTGGCAGCCTATGTCCATGTGTGCGCAAAATGCCAAGTAGTTTATTTATGGCTGCATGACTCTGAGATGTTGATGTTGCCCATTCAGATAAATCCTCAGCTAAGGATGGAGTGTGAACGTCTGAATCGGAAAATGTCTCTGGATCAGAGTCACTTGAATCCACACTTTCATGCTCTTCAGGATCCCTTTCTGAATAGCTACTTGATGGTCCCTCCCTAGATAGATTTCCTGTGACAGACGGACCCTCCACAGATAGATCTCCTGCCACTGACGGACCCTCCCCAGATAGATCTCCTTCCGAAGCCGGACCCTCCACAGATAGATCTCATGGCACAGACGGACCCTCCCCAGATAGAGCTCCTTCCACAGATGGACCCTCCACAGATAGATCTCCTGCCACCGACGGACCCTCCAAAACTATATTTCCTTCAGACTGGCACTCTGACGGCTCCTCATCCGAGCTGCTACTTGATGCTGCAAGATCAGCAACTCCGTTTCTCCTACGTCTCCATTCTCTTAAGTAGTTAGGATCCATTCTTTACTTTCTGCTGATAGAAGTAAAAAAATTAAATTAACATGTTACATGAGTCTTGCAAGACGTTTTCATTTAGCAAACATCCCAATGCTTGTAAACAACAGACCTATATTAGAGTCACACATTTACCATTTAAATTGAAAATGTTTAAATGAATAAATTGCACACATGGCCTACTTATCATTATTGTTGTTATCATTATAAAATGATAGACATTGTTATGCATCATTAAAAATCCATAAGAATGAAAATCAGAATCAGGTCAGAAAACTTTTATTGCCAGGCAGCTGTTACTGTACATAATGGCAGAAAAACAATAGTGCAACAACAAAAAGACACAATGTAATCCCACAACAGAATCTTATCCGAAAACAGCATCAAAGAACTTACCTTGTGCTGAGTATAATCAGTGATTTCTATACAATTTACATTTATTTATTGCACATAAGGGGAAAATGCAATACATATAAAAAACATATGCAATATATGCACAGTGTGAATGGCGGCCTTTAAAGATGTAAAGTGAGGAGGCTGAGGCAGAAATCAGTTTAGCCCTTGTGTGGGCATTTATTATGCAGTGCACAGACAACTAGACAACTGGACAACCACACCTTCACCGCCTGGGTTTGGCTCTTACATACCCTCCCACTGCTTAATTGACAGTCACCCAACAGTATAGGGGTTTACTACATAATGATAGCCAACGGTGAACAACCCTATAAGTCTTACTTCAAGTACATTTTATCACCACCAATGTGAAGTAAAAATTGGGCAAGATACGATTTCTGTGAGAATTACTGCTCAGTTCACATGCAGGTAATGCGGTCTTACTTGACTTCTGTGGAGCTTCTTTAGCGCGAGATTGTTTCATTTGCTTGGCATTGTGGTTTCCCGAGAGCAATAGCCGTTTCCTATTCGGCATTTTTACTTTTGTATTAATCCCACTGCTGCTGTGAGTGTGTGACTCCAAGGCCTGCTGCAGTGATTGTGTGAGTGTCATTAGCAGATCACCCTCACCTGTGCACTCATTCAGATACACTCAGGTGGTAGAGGCACTCAGCTCAGGGTGCACTACTGCCATCTGATAGAGTTGCATGATGCTGGAGGAGCATTTTAAATCAGTATAAAATCAGAAATTACTAATTGAGTGTTTATGTAAATGCAACATAAACCACCCTATGTGCTGGGCCACACCCCCAAGAATGTTTTGGTGAAAATTTGCAGGCAATCGGTGGAACACTGTGTGATACAAACCCGAACACACAAACGGACACACACACACAAACGGCCAGTCCACGGATTATAGTAGGATAGGATAGGATAGGATAGGATAGCATAGGACAGGATAGGATTAGTCGGCCCAACGTGTTGGGTCGGTCTCGGGCTGAAATTGAGAACGCTAACCAAAATATCAAATTTCCATATGGAATTTTAATATGTTGATATTTCAAAATCATAACAACTAGCTTGTTCTGTCACTTCTTAATCTTACATAAAATAGTCACAAACAAGTAAACATCATTATCTTTGCGCTTCTTTGCTGGTTGTGGTGGTGGTGGAGACGTCAGCAGGGACTCTGATGAGGTCATGTCTAAAAGAAATTACAATACATCCCCAGCTTTAGAAAATCATACACATCACATAACCAAACAAAATTCAGTTTTATCTCTAATGTTTAAGGTCATTTTAACACAAGAGTCTGATCTAGTGCTTGATAATTAAAATTAACTAAGGCTAAGAACCACAAACAGATGAGTCATCCAAACACATAATGTACTAAATCAGCGTGGGCTAACAATTCAATAATAAAATAATTAGGTTATTACATTCCTGAAAATAATACATTGACTGCCTAATAATACATTATTCTCATTATTATCATCATCATCATCATCATCATCATCATCATCATCATCATTATTATCAGACAGTCTGTCAATCAATCAATACATTAATTCAAACAAATCAATTCATTAACCACATCAGGTCTATTCCATGTCAAATTTCAATAGGTACAGTTACAGGGTATATGCAGGAATGCTGAAGTTAACATCAATACCTTTTTAAGACTTTTTGAAAACCTTCACAATATATTTTAAGACCTCATCACCACTTCAAGCAGTAATCAGCAACACAACTTTAACTTATTAAACATTTGTAGTTTGCAATTAAATCTATAGAGCACAAAACCATATAACAGAACTCAGATAAGCTGGGAAGTAGGGCTACTCCATTATGATAGTGCATTTGCCATTTAGTAATTTATTTATTTTTTTACTTTGTCTTTTTAACAGCAGATTTCCTTGATCTTTAAATATAATTCAACTGAAAAATAAATTAAAATTAAAAGGTCTTTCCGTCATCTTAAACATCCAAACCCCTAGAACATCTAAAACCTTCTTCAGAACCCTGTAAACGTCCTCTAAACCTCTAAAACCTGCTCCAGAACCTCTAAAGTTCCCCCAGAACAGATAAAACTTACTGTAGAACCTCTAAAACTTGAAAGACTAAATTAAACGGGAGGCAAAGTTTATTAAAATATATCTTAGGTCACAGCAAGTCCAACTGGTTGGACAAGGTTTAAATACCAAAAAAAATTAATACCTCATAAGATCGAGATTTATCAACTTTTAATACTTTTTAAGACCCCGCGGACGCGCTGATTTATTTAACCTAAACATTATATTTGCCGACACAATAATATCCTGTGACCCACATGTGGTCATGTGACAATGGCAATGACTGTATTCAGGGTATCTGCAGGTTTCAATAAGTTAAATTTAAGACTTTTTAATGCCACCTTGAATGGAATTTAAGACCGAAAAAACTATAAATATAAGCGATGGTTGGGGATCCCGCTGTACTATAGCCGAAGCATAGCATGTGTGTCACTCAATGCTAGTACCGCAAGCAGTTATGAACGGGTTTCAAGCCCCCCGCGCGTGTCGGTCATGGCCCTGCCCAGCGGCTGACAGTCGGACCCTGAAATTCCCGGTAGTGCTGGCCAGGGCTGGACTGGACTGGGACAAAAAATAGGCCCTGCCATTTGGCTCAGACCGGCCCACAACAACACCGCCCATCAGTACAACATCCTGACAGTCTGTTCAATATGCATATGATGCATACCATTCATCAAAACCCCTATAGAGCGAACAACAACACATAATATTGTTCCTGAAACACCCTGCTTTCTAGCGGTAACGTACAATAATGTACTAAATAAATCTGTGAAGGGGCTGGTTTCAAAAGAGTGCTCAAAATCCAATTTTGGGCAAGCTACTTGGAAAGTGTAGTGATGAGCTTTGTTACTAATTACTCTATATTAAATGTAGCTTCACTATACCAAAGCTATCACCCTCAGAAATGTTGCAAGCTAAGCTACAGCAAAATAAAAGTAACTAGTGCAACTAATTTACATTCAAGCTGTGTGTGTGTGTGTGTGTGTGTGTGTGAGAGAGAGAGAGAGAGATTTTTGCAACAAACAAACTTCAGATAACCATCTTGACACATATTTACTCTCTAAAGGTCTCTAAAGGTCTTTCTTCTTTCTTTGACATTGATTGTCATTGGTTCAGCTCTTTACGCACAGTTCACCCCCCAGCTCATCATACGGCGCATCCTCCTGCTACAATACATTTGTCAAAGTAAGTTTATAACATGCAGCGTTCCGGAGATATTCTAAAAATAGTGACGTTGGAGTAGTTTCATGTCGTATCCGACATCGCCAACAGGCCCAACCCCAGCTGACGTCCTGAGGTTAGCTCCGCAGCTGCTGTTGCTTGGCTATGTGTGGTCTGCTTAACGTTACCTCTTCAGCTCTATCCTCACGTGTCAGAAGTCTGTCACTGTCCGTGTCGTTATTTTTATTAAATACATCTCTGCATACTTTTGCAGTCAAACTCTTTGGACATAGCTTGAATACCAACAAAATTTAATACCTCATAAAATCACGATTAAGACTTTTTAAGGGCCTTAATTTTCCCACAATACAAAAGTACCTGCAGGCAAGATGGCGGACAATGGCTCTGCCATATTTCCAATCCAATCCAATCCAGTCCAATCCATTTAGATTACTCTGCTATCAACCATGATACTGTTGCTAAACTAGCGAAAAACAAACCAGCAATTTTTTTTCATGAGACCTTTATCTCTGCATTACAGAGATGATTACAGCACATCTCATTAAGCAATACTAGCTTGCCAACTGAAACTGTTTTACCGAAGCCTGTATACCGAATATACACGCTCCCTGCACACTATGCATACGTTGCACACATATTACGTCATATGCATAAGTAATATACACATGATATAAGATGCAAACACAGATACTTACAAAATAAATCCAAATGGGTGTCGGTTCAGCCGGGCGTGCTCGTTTCGTGCTGCAGGTGTTCAGCGTCTCCTCAAATAAATTTAATATATTAGACTAACTTTGGTTTACACATAGCCTGTTTAAATCAGGGTTATAGACAACCCGTTGAAATTATAGACACAATTTCACCGGAAGGGTTAAAAGCAGATTACACGTAGCCATCCAATACAAGGCTAAAAAATGGCTACACATAGACCATATGAAATAAATGATCCTACCACTTTTATTTATTTTTGACATGCCAAACATCACGGGATATTAATCATTTCCTAAGTTGCATATAAAAAAAACAATAATGAAAAACTTTTGTCTAAAAGTGGTCTACAAATAGATGGTCTAATTAGAAACTAAATCACGGCTATGTAGAGACCATGTCCAAAAAATGGAGATAAACATATTTTAATTACTGTTGACTCTCCATACGTGATTGAATATCATACCGCACGCCATCTGCAATGGCGAAAATTACATTTAATCAATTTCAAAATTAAATCGGCTAGATTTGGGTTACATGTAGCTAGACTAAATCGGAGCTAAATATAGCCAATACATTTAAATGACGACTATTGCTTGCTGGGAGGCTACACTGTCAGTCAGTGTGCGGGCTGGAGATTGGTGGAGCAGAGAGGGGAGGGGGTGCCCGCTAGGTATTGTAAACGAGTAGGCTATGTGTGTATGGAGTGTGTGTGTGTTACGCTAGAAGAGTCAGAGTTTGGGACGGAGTCTTTTACCCCCTGGAGTGTTACCGGAGTTTTTGGAGTGCTCAAATAAACTGGCCTTTTTCCCAAACGCTCCTCTGGTCTCCTGCTCGAGAGGGATTCATTACAATATCGTAACATGGTTTAGATTTCTAAATAAACATTCACCTCGTCGCTAGATAGACCTACTCCTGAAAAACTCTTGTCTGCGCAAGGCTTTTTGTCCCTACGCGGCCACCGTCATTTACCCGACGGGAGGGGTGAGTGAGTGAGTGAGCCCTGCAATCTAGAATTTGACCACTGATGTCACTGTTTTCAACCCATTTTACACACTGGCCCTTTAAGTTTCACATTTAGTTCATGCTTAGATAATATAAATGTAGTTTTGCTGTTGTTAAATGTGGTCCCCAGTAAATCAACATGTTTGCTGTTTTCTTTGGAGGCGTATGAGAAAAAGAAGTTTTCTTTAAGAATTCAAGGTAACACGACATGACAAATTGATAGACAAATGGTCATTTTGTGGGTGAAGGACTCCTTTAGGCATTTCTGCAGCCTGTACTCTACAGCTCCCACAAGCCTACAATTGCAGGTCACACTCCATCAAATCTTCTCCCGGGGCGCACTGAAACTGAAAGCGTACTGAAAAGCGTACAAGAAACTTGTTTCTTCCCACTCTCTCAGGTATTGGAACTGTCCCCGTCGGCCGTGTTGAGACTGGTGTCCTGAAGCCCACTATGGTCGTCACCTTTGCTCCCGCCAACGTGACCACTGAGGTGAAGTCTGTGGAGATGCACCACGAGTCTCTGCCTGAAGCTGTCCCTGGTGACAACGTGGGCTTCAACGTCAAGAATGTATCCGTCAAGGAGATCCGCCGTGGAAATGTGGCCGGTGACAGCAAGAATGACCCACCCATGGCAGCTGAGAACTTCACCGCCCAGGTGAGTCTCAGGAAAAGACGTAAATAAAAAAAAGAAGAAATGTTTGTATTTACATAACATAAGAATTGTGATAGTTTCACTGCCCAGGTGAGTCTAACCAATTAATTTCAATCACTGGCCCCATTTTGTTCTGTGGGTAATTTGACTCCTGTAAAAAGGACATCTAGATCAGAAATAAGGTGAACACACCTTAAGTTATCAGGGGGAAAAAAGCTGAGCACACAGCAGGTGCTGGGCTAGCAGCCTGTTTGCAAAGAGCTGAACAGCGATGGAGAAACACTGATTTGTAATGTTAAACTGCTTTATTTAGTTTGTTTCCCTCTTTTTTTTACCACTTTTAATCACCAGGTCCATTTGTTTTAGAGAGGAGGAGACCTCTGTGAATAATTTGGCTCCCAGTAAAAACGTCCTACACAGTGAACACTGAAGGAATTCTAACCAAGAGAAATTTCAGCTTGTTGCAGATCTATGAGAAAGACCCCAGACTCCATTGGATTAACTGTGTTAAACAAAACAAAACCTTTTTTTTTTTTGTACTTGCATATTTATGAATCTTTAATGCATCTGAGTGAAACTCCTTTGCACAACTCTTTAACCAGCAATACGTCCTTATCTATCTATCTTTAAAACATGCAACCTATGTGTTGTTATTTGCAAGCATGAATCAGAGAGGTCAAAGGCATGCAAGGAGAAGAAGAGGCTATGACACAAGGGCCAAATATTCAGCAGTTCTGAGGTTGAAAAGTATGTAAACAAGTCAAGGTCAAAACCTAGTCTATGGCTGTTGCAGTCAAGCCCAAAAGAATGACATAGAAAAATATGATCCAGTTAATTTCAAAGAGTTAGGGTGACATTCTCATTTGGTTCTTTGGTAAGAAAAGAACACAGTACAAAAGCTGTTCCATAATCAGTGTCTGGCTTTGTCTGGTCTAGGTGCTTACTGCACAAGATTAAAGTGAATGAAGATTTTTTAAATTTTTTTTTTTTTTTTAATTTTACAGGGTATCTCAAAAAAGTGTACGTTGCAGCAGGCTTTGTTGACTTAAGTTAAACAGTCTTTGGAGAAAAGAATACAATTTATGCTGTGACATGCCTGCTTGCCATTTTTGACACATACTATAACTATGTCAAGTGTCAACACATGGCACAGATAAACAGCACAAATTAAGGTTGAATTGGTTTATATCAATAGAGGGGTTTTGTATTGTGCTGTCCACTGTGTAAGGATTAAAATAAAAAGAATTAAAAGAAAATAATATATGTTTCGTTAGCATTACAAACAAAATGTGTCATTTTGGCCAGCAACTTTGAATAGGCCTGTGTGTGAACTGTTTTGAAAATGTAATTTCTGAATGGACAGATGTGTTTAAGCTAATGACAAAAAAACTGTGGAAGACTTAAAAATAAGCCTCACATTGTTTGTCATTCTTGCCTGCAGTAGCACTGAATTCACTTAATAGCCTGAACAAAAAATGCCAAAGATCAACAAGATTTTAGAGCTGTTACTTTTACTCCAAGAACTAATGAAGGTCCCTTTTGCTCACAAACTGAAAATAAGTAAATAATCTCATTGTAAATGTCTTGCTTCAAAACTAATCTCCAAAAAGAATTACATTTATTGATGTGGCACAAACAGTCCAAAATGTAATTTTATAGTGACTCTAAAAAGTTCATGAGTGATCCAGCTGAGGTGAACTTCTGTGGACCTCTGCTGGCTAATAGCAGGAACTGCAATAGTGTTCATCTCAGGCCTGAGGTGAGTGCTGGGTGGAGAACTCTGGCCACCATTTCTAAATTTACTTAAACATTATTATTTCAGGTCATCGTCCTGAACCACCCCGGTCAGATCTGTGCTGGCTATGCCCCTGTGCTGGACTGCCACACCGCTCACATTGCCTGCAAGTTCAAAGAGCTCAAGGAGAAGATCGACCGTCGTTCAGGCAAGAAGCTTGAGGAGAACCCCAAGTTTGTCAAGTCTGGAGATGCTGCCATTGTCTTAATGGTTCCACAGAAGCACATGTGTGTTGAGCCGTTCTCTAATTATGCTCCACTGGGTGAGTAAAAGGCTTTTCCTGCTTCATGTGCTGCATTTGTAGGTTACACTTCATTTTGTGGTTTAGATTATGGGTTGAGACCGCAACTCACATTTCATCTGCTTTCGGTGAATGTACATTATATGACACCTGAACTGACTTTTACTCTTCAACCGATAAAGCTTTCTTGCATATGATGTCATACATTGGTGCGCTGTACAGATGGAGGGTAGGAAACTGAAGGCAAAGGACTACCAACACTTGTGCTGTTCCAGTTGGTCAAATGGGGGAAAAACAAAGGCCACTTTAAGTCCCCAAAATAGGAGGATGTAAAGGGGGAAAGTGAAAAAAAGAGAAACGGCAGCAGATGAGGATCCAGAACCTTTGGCTTCAGTGTGGAGAACAAAGCTAGCCTAAAGCTGGATGAATCACAATGTGCTGTGACAACTTCTCTGAGTTTCCATTTCACCAGACCTCTGGAAACAGTTGAACCATTGAGTAGAAAATAGAAGCTAAAGTGAGCTAACAGTACCTAGTACATTAGCCTGACAGTGGTGCATCCATGTTCAGAGTTGAAATATAGAATACAGTTATACTTAAGCACATTTACTTACCCAGCCAAAAACAAGACAGCAGTTGTTTCAGTCATGGATCCAACTGCTGACAAAATGGTTATAGTCCACAAGACTCGTATGCTTTCATCACCATGTAACGTTAGTAGTGTTAGGAGATCTGGAAGACAAGGTAATTTGTAAAGACGGTTTTTTATGGATCACACCCAACATAACAATATCTCCTGCCTGCAGGTTCATCTAATCCTTTAATATAGACCCATTCCTCTGTTTCCAATTCACACAGTGTAGTTCTCCACTGATAACGTTTTTTTGTAGACTGATGCAGAAGTTAGTGTTGTCCCGGTTTCCTCATCAAAAAGCCTATGGGATTTTTGGATTACTACAGAAAGTAAGCTCTGTGGCAAACAAACATTTATGAAATGAGGACCACTTTTAGGATCTTCATGAGTAAATGCAATCGCCAGAAGTAAACAGCTAATGTTAGGCTATAAATGAACTAAACTACAGTCGCATTCCCGGTTTTAGGACTCATTCCTGCAGCACTCTATATGGATTGATCACTTCCTGCAATGACACTGACACTGACTGACTGCTTTCTTTTTAGCTCTTAGTTTAGTTTACATAAAGCTTTCAGAGGGGAAAATACATGTGTTTTATGAACAACTTCAGAGGGAAAAAACAAATAGAAATGGCTGATTTTAACATTTCTTTTAACTTATTTTGAGAGTAGCTACAAGGATTTTGAGGAATGGGATGCCGCTGAAGAAAAAGAAATGGAGAAGGAAAGAAAAAAATCAAACGAAAAACGGCACAAAGAACTGACACCTGAAGAGCTTAAAGTGATAGAGGAGGAGAAAGATGAGATAAATACAAAAAAGACAACAAAATGGGCTACTGTATTATACTGTACTGTACTGTACTACTACTACTACTACTACTATACTGATGGACTTTCTCTGCCAAAAACAAAAGAACACGGATTTGAATACACACTCGGCAGTCATGCTTAATGACATTTTACGCGAGTTTTATGCCTCGGTTCAGTCCACTAAGCCTGGGTGAGTACAAAACTTTCACCAAAAGTTGTCGAATCCGGTCAGTTTCAGTGCACTTCGTGGAGGCAGACAACATTATTTATTTAACTGATAATTAGCCGTGTAATAAGCGGGATAATGTATAATGAGCCGGTGAATACTGGGAAAATAACTCCCTTCAGGGGAAAAGTTTGATTTGTCAAGATTATCTTACTCCCTGCCGGGAGTTATTTTCCCAGTATTCACCAGCTCATTATACATTATCCCTTACATATAGATATATGCAAGACAAGGCTGTGTAGCTATATATATATATATATATATATATATATATATACACAGTACAGGCCAAAAGTTTGGACACACCTTCTCATTCAATGCGTTTTCTTTATTTTCATGACTATTTACATTGTAGATTCTCACTGAAGGCATCAAAACTATGAATGAACACATGTGGAGTTATGTACTTAACAAAAAAAGGTCAAATAACTGAAAACATGTTTTATATTCTAGTTTCTTCAAAATAGCCACCCTTTGCTCTGATTACTGCTTTGCACACTCTTGGCATTCTCTCCATGAGCTTCAAGAGGTAGTCACCTGAAATGGTTTTCCAACAGTCTTGAAGGAGTTCCCAGAGGTGTTTAGCACTTGTTGGCCCCTTTGCCTTCACTCTGCGGTCCAGCTCACCCCAAACCATCTCCATTGGGTTCAGGTCCGGTGACTGTGGAGGCCAGGTCATCTGCCGCAGCACTCCATCACTCTCCTTCTTGGTCAAATAGCCCTTACACAGCCTGGAGGTGTGTTTGGGGTCATTGTCCTGTTGAAAAATAAATGATCGTCCAACTAAATGCAAACTGGATGGGATGGCATGTTGCTACAGGATGCTGTGGTAGCCATGCTGGTTCAGTGTGCCTTCAATTTTGAATAAATCCCCAACAGTGTCACCAGCAAAACACCCCCACACCATCACACCTCCTCCTCCATGCTTCACAGTGGGAACCAGGCATGTGGAATCCATCCGTCACCTTTTCTGCGTCTCACAAAGACACGGCGGTTGGAACCAAAGATCTCAAATTTGGACTCATCAGACCAAAGCACAGATTTCCACTGGTCTAATGTCCATTCCTTGTGTTTCTTGGCCCAAACAAATCTCTTCTGCTTGTTGCCTCTCCTTAGCAGTGGTTTCCTAGCAGCTATTTGACCATGAAGGCCTGATTCGCGCAGTCTCCTCTTAACAGTTGTTCTAGAGATGGGTCTGCTGCTAGAACTCTGTGTGGCATTCATCTGGTCTCTGATCTGAGCTGCTGTTAACTTGCGATTTCTGAGGCTGGTGACTCGGATGAACTTATCCTCAGAAGCAGAGGTGACTCTTGGTCTTCCTTTCCTGGGTCGGTCCTCATGTGTGCCAGTTTCGTTGTAGCGCTTGATGGTTTTTGCGACTCCACTTGGGGACACATTTAAAGTTTTTGCAATTTTCCAGACTGACTGACCTTCATTTCTTAAAGTAATGATGGCCACTGGTTTTTCTTTAGTTAGCTGTTTGGTTCTTGCCATAATATGAATTTTAACAGTTGTCCAATAGGGCTGTCGGCTGTGTATTAACCTGACTTCTGCACAACACAACTGATGGTCCCAACCCCATTGATAAAGCAAGAAATTCCACTAATTAACCCTGATAAGGCACACCTGTGAAGTGGAACCATTTCAGGTGACTACCTCTTGAAGCTCATGGAGAGAATGCCAAGAGTGTGCAAAGCAGTAATCAGAGCAAAGGGTGGCTATTTTGAAGAAACTAGAATATAAAACATGTTTTCAGTTATTTGACCTTTTTTTGTTAAGTACATAACTCCACATGTGTTCATTCATAGTTTTGATGCCTTCAGTGAGAATCTACAATGTAAATAGTCATGAAAATAAAGAAAACGCATTGAATGAGAAGGTGTGTCCAAACTTTTGGCCTGTACTGTGTGTGTGTATATATATATATATATATATATATATATATATATGTGTGTATATATATATATATGTGTATATATATATATATATATATATATATGTGTGTGTGTGTGTGTGTGTGTGTGTAGCTATATATATATATATATATATATATACATATATAGCTACACAGCTTTGTCTTGCATTAGAAAAGTACACAGTTAAAAACCAAAAAACTAATTCCAGATGTGTATTTACAGTTTTCCCATTTGTTTAAACACATTTCCTGAAAGTATAGCTAAATTTTTCAAAATTCTTAACACAAAACTTAGCCATTTTGTCAAAACTCCAAATCTTTTGCAAAAAAACAAATTGCTGCACTCAAAACACTGGCGAAATAACAATCAAAATACTGCTACATATGTTTTGGCGTTATGAGGCCGTGTTAAATATTTAGATCTATAAAAATGTGTATTTCTTTATCTCCTATTTTTTTTTTTTTTGAGGCTCATAAAAGTTTAAAACCTCTTATATGCTCTGACACAATTGGAGTGTTTGAGCATGTTTGAGTTGGAGTCAGACCAAGGGGTAATTATAGCTGCTGCGCAGCAATGGTCGGGGCTGGGCAATTTTAGGCAAAATTAGGCAATTTTGACCAACAAGCAGAGTGTAGGAAGATGAAAAAAGGTGGCATTCTAAGCATAAGAGACTATGCTCTATCTCACTGAGCTAATTAGCAAGAGACAACTCTGCGGTGTGTATGTTTAAAACTTCTTCTAGCTCATTATAGAAATTCTACAGCTGCAGTGATTAGTCAATAAATCAATAAGTCAAACACATAATTAATCCACAACTATTTCATGATGGATTGATTGTTGCAGGCATCAGTGTTGGAGTTACCTTCGCAGATTTGAGGATATCCTCCTCAAATCTTGCTTTATTATGGTTTTGGACCTTTAGTCAGACAAAGTGAGATGTTTGTGGATGCCAGATTGGAATTGGGGAAAGGTGATATGAATTTTACATAATTTAATAGACAAACATTTAATATAGAAAATAAGTGGAATGCTAATCAATAATGAAATGATTCATAGCAGAGATAGGCCTATTTGTAAAATTGTAAATGCACCATTAAAGCTTCATTTTAAAAGGAAATCAACATCACCTTTTAGCTGCAAAACTGCACAAATAAAATAAAATTAGGCTAAGCAGAAAAAAACACTTGTACCATTATTGGGAAATGTTAAGCCCTGTGTGTAGTTTAAATCAGGGGTGAAAATCCCATTTCATAGTTGGGGGGGACAATAAACAGTAAAATTTTAGAGAATAATTCCAGGGGGGGGGGGGGACAAGGAAAAAAAGTTGTAGCCTGTCTTTTATACAGCATCTTTTACCGCAATTTGACGCTTTAATCTTTTCTCTCTCTCTCCAACAGGCAGGCATAGCACCTTTCTCAGCACTGGCTGAGTCCACCTGCACATGTCCAGATTTAAAACAAAATGATTGAAATCAAATTAACATGTACACAACGACAACAGTCAGGTGCGCCGTGCTGTCCAAGGTGCTGAGTGTGTCTGGAGCAGAGCAGGTCTCTGTCTCCCAGTGCGCAGTAGTGTGAATATTTATACTATTAAGAAAACGAAGAAAATATGTCTCTCATTGTTTAATAGCAGCAAAACAATAAGGCTTCATTCATCAAAGACCGAAACTCGAGCTCTCTCCTTCTCTCCCTCTTTTTCATCTGGCTCAGGTGTGTGGAATGGATCCTTCATCTCTGGCTGGCTGCAGGAGCAAACCGTTTTGTTTGTTTTTTTCGTTTTTGTACCGGCAGTGAGAAAAACATTTCCTGCAGTTATACTGGTGAATGGTTTATAAACAGTGTGCTGTGAGATCTGCCGCTGCGCACCTCAAAACCGTGCGTAATTATCGCACGTAATGTCCGCTCCTCGTTAGTTAAACTGCACATCTGTCATGTTTGTCTCACTGACAGGTGACAGCCTACAGATAATAGGGACTTTAAGCAGTGGCGGATTTTGCCACGGCTACGGCTCCCGGAAATAAATCTCTAATGGCGCTGGTACCGTAGCCGTCAAATCCACAGTAGTCTTAAGAAGGTTGCTGCAGTAGCTGTCAGGTCGGAACAGCTGATCGATCACCACGTGACAGGGGTGAGCGTAAAAACACAGCTCAAGTGAGCTATCGCAGTTCGGTCAAATTGTCTTTCAAAAGGGCCAGAGAGGAGTTGCTCTATGCATTAGATGACAAGTTAATATCAGAGGAAGAGTTTTTGTTATTATATGACAAATCTAAGAACTTAGATTTACCATATCAACACTATATGGCGCGTTTTCACCTGGATGAAATGGAGGAGGATGAATGTCTGACGGAGTTCAGAGTGAGAAAGTGCGACCTTCCAGTGTTGGCAGATGTGCTCGGGATTCCAGACAAGTTCATCTGTGATCAGAGAAGTGTCGTGGGAGGGATGGAGGGCTTATGTATGCTCCTAAAGACGCTGGCATGAAGGAATGGAATAAAGACTAATGTACATAGCCTAGTATATAGGGTATACTGAGAAATTATATACCGTATGCAATGCAAGGATGAGGGGAGAATATAGCCTACAGCAGAAAATATTTCACTATGGTTTTTATACAGTGAAATATACATAGTATCCTGCGTCTGTGGGAAAGGATCGCTGAAACGTAATATATAGTGTGTCACTATCAACTGTAGAACACGTTTCATTTCAGAAATATAACGAAAACCATTTAACCACGCGCTGTAGCGACTACTTGAGATGCTTTGTTTTCTTGTAGTGAGTCAGTTGGCTACGGCAGGCAACACCGGCACTACGGCTGATGATGCCCATCCCTACCTTGAACAACCAAAAAAACATTCAGACCACACACATTTCCGTTATGTCCCTTCAAAATAAAAGTACTCAACCGAAATGGTTTACAGTATTATGTTCATACATTAATGTAAAACAACAAATTACGCTTTACAGCTGGAAAGCGCATGTGCAGACACTGTAAACATGGACACTTATTGCCAAAGACCGTACTACTATTTAGAAAATAAAAAATGACTTCACCCTATAATGTTTGTTATGTATTTCACCCCTGTCAAATACCACTTAGCCTAAAATACTCATAGACACACATTTCATATACGAGTAAAGGAAATACTGCCTATGTCTGTGTAACTATATCTTCACTCTCAAGCAAAAATTGGAATTTATAGTAAAACTATATGTGGTGTAATCAATAAATAATACATTTATTTTTATATAGCGCTTTTCAGGTACACAAAGACAATTTACAAGTTAAAAACAGAAATATAAAAACACACTGAAAATATAAAGAAAGAGATAAATTATACATTAAAAGCAATTTTAAAAAGGTGAGTTTTGGTGAGTGTTTTATATGTGGATTGTCATTTCAGACTATCCAAAGATGGACCATAAAAAATACCCCAATATATTAATATAACAGTTGTTTGACACAATAATTCGGACTGGAAATTTTATATGAAGTAATGTATTATTGTGTTCTCCTAATAATGAAAACCTGTCACGAAGTATTGTTTTGTTGGCTGGCTCAAAGTTTCTGCTATCGATTAGTCAGACTGGCTATGGTGGCTGGGCTAACATTAGCCATGTTAGCTAAGGCTAGCGCTTTCCTCAGCTTTAAGTAGTTTATGGGCGGACATTGAGACATATTACTTTACTATAATATCGTAAGAGTCCCACGTGTAATTACTGTCTATATGTGTACATCCCAACAACATAACATACATACGTTCCTTTACTTGCGGTAAAGTGTTAAGTTAGCATTGTCAATAAAGACAAAAAAAAAAGTATACATTAACGGCAGTACTTGTTGTCAAACCAGCCCAGTGGCATTACATTTGCATATTCATCAGGCGGCGGTACCCACCCAACCGTCTCTCAGTGCCATAACAATCTCAAGCGGCACATACCGTCGTGTGTCAGTGGAGTAACAGCGGCATAATAGCAGCATACCACTCCGAGAATCTGTATGCCAGTCTGGGGATCGGTATATACCAGTCTAGGGATCTGTATGCCAGTCTGGGGATCAGTATATACCAGTCTAGGGATCTTTATGCCAGTCTGGGGATCGGTATATACCAGTCTAGGGATCTGTATGCCAGTCTGGGGATCGGTATATACCAGTCTAGGGAACTGTATGCCAGTCTGGGGATCGGTATATACCAGTCTAGGGATCTTTATGCCAGTCTGGGGATCAGTATATACCAGTCTAGGGATCTTTATGCCAGTCTGGGGATCAGTATATATCAGTCTAGGGATCTTTATGCCAGTCTGGGGATCAGTATATGCCGCTGAGCAGCAATCGACATACCTTCAGCCACTTTTCGATCTCGGCGTCACTCTCCGGGAGCCGTAGCCGTGGCAAAATCCGCCGCTGCTTAAAGTCCCTATCAACTACGAGCCGCTCCGTCACTGACTGCTCTTGTCCTGTCCTCTCCCTCTTCTTTCTCTCCTGTCCTCTCTGACTATCACTAAACTCTGCTTTTGAACAATGCAGGAGAAATGTTGCAGACAGTTTATATTATCAGCCTGGGCCTGGGGCTTGTTGTAACAGTAAATGGGATGTGTTGTAAATTGTGTAAGTTAAACTGTGTCTGTGTGAGTGAACATCTTACCCCGTGCGATGTGGGCAGCGGGGTCCAGCCACATGCTGCAACTGCTGCCAAGTACTAACGGCTGCTAGCCCCGCCCGTTAGAAAGAGTGTGGGATATACCACTACTAGGAATGGGAGGGGGGGACTAAATCTGTTAAGATTTAAATAGCACATTATTGCGCTTTTATAATGAGCACCGCTTACGTTGTGCTTTTAATAAATACTACTGCATTGTTCAAAAATTATTAATTGTGTCTCAAATTATTCTAGGGGGGGACAGCTTTACTGAAGGGGGAGTCATGTCCCCCCTGTCCCTCCCCGGGATTTCCGCCCCTGGTTTAAATTCTCATTAAAATAAAACTCTAGTGTATCCTGTTGTTGGTCTCAAAACAGCACAAACAACCACAATGACACCTTAACACACAAAACAGACTAACATCTCTCACATATTTATTGTAAAGGAATACTTAAAACAATTTGAGACATACAAAAGATTGGAGCTTAGAAATAGTGTATTGAACAATGACCAAGACATTTTACTGAACTGCATTATATAGACAATTTAACACATTTCAATTTGTTTTCATACTAGAGTAAAGATGAAAACATTTTTTAAAATGTAAAAGTAGCTATGGGATAGACTCTGTATATTGACTGATAGCTAAGCCAAATAAACAGGGAAAAGAGACAAGGGATAACAGGGAAAAGTGTTGATAAAGAGTATTTGTCTCTCTGCAAAATTGCCTGGATCATAATTATTTTAACCTTAGTAGTCTCTAATCCACATAGCATGACGCCTGAACATAGGACTTTCACATTAGAATCTCCATTCTGCCTTAGCTGAGGCTTGAACTCACAACTTCTGAGACTGAGGTCTGGCTTCTATCTCACTGAGCTAATTGGCAAGTGACAGTTCATGTGTGGCTTCACAAACTGACTAAGCCAAGCATCAGGGTGCCAGACAGTAGCCATCCATGCCATGGAAAAGCAAATTTCAAAGTGAAAGCTCCAAAGCTGTAGCACATATGGTTGATTTGTTATGAATTTTCAAAGTTTTGAAATTTAGAGGCTTGCTGTAGCGCCACCATCAGGAATATTGTCTTGTGTTTCCAGTTGAGGACATCAGGCATGAGACTGGACCTTTATGAAAAGTTTGGGTAGATTTCTCATATGAAAATGTTACATGAGCTGAGGCTTGAACTCACAATCTTCAACACCAAGAACCATCCTCTATCTCACTGAGCTAAGTGGCAAACAGAAATGTCACATGTAGCTTCATAAATTGACTAAGCCAGTCACCTGTGTGCAA
Source organism: Epinephelus fuscoguttatus (assembly GCF_011397635.1). Taxonomy (NCBI): domain Eukaryota; kingdom Metazoa; phylum Chordata; class Actinopteri; order Perciformes; family Serranidae; genus Epinephelus; species Epinephelus fuscoguttatus. Next base: position 13,805,888 of record NC_064768.1, on the reverse strand, counting down.
GACAGCAGCTATTAGCGTGTAAAGGCAGATTTCAAACAGCTGTCAAAAATTCAGTTATTAAGACAAAAATCCAAAAATACACAAATTGCATCTAGACAGCATGGAGATGTTGGTAATTTGTTTTTAACAATGAGTTATTGGCTCCATAAGTGAAAAACTGATGTTTAAAAATGCATTGACTCCAATTGTTCGCATGAGAGCAAAATTCAAAATGCTGTAAAAATTCAGTTTTTGAGATAAAATTCTGATATTTTCCAAATATCATCTACCATGACTCTAAAGTTTTGTCATTTTTTTTAATGAACATTGAAAATGTATTAAGCAAGAATTTGCAAGTTTATGTTTACAATACTGTTTACAGTCAAACATTTTGATGCACTGTAGGCTCAATTTTCGATAAATCAAAAATCTGTGTGGATGGTTTGTGTAGGACAGTCTGAAGATGCTCTGTAGCAAGTTTGGTGTCAATTGAGCAAAAATTGTGGGAGGAGATAGGTTTAATAAGTTTTACAGTTTTTGAAAAAAACAGAGTGATGGACTTCATAATTTGCAATAGGTTTAAACGTACAAAAGTTTCTTCAGTATCGGGGCTACATTTTGGTGAAAGTTGCAAATGGTTGATTTGTTGTGAATTTTCAGAATTTTGAACTTTAGAGGCTTGCTGTAACAGGACTATTGGCCTGTTTTTGCAGCTGAGGCAATCTGGCATGGGACTGGACCTTTGTGCAAAGTTTGGTGATTTTTTGCACATGGGAAGTAGGATTTCCTCAGAAGAACATGCAGGATAACAATAGGGTCCTGGCAGCTTAGGCTTTAGGCTTTTTTTTGATGACCCGTGTGTGCCAGTTTAACAAAATGTGCTAAATGATGCTTTGTGCTTAGAGTTTAGCAAAAATGTGATTTAGAATTTCTAGTTAAGGTACAACAGCTCAAAAAATGGGATTGTGCTTAGAGCTCTGCATTGGAGTCTTCTTGTTAATACATGAGCTTCAAGCTTTCGGAATTGTGTGATTAGTTTATTTTCTCCTGTGTATGCAATTGAGAAAAACTTATAGGCAAGGCAAGGCAATTTTATTTATATAGCACCATTCATACACAAGGCAATTCAATGTGCTTTACAAGAGAAATACGTTAAGATAAAACATTAAAGGAACAATAGATCATTAAAAACAAAAGCTAAAAGCAAGAAAAACAGTGCAGAAAATGCATTTAAAAAGCAAACAAAGCAAAACAACAGCAGACAAATATAAAAACAATAGCTACAGATTATCCTAACAATAAGTTACATATCTAGTTCACTGGTAAGCTGCAGTAAATAGTAATGTTTTAAGCCCTGATTTAAATGAGTTGACAGTTTCAGCCGACCTCAGATATTCTGGAAGTTTGTTCCACAGGCAGGGAGCATAGAAACTAAAGGCTGCTTTACCTTGTTTGGTTTTGATCCTGGGAACACTGAGTAAACCTGTTCCAGATGATCTGAGGGGTCTGGATGCTTCATAACGTACAAGTATATCAGAGATGTATTTAGGCCCGAGACCATTTAGTGCTTTATAGACAAGTAACAAGATTTTAAAGTCTATCCTTTGACACACAGGAAGCCAGTGCAGTGATTTAAGCACTGGTGTGATGTGCTCCACTCTCTTGGTGTTGGTGAGGACTCTGGCAGCAGCGTTCTGGACGAGCTGCAGTTGTCTGATTTTTTACTCAGGCCTGTAAAGACACCGTTACAATAGTCCAGCCTGCTGAAAATGAAAGCATGAACAAGTTTTTCTGTATCTTGTTTAGACAGAAATTCTTTTATTCTTGCTATGTTTTTAAGGTGGTAGTAGGCTGATTTAGTAATTGTCTTAATGTGACTATTGAAATTTAGGTCTGAGTCCAGAACTACACCAAGATTTCTGGCTTGATTTGTAGGTTTTAGTGTCATGGCATCAAGGTGAGCACTGACTATTGATCTTTGTTCTTTGGGGCCAAAACAACTATCTCAGTTTTTTCTGTGTTTAGTTGTAGAAAATTCTGGCACATCCACGTATTGATTTCGTCAATGCACTTATTTAGTAGATATAGGGGACTGTAGTCATCTGGTGACACTGTTATGTAAAGTTGTGTGTCATCTGCAAAAGTATGGCAGGAGATGTTATGATATTCCATAATCTGAGCAAGAGGGAGCATATAGATGTTGAACAGAAGAGGCCCAAGAATGGACCCTTGAGGAACTCCACATGTAATCTTTGTTCGCACAGATTCATAATTGCCAAGTGACACAAAGAAATCCTTGTCTTGTAAATAAGATTTAAACCAATTTAGCACAGTGCCAGAAAGTCCCACAAACTTTTCTGGTCTGTCGAGCAGTATCTTATGGTCACCTGTGTCGAATGCAGCACTGAGGTCCAGTAATACCAGAACTGAAATCTTTGATGCATCACTGCTCAGATGAATGTAATTTAAAACTTTTACAAGTGCAGTCTCAGTGCTGTGATGCGCTCGAAATCCAGACTGAAAGGCATCGAAGGAATTGTTTTGCTCCAAGAAGGTGTTAAGTTGCTGAAAAACAACCTTTTCAATGATCTTTCCTAAAAATGGTAGGTTTGATATGGGCCTGTAGTTATTTATTACTGAGGCATCCAGATTAGGCTTTTTTAAGAGAGGTTTAATGACTGCAGTTTTCAGGGCCGTTGGAAAAAGGCCTGACTGAAGAGAACAGTTGACTATCTGTAGTATATCTGATGCTATGCAGTTAAAAACATCTTTAAAAAAGCTTGTAGGCATAGTGTCAAGGCAGCAGGTAGTGGACCTAAGGTTTCTAACTATGTCTGTCAAAGTAGCATAATTTAATGGGTGAAAAAGTGCCAAATTAACTGGAGTAGTCTTATGAGGCACAGGTGAAATAGCCACTGTGTTGGAGTTACAGACTGTCTGTCTTATCTTTGAAATCTTGTCTGTGAAAAAAAGAAGCAAAGTCATTGCATGCCTTGGTGGATAGCAGTTCAGGAGGGACTGATGCTGATGGGTTTGTCAGTCTGTCAACAACAGTAAATAAAGTCCGTGCATTGTTGTTATTTTTGTTAATCTCAGAGAAAAAGGACTGTCGCACCCTTTTTAGCTCCATGCTATAGATGTGCAGACTTTCCTTATAGATGTCATAATGAACCTGGAGTTTGGTTTTTCGCCACCTGCGTTCTGCTTTTCTGCATTCTCTTTTTTGAGCTTTTACCTGTGTGGCGTTCCTCCATGGTGTTTTTTTCTTACCAGAGACAACTTTGACCTTCATGGGGGCAATATTGTCCATAATATTCATAGCTTTAGAGCTCGAACTATGAACCAGATCATTGACAGAGACTGAGGGCACAGCTGGTGTGGGTATGAAATCCTTGGTGAATAGTGTACAGGTGTTTTCGTTGATATAGCGTTTTCTGATTACCCCTGTTGTACTTTTACTGGTGTCAGCGGAGATGGCCATTTTAAAGAAAACACAGTAATGATCAGAAAAGGCAACATCAGTCACCACAACCTCAGAAATGTTGAAATGTCACATCTTTTATTTCAGTAACACTTTCACAGAGGAAAGAAACTTTTAGTATTATAACCTTTTAATTATTACACGTTATCAACAAGTGTTTTATTTACTTTTCTTCTAGTATTTATGAGCTTAATTACAAAGATCTTTAGCATAATATGCACTGTATATTCATCATCTATAAGCTTCACTTTAAACACAGAGAAGACACATGTTTATGGCATCTTTTCAGCCTCTCATTGACCTCTCTGTTTCTCTTTTTTCTTGTCCATCTCCTCCTCTCAGGTCGCTTCGCTGTGCGTGACATGAAGCAGACTGTGGCCGTCGGTGTCATCAAGTCCGTCGAGAAGAAGGCACCCTGTAGTGGAAAGGTCACCAAGTCTGCACTGAAGAACGAGAAGAAGAAATGAATTCTCATGCAGGACGTCCAACAAAGAGTCATGTCTCAGCAGCAGTGGTCCGCCCCATCCCTCTTTCTTCCCTGCCGCCCAGCACCGTCTTCTCTGAGGCACAGCTCTCTACTCAAGGACTGGCTTATGCTGATTAAAACCCATCGCAAAAGTTTCCACAGGAAAGGAAGGCTTGTGCCTTTTAGGGGAAACAATGATCATAACTAAGTTGAAACCAAAACAATAAAAATCTTAAACATTGCCAAATGAGTAGGTTTCCTTTGTGTTTTATTACATTACAAGTATTTTTTGATTGCAAACTGCAGCAGCACTCTTCCTCAAACATAGACACAGCAGGACAATTTGATCACTAAGGCCAGAACACACTGAATATTTAACAGTCTGAGGCCTTTTTGTAGGTTAGAGAAACACTTGAAGTACGAAGAGATGAGGCCGGCAAGCTTTTAAGGTGTGTTTTATAAGACATAGCGTACAAGAGCAGACCTGCAAAACTAGTTGGCCAAGTATGTGCATGGTGGCACACAAGCAACTGTATGATTATTCATGGGACAGATATTCAGGAGGAGGAGCAGGTTAGCGGTAGGTGTTGTCTTCACATCAGCTTTTACAGAAATAGCGTTAAGCTGAAGGTGCAGATACAGTAGATCACGCAGGAGAAGACAGGCATCCACCACCTCTGTTCAGTTTGTCCACCAGGTGAGTTGGAAACTTTAAATTTGATACATGAACAGATTAGTTCAATTAAACACTGATGGTTTGTAAAAGAAATCAAAACTCCTCATATACCACGACAAGCTATCAGACACCTAAAATAAGACTTAAAGGGGATGGTGATCAAAAGATTTGACTTACACCGTTAAGAGGTTAAAATATTTTCTAAAAGGGTGAACTAACTTCTCTTGGTTTGGTTTCTAATGGTTTCATTTGACAGCGACTAATTACTTTAAAGATTAAGATGTTACACAAAAACTATTTTCTGTTCATAAAATATAGTAGTGTTACAGATTAAACTACCCAAAAGCATAGAAAGTAGTTGAAAGTAGTTGTTCCACCTCAAATACTATCATGTAACAATGACAAGGGCCATTCTGTACAATGAGTACTACTTAATATTTTAATAGCTGTAGTAGTAGTAGTAGTAAAATTTTGAATACAGGAATTTTATTTGTATTGACACTTTTATGTAAAGTATAAAATTACTTGATAAGGTTGTCTCATTTGCTTTATTGGATTCTATTAACATTAGCACGTGCTTGAGGCTAGCTACTGTTAGCCATTATCAGCTCCATCTGGAATAACCGTTGGAGTCTAACTAGGAACTCGGCTCCACTTCCCTCACATTCTATACGGACTTAAACCTGATTTATGCCATTTTAAAGTCGACATAACTTTACCACATGTTGTTTGTAACCAGTACATCGAAATGGGAAAGAAAAGGACCCACATCAACATCGTGGTCATTGGCCATGTCGACTCCGGCAAGTCCACGTCTACCGGCCACCTGATCTACAAGTGCGGAGGAATCGACAAGAGAACCATCGAGAAGTTCGAGAAGGAAGCCGCTGAGGTAGGTTTTGAAGGAGACATCAGATACATGTATTTAAGTTATTAACAATATTCCCACCAAGTAAAACACCATGAGGCTATGGAGGCACAAAATATGACACGTGTGGGAAACAGGTGTGGCGGATGTAACTGCTCCCTAATTTTACCAAGTTACAACTGCCATCTGCTGTTGAAATATGTGTACTATGGGGTTGCCATCTTAATCACAGATTACCCGGACCTCTGTAGGGCGTCCGGGCTAATCCTCCCAGGATTATTTATTTATTTATTTATGTTTGTTTGTTTGTTTGTTTTTTTATAAACAAGCACTTTTTTAAATGATAATTAATTTTTAAAATGCAAACATAGCCTACACATCTTAATAACTGAAATGTGTACCTCAAAACTGTTTTTTACGTTCCAGATTCATTATAAATCATGATGTTAAAAATATTAGTATTTGTTAGTAACTGAAGAGAAACAGAATACTTCACAACTGGCATAATTAATGCGTAGGCTACTGACTGAGAGTTGGAAAAGAATTAAATGTATTTATGTAAACAGCAGTGGAATATACTCTAGTGGGCCTACTGTACTGTGCTGTACCATTCTGAGGTACTTTACTTGACTATTTCCATTATATGCCACTTAATACTTTTACTCCACTACATTCAGGGGATAATAATGTACTTGTGTATTATTCCACTACATGTAATTGACAGATTTAGTTACTACTTTGATGTTTCAGTTTAATACAAAATATAAATCAATTAATATATGATGATGTATTATTATAGATTAAACTACCAAACAGTATAAAAGTACTGAGTACTGCAGCTATAACAACAATTGTATAATGTCAAAAATGGTTGCAGGATGTTACATTTCATTGACTGTTTGATTTATAATTAAAGAATTTTTTACAATACAGAATCAATTGTATAATGTCAAAAGTGGCTGCAGGATGTAACATTTTATTAAGTGTTTGACTTACAATCAAAGTATTTTTAACAGAAGCAGAATCAGAAATTCTTTTGTGATATATTACAGTCGCTTTAATGTAAAACATAGCAAAAGTTAAATAAAATATGTGTATTGTGCTACAATGTTAACACAAGCATGTAAAATATCTTTCGAAAAATGGGACAAAAACAAGAAATTAAAATGGGACATTTTTCTCAAGTGAAACAGCGTGTATTTAGGCTACCAGGTGCCATAAAATCCTGGATTATGCTATTGTGGGCCACCCTGTTTTATTACAGATATGTTTAGTATTTTTGTCAAACATATTAAAAATGATTAATGATATAATGTATCAACAACTGAACAGACAAATGGATTCAACCATTAAAAAAACAAACAAGCATGTCTTTCCCATTTTACCTTATCATCTGTCTCATTGTACCTGAACTTGTCATCAGAGTGAGGTCAGGGCTCTCTATGTGTTTGAAGGTCCAAAGTGTATTACACAGTAACATATTTTTCTCATAGAAATATAGCAGAGAATCATAACACATTCTAAAAGTATTACTCAGTGTAGTCTTCATAGTTTTAGGAGGTTTTCTTGGTAATCTACCAAAAAGGGCTTTACATCACCTGACTTCGCCCCACAAAATTACAACACTGCCATCTTTGGGGCCGAATGCACAGGCCAGGCAACGCCTGGACAGCTTGAGAGCATGAGATTGAAGGGGAAAGCATGTTTCACACACCAGACTTGTGCAAGTTGGCAACCCTGCTCAGTAAGGCTAGCTTGAATAAAAGTATGAAATCAATACATAGAAAATGATTGTTTTCTCAAAATATCAGCATAAGCATATTACCTAATTCTTTCTTTAATAAGTATTGTTGATAGAAGATTCACAAGGAAGTTATTCTAGTTACCTACAATTAAGATGACAAAAAAATTAAGGTATTACAATAGGTGTTAAAGCTACCTGTAGGATAGTTTAATATTATAATAAATACTTAAATAAGTACATTTCAAATGACACAAAAGGCAATCTTGCTACATTAAACCACAGAAAAAATGCTTAAGCACATTGCAGTTAAGTAGAGCGGTAACACACTTCAAGCAAATTATATGAATTAAAAAAAAAAATCTAAGAAGGCCATTGTTTTTATTCTAACAATGTCTTTGTTTAAACTTGAATCACTTATTCACCTGTCTTTTACTCTCGCCCTTTTCCTACTCCAATTGTGTTCTATTAACCACAACAGATGGGCAAGGGCTCCTTCAAGTATGCCTGGGTGCTGGACAAACTGAAGGCCGAGCGTGAGCGTGGTATCACTATTGACATCGCTCTTTGGAAGTTTGAGACCTGTAAGTTCTACGTGACCATCATTGATGCCCCTGGACACAGGGACTTCATCAAGAACATGATCACTGGTACCTCTCAGGTAAAGGCACATCTTTTAACCTGCTCTTTATTGACTCCTCACTTTCATGTTTGTATATTAAACAACAAGTTGTAAATAAGTTTTTAGCTGAAGCTCTTGTCAGGGTTATGGTACAGAGAATGCAGTGACTGTATATGCATATATTTCCATACAGCCAACATTTTGGAAATATACCAAATCACTTTATTATATTTTCTGAATTTAAGTCAAAATAAACCTGTCAGACACTCAGCTGGTTAGAGCATGTAAAATCAACTTTAAGACCTATCCCTAATGTTTTATTCATTTCCCCCTCCGCTGTCTCCTTTGAAAATATCCAAAAGTTACATTTTGATAGTTGAGGTTAAGTTATGTTGTGGATCCATAAATAATGTGTCTCCTCTTACCTCTGGCATCAACAAGGCATTTTCACCCAGAGAACTCACCTGATATTTTCTCTTTTTTGGACAGTCGTCTGTAAACCCTAGAGATGGTAGTGTGTGGAAATCCCAGTCGATCAACAGTTTCTGAAATACTCAGACCAGCCCGTCTGGCACCAACAACCATGCCACATTCAAAGTCACTTAAATCACCTTTCTTCCCCCATTCTGATGCTCAGTTTGAATTTCAGCAGATCATCTTGACCATGTCTACATGCCTAAATACTTGAGTTGCTGCCACGTGATTGGCTGATTAGCTATCAGTTAGCTAGCTAGCAGTTGAACAGTTTCTATAGCTGTTAATAAAGCCATAAAGCCTACTGATGTCATCTGTCAGCTCAGAAAGGGACCCACATGCAAAGCAGTAGGCAGGTGGATTAAAGACATCCAAAACAGACAGGTGAATGAAAGTTCAAAAGAAAGAAGAACCAAAACACAATGAACACAGGGATAAACTCAGGGAAGAAATCCAAAACAGAACACAGTAGACCAGGGGCCTGCATCACAAAGCGAGATCAACCTTTCCTGGGTTACCCAGACCTATCCTGGGTTGACTAACCCTAACAATGGCAATCAGGATAATCGGTATCACGACGCTGGATATCAACTCGGTAACTCAACCCAGGGTTGCTTTATCAAGAGCCGTGAACGTGCACGCAGCGGACCAATCACCAATCATGAGAGAAGCACAGCGTCACTGAGCGTCCTCACAGAGCGTCCTCACAGAGCGTCCTCACAGAGCGTCCTCACAGAGCGCCGTATGTGAGGGGAAAAAAAGTATTTCTCGTGAGGATCAGAGATTAATTCTACTAAAATATGAGGAGGAGAAAAGCAACATTACAGAAGAGGCCAACACCGTGGCAGCTGCAGGAGGAGGAAACACGCGTGGCAGGGGCGATTCTAGGATCAGAGGTTTAGGAGTGCTGAGCACCCAGAGAGCTGCCCGGCCAGGCAAGATAAATTTCACTGTTTTGTATATTTTAACGCAATTTCATTCCCACATTTGTGAAAGAAAAGCACAACACTTTTTGAGGCAAAAAAGGCAAATTACCAAACAATGCGTTTTATATCTAATAAGATATATAAACTGATACATTGATCCAACTTACAACATCATTCTAGATAGACAGACCATTTGATCTTACACTCTTATCTGAACCTGGTTCTTTTTTTTTGTGAAAAAACAATCTTATATCCATGATGAGTCTGTCTGTACGTACACACACACACACACACACACACACACACAATGGGCCCTAGGCGTTTTTGGGGTATTTTTACTGCCTTTACTTTTAAGCTCATATCACAGTCATTATAAAGGCTACATACACATGCTATACCTTGGTTGTTGTTTTTTCAGGACAATCTGGGCTATCAAGATTTGCCACCATTTCATGTCCTTATATGTGCCTGTATTTTATATTAATTCTTTATATCAATGAAAAAAACAAATCCATATGACTAAATTCTTACATTTTTACATGTATCTCAGCATAGCAATTTGGAAGTCGACATATTCTGCCATATATGAAGAGGGGAGACTCTCTGGAATCTGGCAATATAAGAACCATGATGGTGGGACATTCTGTCACTTCACAGTTGTCCAAAACATGTGGTTTGTGCCAGGCGGAAAATAATTGCCAGTATTTTTTCATTATTGCAAGAAATTCCATTGACTCATTCACAAGTCAAAAATCTGTTTTATCTGAAAGAAACATGCAATATTTACATTGTGTCCCCCTAAATGTATATGGTGACTACGGCCCTGTCAGCATGCATAATTAGGCCTCAGTTGTCTGGGTGCGCAAAAGTGAAGTGGCTGGTCTTGTCATACAAAGTTTGATGGAGTGTCAACTGGACAATATGGAGATATTTGCATCTTGAAAGCTGGACTACAACTGTGGATAGACAGGGAGAAACACACGCAAGCCTAAGACGTGGTAAGATACGATATTCCTCACTATATGAAGTGACTGATAACAAGATCTGTCAGGTTTTTATTTTGAAGACAACTGATCTGGATTTATAGCGTGATGGGATGACAGCACAATGCATTTGCGAGTAATCCATCCAAGAGTAATGTGTGTGCAAAGCTGTATGAAAGCTTTCTTATACATAATTTTAGTGTAACTTTATCTTTTTTTTTTTTGCTGTGAAAACATTGCACTACCGACAAGTGGTCGTGTTCTGCTGTTTGACGTGATGTGTGTGGCTTCTCGCCATGACGCACGGTCGCGGAGAAAAACTATAGAGAAGAATAGGTGTGAATTTGGACACACTATGCGTCGTTCAGGCCCATAGGGTTAATATTAACAGATGCACATGACACAACAGCTAGCTTCTCTCATTCCAATTCAAACAGAGGACAGTGGTACTGACCACCTGCTGCTGTATTTTTGTATTTTTGTTGTTAAAATATTACGTTTCAACCAAGTACTGTATGGTTTTGACACTTTTCTAGCTTGTTAAAAAGGACATACAGTAAGAAAAAAAAAAAAATAAAAAATCTCTCAAATTTTGGGGGTGCTGGGATTCAATTTAGGGGTGCTTCAGCACCCCCAAAAATGGGCTAGAAACGCCTATGATGCGTGGCAACGCATAACGGGATGAATAATGTTTAGTTTTAGTTTAGATTAGTTTATTTGCACATAATGTTAAAAACAGACAGTAAGATTAAAAAAAGAAAAGTGCCAGAGAGGTTAGACGCCACTAAAAGCTTATCAAAGAAATTCCCCTGTCAAAATATCAATGAAATCACATAACAGAGAAGAAAAAAAAACGGGTAAGGAAAGAAGAAATAGAGGAAGAGAGAGGGAAAAATCAAGACAAAACAAGGTAGCAAATAAAATGATGTGTAGGTTAAATTATTCATCACTGGTTCAAGTAGCTACAGTACCTGTACCTGTACATCTGACACTGATCACACCCTTGAATCCAGGGCCGGACTGGGACAAAAACTCAGGCCGGGAGTCATACATCCACCCAGGCCACCCAATCCACACATTACATGCTCACACACGTGCACGTGCACACGGACGTAGGGGCCCCCAGACCCAGTTTGACATCATGCAGCATTCAATTATAGGCCTGACTCTGTACAAAATAGACCCCTTACGGGTTAATTTGGCTCTTGTAGCTCATCATCAATCATTTGTCTGGCCTCGGGTCGGTCCCCATCCTCATGTTGAGAATAACCAGTTTTCTTACTTTTCTATGTTAACTTACTTGTTGCAGCATCGTCATTTGACGACGTCACACTGCTGCTGGGGGCTGGGGGGGCTCTGAACATATCTGTAAGTTTATGACATTTGGCTGCCTCCTCCTCAATGGCCCTTTTTTTTTAAAAAAAAAAAAAAATCTCTCCCGTTCAGCTCCACCTTTCCTCTTTTTGCGGTCCATCGTAACGGCGCTGCTGAGCTGCAGAGCTCCTACTGCACAGTCTGCACACACAGGCACACGTACACACCCTCTGCTCCACCTGACTCTCCACAACCAAGCTGCTTGCAGTTTACAGGCGCGCTGATTTGGGGGCGGGCGCGGGCGGAAAGCGAAACAAACTAATCACGTCTTGAATCTAAAAAACCTTTTTGACCAATCGTTGTGACAAATGCTGACAAGCACCTATCATTTCTGACAGCGGGCGGGCTCTCTGCCAGCCGGCACGGCCACCTGCGCTGCGCAGCCTGCGCTGCAGAGCGCGCCTTAAAAAAAGAAAGAAAGAAAAAGACAGGCAGGCCAGAGCAGGCCACTTGCGGGCCAGGCCACCGGGGAACTCCCCGGTTCTCCCGTGGGCCAGTCCGGGCTTGCTTGAATCCCATTAAATCAATGCTGCGCAGATGAACTGCGTGTATTACAATCATCGTCTAACATCATTGCGTCTGATAAATTGGTCTTCTTTGTCATAACGTTACATATGCTACAATAAAGCTTAAAGTTGACGCCACAATTAAATCAACACCAAATTGATAGTCTGAATAAAATCATCCTGATATTGAGCTGTGTTAGAAATTAACAGCTGCGCAAAAATATACCTAGTCTCCCTCTTTAAAAAACAAAAAGGAAAATCCCTCAAACACCATGAAGTGTAGACATGATAGACATGACAAAAATATCTTGGCACTAATTAATGGTGCTATTAAGTGTCCGCAAATTATCAGTTTCTTTCTTATGAAGGGGTGGGTGGAAATTTCGACTTCTTTCCACTCCTTTTTGAACAGTCTTTTCATTGTCTGTTGTTGTTGCTTTCTTTTCTTTTTTAATGTTCAAAATAAAATTTCAAATCAAAATCAATCAAATCAGTTAAACTTCCCGTCATGACTGGGCTGCATTTCTGTCAGCAGAGTCATTTTTTTCCGAACAGCTGATTGGCCAGTGGGTGGTGCGTTTTATAGGATCAGATTCAACCCTGAACTTACCCTGCTCCGGAGCAGGATAGCTGTTCAGAGTAAGTTACCATGGTGATCTACCCCGATAAGAACTGAACCAGCTTCGTGAGACCGAAAACCCTGGGTTAACCCTGAAGTTACCTCGCTAAGACATTAATCCTGCTTCGTGATACAGGCCCCTGGCAGGAAATGGAGCAGGGATCGACACCATAACAGGGGAAGGAACACAGACGAACTGACAAGGAACAAAGGGAAACACAAACATATATATATATATATATACAATCACAAGAAAGAGACACAGCTGGATTAATTGGACACAGGCAAAAGGAGGGAAATGGGGGTTAATTTACAACAAGGGTGTGGTGGGGAACACAAGGGTGGAGCAAATAAGACTAATACAGAATATGTGTGAAGACTCTTGGAACGGGGAATGAATAACATGACTGATGAAGACAGGTGTGATAGAAAGCAGGCAGAAAAACACACAAAGACAGGAAGTAAAACCAGACACGACACATGAGGAGAGAAATATAAATAAATAAATGAATGACATGAAACAAGGAACACAAACAGAAAACTCAGTCAGAAAACTCAAAAACTTAGTTGAAAATTGTAGGTGCACTTAAAATTATGTGTTGGTGCACCTACGTTAAATAGGTAGGCAAACCCGTGCAACCATCGTAAAAGGTAGTCTGGACTCCTGCCACGATATTAAAATATGAAATTGGATATATTACCAGAGCTTCTGAAGGAGCACTGATGGGAGGGGTGTACTTGTTTGGGAGTTCAGTTTAAATATCAACATTCTTTCTTCAGAATTTCAGACTCCACCTTTCTACAAAACAGACAGATGTAAAAAAATTTAACAAATGACAAAAAATTCCTCACTATTCAGGCTGACTGTGCTGTGTTGATCACTGCTGCCGGTGTTGGTGAGTTCGAGGCTGGTATCTCCAAGAACGGACAGACCCGTGAGCACGCCCTGCTGGCCTTCACTCTGGGTGTGAAGCAGCTCATCACTGCAGTCAACAAGATGGACTCCACTGAGCCCTCTTACAGCGAGGCCCGTTTTGAAGAGATCAAGAAGGAAGTGAGCACCTACATCAAGAAGATTGGCTACAACCCCAAAGCTGTTCCATTTGTGCCCATCTCTGGATGGCATGGAGACAACATGCTGGAGCCCAGTGACAATGTGAGGAAATTTTTTTAACTTGTTTTAAACTGATGATTAAGAACATGGGCTGATCTCTCATTTTAAATCTGTCTGTAGATGCCCTGAGTCAAGTACAACACAGTACTGACTGCTCAATTTTCTGTCTCTTCAGATGCCCTGGTACAAGGGTTGGAGCATTGAACGTAAGGAGGGCAATGCCAGTGGTAAGACCCTGTTAGAAGCTCTTGATGCCATCCTGCCCCCCTGCCGCCCCACTGACAAGCCCTTGCGTCTGCCCCTGCAGGATGTCTACAAGATTGGTGGTAAGCAGTGTCATATTTTGTTCCCTCCTTATTCCGTCTTCCTCCGTAAGGGCTGTAATCTGAAAGGAATTCTTCACCCACAAAATGACCAGGCCGTATTACCTGGAATTTGTGAAGAAAACTTTGGTTCTCTCGTGTGCTTCCATGGAAAAAAAAGTTGCTATATTGATTGATTTGGGACCACGTTTAACAACAGCAGAACTATCAAAACAACCGTTTACAAACTCTCACAACTCGCGCAGTATAATCAGGTCTCATTTATCCTGTCCTATGCTTAGTACTTCCCAAACATATGCATTTAAGCTAAAAAATCCTAGTATCAGAGTCTGGCTTTGAGGAGAACATAGTTAAGTTTCACTTTTAGTTCATGCTTGGATAATATAAATATAGTTTTGCTGTTGTTAAATGCGGTCCCCAATAAATCAACATGTTTGCTGTTTTCTTTGGAGGCATTTGAGAAAAAAAGTTTTCTTTAAGAATTCAAGGTAATACGACATGACAAATTGATAGACAAATGGTCATTTTGTGGGTGAAGGACTCCTTTAGGCATTTCTGCAGCCTTTACTCTACAGCTCCCACAAGCCTACAATTGCAGGTCACACTCCATCAGATCTTCTCCCGGGGCGCACTGAAACTGAAAGCGTCCTGAAAAGTGTACTAGAAACTTGTTTCTTCCCACTCTCTCAGGTATTGGAACTGTTCCCGTCGGCCGTGTTGAGACTGGTGTCCTGAAGCCCGGTACGCTCGTCACCTTTGCTCCATGCAACCTGACCACTGAGGTGAAGTCTGTGGAGATGCACCACGAGTCTCTGCCTGAAGCTGTCCCTGGTGACAACGTGGGCTTCAACGTCAAGAATGTATCCGTCAAGGAGATCCGCCGTGGAAACGTGGCCGGTGACAGCAAGAACGACCCACCAAAGAGATGTGAAAGTTTCAATGCCCAGGTGAGTCTAACCAATTGGAAGAAGGGGACATAAAATTTAAAATGGAATAAATGTATATAAGGGATGGGCTTAGGATTTTGTGAGATGTGACAGTCTCTTCACAATTTTTCTTTTGAAGATAAATATGTACTAAGCCTAGAGATGCAGGAATCTTTTCTTGTTTGTGTTTTTTTTTAATAGTTTTTCTTGATTGCTGAGACACTGGGAACTGGGATCCACTTTACAATCATTATAACCTGATTGGTGCAACAGAAGTCTTGTAAATGCATCAACACTTTTCATTGGTTTCACACATTTTTCCCACCCTGTTTTTAAGCAGTTAAAGTTTCAGTGTGCAGGATTAAGAGAGATATATTGACAAAAACGAAATATTCTTAGTATATTTTCTTTAGTGTATGATCATCTGAAAATAGGAATCATTCTGTTTTGGTTACTTAATAATGAGCTGTTTGAAGCTACAGAGGGAGTGGGTCCTCCTTGTCCACAGAGTCCGCCATGTTGCACCACCATGTTTCTACAATAACTCAGACCGAACAAACCAAACACTGGCTCTAGATAGTTCATTCATGTTTTTCGTGTCTGCAACTGTAGTTAGCAGCCCCTCCGTGACAACAGCATCAGAAAAACATTGTTTTTTTTTAACGTGAAACTGATTTATTTTGTGTATTTTACTGGTTTAATCACTGGCCCCATTTTGTTCTGTGGGTAATTTGACTCCTGTAAAAAGGACATCTAAAAATAAGGTGAACACACCTTAAGTTATCAGGGGAAAAAAAGCTAAGCACACAGCAGGTGCTGGGCTAGTAGCCTGTTTGCAAAGAGCTGAACAGCGATGGAGAAACACTGATTTGTAATGCTAAACTGCTTTATTTAGTTTGTTTCCCTCTTTTTTACCACTTTTAATCACCAGGTCCATTTGTTTTAGAGAGGAGGAGACCTCTATGAATAATTTGGCTCCCAGTAAAAACGTCCTACACAGTGAACACTGAAGGAATTCTAACCCAGAGAAATTTCAGCTTGTTGCTATCTGCAATCCTCACCACTATATGCCTCTAAATCCCCCTAAATCTTACACACTGTTCCTTTAACACAGATCTATGAGAAAGACCCCAGACTCCATTGGATTAACTGTCTTAAACGAAACAAAACCTTTTTTTTTTTTTTTTTTTTTTTTTTTTTTTTTTACAGCTGATAAAAAGTACTTAAGTATGTAGACAATTCAAGGTCAAAACCGAGTCTATGGCTGTTGCAGTCAAGCCCAAAAGAACACAGTACAAAAGCTGTTCCATGATCAATGTCTGGCTTTGTCTGGTCTAGGTGCTTACTGTGGAAGATTAAAGTGAATGAAGAATTTTTATTTTATTTTTTTAAATTTTACAGGGTATCTCAAAAAAGTGTAAGTTGCAGCAGGCTTTGTTGACTTAAGTTAAACAATCTTTGGAGAAAAGAATACAATTTATGCTGTGACACGCTTGCTTGCCTTTTTTGACACATACTATAACTATGTCAAGTGTCAACACATGGCACAGATAAACAGCACAAATTGAAATGAATTGGTTTATATCAATAGAGGGGTTTTGTATTGTGCTGTCCACTGTGTAAGGATTAAAATAAAAAGAATTAAAAGAAAATAATATATGTTTCATTAGTGTTAGAGCATTACAAACAAAATGTGTCATTTTGGCCAGCAACTTTGAATGTAGGCCTGTGTGTGAACTGTTTTGAAAATGTAATTTCTGAATGGACAGATGTGTTCAAGCTAATAACAAAAAACTGTGGAAGACTTAAAATAAGCCTCACATTGTTTGTCATTCTTGCCTACAGTAGCACTGAATTCACCTAATAGCCTGAACAAAAAATGCCAAAGATCAACAAGATTTTAGAGCTGTTACTTTTACACCTAGAACTAATGAAGGTCCCTTTTGCTCACAAACTGAAAATAAGTAAATAATGTCATTGTAAATGTCTTGCTTCAAAACTAATCTCCAAAAAGAATTACATTTATTAATGTGGCACAAACAGTCCAAAATGTAATTTTATAGTGACTCTATAAAGTCCATGAGTGATCCAGCTGAGGTGAACTTCTGTGGACCTCTGCTGGCTAATAGCAGGAACTGCAATAGTGTTCATCTCAGGCCTGAGGTGAGTGCTGGGTGGAGAACTCTGGCCACCATTTCTAAATTTACTTAAACATTATTATTTCAGGTCATCGTCCTGAACCACCCCGGTCAGATCAGTGCTGGCTATGCCCCTGTGCTGGACTGCCACACCGCTCACATTGCCTGCAAGTTCATTGAGCTCATTGAGAAGATCGACCGTCGTTCAGGCAAGAAGCTTGAGGATAACCCCAAGTCTGTCAAATCTGGAGACGCCTGCATTGTCAAAATGTGTCCACAGAAGCCCATGGTTGTTGAGAAGTTCTCTGATTATGCTCCACTGGGTGAGTAAAAGGCTTTTCCTGCTTTATGTGCTGCATTTGTAGGTTACACTTCATTTTGTGGTTTAGATTATGGGTTGAGACCGCAACTCACATTTCATCTGCTTTCGGTGAATGTACATTATATGACACCTGAACTGACTTTTACTCTTCAACCGATGAAGCTTTCTTGCACATGATGTCATACATTGGTGCGCTGTACAGATGGAGGGTAGGAAACTGAAGGCAAAGGACTACCAACACTTGTGCTGTTCCAGTTGGTCAAATGGGGGAAAAACAAAGGCCACTTTAAGTCCCCAAAATAGGAGGATGAAAAGGGGGAAAGTGAAAAAAAAAAGAAACGGCAGCAGATGAGGATCAAAAACCTTCAGTGTGGAGGAACAAAGCTAGCTAGCCTAAAGCTGGATGAATCACAATGTGCTGTGACAACTTCTCTGAGTTTCCATTTCACCAGACCTCTGGGAACAGTTGACCCATTGAGTAGAAAATAGAAGCTAAAGTGAGCTAACAGTACCTAGTACATTAGCCTGACAGTGGTGCATCCATGTTCAGAGTTGAAATATAGAATACAGTTATACTTAAGCACATTTACTTACCCAGCCAAAAACAAGACAGCAGTTGTTTCAGTCATGGATCCAACTGCTGACAAAATGGTTATAGTCTACAGGACTCGTATGCTTTCATCACCATGTAACGTTGGTAGTGTTAGGAGGTCTGGAAAACAAGGTAATTTGTAAAGACGGTTTAGTACATATCGGGCAAAAAAATCACTTTTCTTCATTTTTTTATGGATCACACCCAACATAACAATATCTCTTGCCCCTGCAGGTTCATCTAACCCTTTAATGTAGTCACATTCCTCTGTTTCCAATTCACACAGTGTAGTTCGCCATTGATAATGTTTTTTTGTAGACTGATGCAGAAGTTAGCGTTGTCCCGGTTTCCTCATCAAAAAGCCTATGGGATTTTTGGATTACTACAGAAAGTAAGCTCTGTGGCAAACAAACATTTATGAAATGAGGACCACTTTTATGATTTTCATGAGTAAACGCAATCGCCAGAAGTAAACAGCTAATGTTAGGCTATAAATGAACTAAACTACAGTCGCATTCCCGGTTTTAGGACTCATTCCTGCAGCACTCTATATGGACTGATCACTTCCTGCACTGACACTGACACTGACTGACTGCTTTCATCTCTTTCTTTTTAGCTCTTAGTTTAGTTGACATAAAGCTTTCAAAGGGGAAAATACATATATATATATATATATATATATATATATACTGTATGTGTGTGTGTGTGTTTTAATGATTCCTTAATTTGTGTTTGTTAACGTGGCCATGGTAAAAGTAGTTTGAAATTTGCCTCCTTTGTTAGAGACGCAGCATCCAGAATCTTAATAACCTTTATTCATCATGACTGATTTTTAATTCAGGTTCTGTCAGGAAAAATGTTCTTTCAGCTTTTTTTTTTGTTTCATTTATTTTATCAGTTATGTTAATGTCACCTTTTGAGCCTCTCACTGAGTGCTCTGTTTATGTCTTTTCTTTCTTTTTTTGTCCATCTCCCTTCTCTCAGGCCGCTTTGCTGTGCGTGACATGAAGCAGACCGTGGCTGTTGGAGTCATTAAGGACGTCCAAAAGAGTGATTCTGTAGCTGGAAAGGTCACCAAGGCTGCAGAAAAGGCAGGGAGGAAGAAATGAATTCTCATGCAGGGCTTCCAACAAAGATTGACATCTCAGCAATCATCCCCTCTTCATCCCAACGCTGTCTTGTGGCTTAGGATGATAAAAAGCCACCGGAAAAGTTTCCGCCGGAAAGGAAGCTTTCTGCCTTTTAGGGAAACTATTATAAGAATTAGGTTGAAAGCAAATTAATAAAATAATTAAACAGGCCAAATAAAAATGTTTCTTCTCTTTACTTTACAACTTTTGAATGTCTAACATCCCTTTCTGGTGATTTTCCTTTAATTTACTCTTAAAGAGAGTTTGAACATTATACAAATAAACCAAGTCAACACCATATAAACACAAAGCACAAAAAGGGAAGTAAATAAAAATATTTTTTGTTAATTTTGCTAATATTTACACTGTCTGCTCTAAAAGGATGAAGCGTAAATGATCCATTTTCCAGTTCTCAAAGTATGATCAAGCCATTTCTTAGTTTGGGGTTTCTTACAAGCCTTCAATAGTATTCCCCCAAAATATTTATCTTTCTTTTTCTCTTCAACTTTCTCCAGCTTAATCAGGTCAAAACTAAAAATGATGCTGGTTTGAAAGACAGTTTCCAGGATACCATGCATTTTAGTTACCTAACTCTGAGCTCAGAGCTACCCATGACACCACAGGAATGATCAGCCTTCAAAGTTCCTCATACCAGCTCCTAACTGGGGAAGTCTGGTTTCATGCAAGTGACCATTGCAAATCATTACTGGAATAAACCAGAACAAACTAAACACTCACTTGTCTGAGAGACTCTACTAAGTTTTACTTTCTGATATTTTATTGATTTAATAGATGAGATATTGCTCTGCTGGTCACCACTCAGAAATATCTTGACTACTGTTAGATGAACTGTCATGAAATTTAGTGTGGATAATCATAGTGCCCAGAAGATGAACTGTTGCGTGACAAAGAACCCAACAGCAGACAAAACACACAGACTGGGAGCAGGTGATTTATTGGTGATAAAAAGAGTGCAGGAGTACTGGAAGGCAAAGTCTGAGGTTGGGGAGTGAAGCAGGGGAGCTGGGCTGGAGAAGCTGGCCGAGAGGTTCCAGCGCGGGCAGGTGAAGAGGAGCAGATGGGGTCCAGGTGGTTTCTTTCTCCGCTCATCCTGCCTCGCAGCCACTCATACCTGCTGACCAATCACCTGTCTGTACTGTCCCCGCTCCTGCCTACTCACCATGCCCACCTCATTAGGCCAACTCAGTTCACATGTTCCTCATTACTCTACAGTACCCCAGCCTCTCAGTCACTCATTGCCGGAGGTGGGAGTGAGCCACATGTGCAAGTCATAAGCAAGTTTCAAGTCACAACCTTCAAGTCTTATGTAAGCAAGTAACTGTAGTGAAAATCAAGCAAGTCAAGCCAAGTCCTTGATCAGGTCAAGCAAGTCACAAGTCAAGTCATACTTAGAAACTCAACAAGATAATATAAACTGCACCCACTGTTGGAATGTAACTAAACACATTTACTCAGGTTCTGTCAGTAAAATCTGAGTTGTTTTCTACTCATGCCACTTTCTACCTCTACTCCACTACATTTATCCGACAGCTTTAGTTACTAGTTACTTAACAAATTAAGATTTTTGCAGACAAAACATGTACAAGCGCAAGTACAGCTGGAACTATTAGTCAGTTGTTGATTTGACAGAAAATAAATTTCCCACTATTTCGGTAATCATCTACTAAGTCGTTTATTAATGCAAAAATATTTCATGGTTCAAGCTTTACAGATGTGAGGGGTTTTTATGCTTTTTTTAAAAAAAATTTTAATAATTTTTATGTTGAGGTTTGAACATGGTGAAGGTGTCACTTTGGGCTCTGGGGAAGTGTGACACTTTCACTCACTATTTCCAAAAATTTTACCAACCAAATAATCAATCAGTAAATGGAGAAAATAATCAACAGATTAACCCATAATGAAAATATTCATTAGTCAATAGTCCATGATGAGCTCCACCTCAACCAGCTACAACAGTAAAATCCTGCTTTTACATTAAAGCATGAGTCCGAATCATCTAATGATGTCATAAAGACAACAACAGTCACAGGGGACATTTTTACAGTACTTTTACTTGTAATACTTTAAATACTTTTTCCTGAGTATACTTACATACTTTTACTTGAGTAAAATTTTAAATGCAGGAATTTGACTTTGAACAGAGTATTTTTACAGGGTAGTATTAGTTACTTGTTACTTTCTGTGAGAGAGCAGATGAGATAATGACACGTTAAAATCCCCAAACATGAGCCGAGCATGAACGGAAGGCCAAAAAAAGTCACAAGGTAAACTTTCTCATGGCATGCGGATGCACATGGCAAGCGACGTACACACTCACGGATAGGGAACTTATGTTGGGACAGCAGGCAGGAACTGTCATTAATCACTGTGGCAGTCTAACGTGTTTCCGTTACGGCACTGGTCATCATATTTTAAAAACAAAATGTAACTTCTCAATTTCTAGAAAAATACAAATATTAAATGAAAAAAGATCAAGTATATCTGTCTCAAGTCAAAGTCAAGTCTCAAGTCATGAGACAAGTCAAAGTCAGGTCGGGTCTTTCATCCTTGTCAGTCAAGCAAGTCTCAAGTCCTCAAATTTCCAACTCCACTTGAGTCAAGTCACGTGTCTCGAGTCCCCCACCTCTGCTCATTGCCGCATTGTTCTTGGCCTCTCAAGCGAGACTCTCAAGCACTTTGTTTCAAACTGATTTCCCTTTGTCAACCCTGTCTGCCTCAGACCTACCTGCTTCATCTGATTCCTGATAAACCCAAGAGCCTTCTGTCCCTGACCACGAGGCCTTCTGCAACCCTCCTGCGTTCCTTCCTGGTTGTCTGTGGCTGCTTGTCATTACCATGTGACGACTACGCTACAGTTTGTGTTTTTGCAAAGTCAAGGCAACACTCCTTCCTAGCATTCAGTGAACACACATTGGAACAGGCTAACAAGTGTCCTCAGATGTGTGTCACTAACCCTCAGCAGACTGAGGGGGTTTCAGGTTACTGTAATAATTTTGGGACTCTCTAATGTTGTTGTACAATTTGAGCAAATGTAAGCAGTATTTTCAGAGTCACGTGACTTTTAGGGAGAATATATCTCTGGATCATACTTAAAAACAAACAGGTAGGCTAAATGAAACTTTTGTGGTACTTTGTGCACTGCTAGGTGCTGTAAATGAATGATTTTAAAAATGTATTGTTTCATCTTAAACAATTATATTTTAAAAATCTGATTATTTGGCAGTGACACAGTGGAATAAATACGCATAAATTATGAGGTTTCTGTCAGTATTTTTTTATTGTCTGATAAAAACTCCTGGAGACATTAATCCAAATAAAAGACATATCGAATTCCTACCGAGCTCCGCTGGCACAGGTTTCATGGAAGAGGCCCCGCCTTTCATTTCCAGCAAATTGTGCACAAAGGATTTTGGGTACTTTATACCTTCTGAGGATACACACATGCATCCTTGGAATTTCTCTGAGGGAGGGACTCTGTCCTCAGTAGAATTTGAAGGATCCTTGACATTGGAACAGTCCTTAGGCAGGATTTGATGACGTAGCATCCTTGAAATTAAGCCATATAAGGATCCTTCCTTGACTTTGAGAAGCACCCAGTGTGAGTGTTCCAGGCAGCTTACCTGTGGTTTCCTTTTGTTCAGAGATTTTCACCATGAAGCCACACTTGCCATTGTGCATGCGTCCTCTGAGTGCTTTGCCCCGCTCTGTACCTGCTGAGCTGTCACAGTAAACATCATTACGAACTGTTCCTGGTTTTCTGTGTGCCACAATTGGGTCCAAACACCACCTGTTAGGTGCTGTACAGATTGTTAATCACCCTGAAGCACATATAACCACACACGAGATAAAAAATCATGCTGCAAATCATGTTCGGATTGCAGTTTAACAGGAAGGTTTGTGTGTAAATCCTTGTGTTTCTTTATTCAGTTAAATACTGTGTGTCTCAGATTAGTAGAATAAGGTGTGTTACTGCTTGAACCAAATAAAACTTTAAACCACAATGGACCTAGTGATCAGTAAACTTGTGGTTAAAAAAATCCCAGATCAATGTTAATGTTGTTCTCTCTAGCAAGGCACTTCATCCCCAAACTTCCACAAGGGTGCTTTGCTGCACTGTATAAAAAATAAATACTGTATACAAGGAAAATGATTGTGTTATTTCTACATTTCATATTTTGTCATCATCATCAAGTGTGGTCAAAGCTGCAGAACGACCCCTCATCTCCACTGCTGCTACTGCACAGCAACATTGATCAGAGGGGCTGCTTTCCTTAAACATTTAACTACTTGTAAAAACATGCCAACTGAACAGCCTCCAAACACAGCCTGAGCAGCACCACGACCACTATCTCCATCAGCACCACCTCCAGTTCCTTCTTCAGCAGGAGCACCTCCCTCCCCAGCTTTATCACCTCTACAGCTTTATTACCTCTATCTCCAGCAGAATTACCTCCATTGCCAGGAGAGCAGTCATCAACACAAAGATTATGTGTCCATCAGCAAGTCAGGGTGACTTGCAGACACTGCAGCATTCAAGTGAGTAAAAGGAATTTGCTGGTTCACATTATCAGGAAACACAGACAAGAGGTAGCTGATATTTCAGCAGATTCAGCAGTGTTTCCAATGCACTGGTGCAAAAAAATGACGTCTTTGCAGCTGATGAAACATTTTTCAAGCCATGCTCTTCTCTACATGTTGTGAAAAAACAGGGCTGCAAGCCAAAAAATAATCTGTGAACTGTTCCTACCAGAGCCAGACGTCACGGAGGTCAGCTTGTCTGAGGCAGATGTCATGGAGTCCACCCTCAACACCAAGAATCCATGCACAGGGAATGTTTTGTATTTACCTTTCCTGTTTCAAGGTGTTTATGAGTACTAATTATATCAATACTGCACTGTCTTATCATTTTGCAAAAAGAAATTAGCTGTGATGAGAGAGTTTCGGCTTACTTGTGAGTGGGTGAAGGAGAACCAACACCACTTGGGAATGTTTGCCTACCGATTATGTTGAGGATGAACAAGAGAGATGCCGTGCTGGCCATCACAATGCGGGACCTGCTTTCGAACACACTGCTTTATGATGGTGATATGGATAAAGACGAAATCCGGGGCTCCTTTCCTTTTTACCTTTGAGAGGATAGAGGAAATGGAGTTTTTCATGCAGGAAATCCATGATAAAGAGGTATCTGTGTGTCCTGCCTGCTAAACCCTCACCTGTGACCAGTGCTGGAGAAACTATTTTCTTAAGTCAGTAATCGCATTTAAGTTACTAATAGAACACATATGTCATCACTTGCATTACATATTCTTCAGTTATTTGCATAGTGATAATCAAAGAGGCTTTTTCATTTGCACTCCTAACGTGTAAAATTTCAACACAGCCTGGGGAGTCTTTTGCTGACTCTGAGCAGGAACAGATAAATTAAGACTCTTCCTAAAGTGGTATAACCACTGCATTAGTGATACACATGACATCAGGGTTAGTCCACTATAAAACCGTGGTTTGGGTAAGGAGAAACTACTAAGTTTGACTGTGTTTGGCCCGTTAAATGTTGTTCTTATTCTGTTTAAGCATGAATGTTTTTTCTCTTTTAATTCTATCATCGTTTTCTAATAATGATAGAACATATATATATATATATATATATATATATATATATAAATTTTAAGGCTATTATATCCTATTGCACATGGCATTTTTTTCTGTGAAGTGCTGTTTAAACTGTTCTGTTTCTGCCAGCTTTGTTATGTTATGCTATTAAAGAGCATAAAAGAAAGATCCTGTTTATGTTCTTATTAGGACAGAGCTTTATCCCTAATTGGCAATTTTGTGAGAATGAATCACAGGCAATGCTGTGGAATAAAATGCCTGCATTGTAAAATGCCTTGGTTTTTCACCCATTAATTTCATGAGGAAAATGTGTTCTGGAAACTTGATATATAAACATGAAATTTAGTATCTCACTCTGTTACTGAAATTAAATCATTTTTTATATGACCTTCACAAATGGCCTAATTCTCAGTGTGATGGGGAAAAAGGCAGGGGTGCACACTGTGTAATCTTACACTGCCTGCTTGTCATGCAGTTTTTTAAAGAACAAAAAAATAAACAAAATATTGCATGTTGGTGGTATCATAAAAAATGTAGAGAATATTAGAGAAAAGTAACATAATATTAGCTATCCCGGTATCTAAAGTTCCATGCATGGTTTGGTTTCTTTGATCTAACTTTAATTAATCTGATCTAAACTGATTATTTCTCATTAGCAAAATCTGACCAGGTTCTTGCATTAATGTTAACAGCCAGTGGGCGGTGTTTGCCAAAAATTCATCATTATTAGAAGAAGAACAAGAGGGTGGGGCTGGACCTGAGAGGTGGGGCTGCACAAGGCCAGGCTCCGCCCACTTGGCGCTGCAGCGAGCACCTTTACGTATCTTAGAGTACTAAATAGGTGTGCCTCGCCACTGGTGAAACTAGTTGGGCCAAATTATGTGACAAAAAGCTGGTTGACTGGCAGTGTCATCATTCGTGGGTGGAACTGTGAAACCTTCCAAGTGTTTGTAAACTGAATCCAGAGACAGGTAAGCATTGAGGAGGAAGAAAGCAGTATCCATTTCATGGAAACTGAAAGTGAAAGCAAAGAAAATAGATTGAGCTGGAGAGACGGAAAGATACACAATATCCACTGTCTCCATTTGCAACAGAAGCTTCTCTAACACAGGTGAGTTATCTATCTATCTATCTATCTATCTATCTATCTATCTATCTATCTATCTATCTATCTGTCTGTCTGTCTGTCTGCCTGCCTATCTATCTGTCTGTCTGTCTGCCTATCTATCTGTCTGTCTGTCTGCCTATCTATCTGTCTGTCTGTCTGCCTATCTATCTATCTGTCTGTCTGTCTGTCTGCCTGCCTATCTATCTGTCTGTCTGTCTGTCTGTCTGTCTGCCTATCTATCTATCTGTCTGTCTGTCTGCCTATCTATCTATCTGTCTGTCTGCCTATCTATCTATCTATCTATCTAACTATCTATCTGTCTGTCTATCTATTAGGGCTGGGCAGTATTCGCGGTGACGGTAACTTAACGTTACCGCAGTAAACATGAGCCGCAGTACTGCTTCTGTGGTTACCTTCATACCTCAGTACTCCGGCTACAGCGGCAGAACGGGGCCCGGCGGCCGGCCTGCCAGCCTGCCTGCCTCACGCACCTCCCTCGCTACATGATGGAGGCCCGCGGGAGAAGGGGGCCCGGGAGCCGCCAGCCCTCCCTCCCTCTTCCCTGTAACGTTTATACATAATATATAACGTTTTATACACAATAATAGATGGATTAGCAACCGTTTTACTTATGACAATAAATAGAGAGAATAAATAAAAAGAGAGAAGATGATACCGCAATATCATACCGTCACCGCCTGATATTGATTTTAGGCCATACGGCACAGTCCTACTATCTATCCATCTATCCGTCTATCTATCTATCTATCTATCTATCTGGCTGTCTATCTGTCTATCTATCTGTCTGTCTGTCTGTCTATCACCCTTATCTATGCGGTGACTTATGTTTCAGTCAGTAGTTGTAATGCAGTGTCTGTTTGGACCATTCTCGGAACCCATCGGCTGTATTCAGTGTCTGACTTCCGGCAGGCGGCGATACAGCCTCTGGGGGCAGACCCCCGATTTTTTGGCATTCTGGTTTGATTTGGGCGGAGGAGGCAAATCTCCGTTTCCGACTTCTGTTTATATATAAGTAAATATGCTGAACCACTGCAATGGATTCAGAGTTTGCAGTGACGTCAGTTATGTTCCGCCTCGTTTGTTCACCGCATGGACCGTTTAACCTGGCAACAACTGCAGCCGGCTCAAATGTGATTGGTCAATATCACGCGAACTACAAACAGCCTACAACCGGAAACCAGGGCTCTTCCACTCTTCTTCCGGAGGCAAGATCTCCGGGGTTTGCCTACAGACTCTACATGCATACACACTGAATGTAGAGTCTGTATGTAGAGACTAGTAGTTGTAATGGAGTGTCTGTTTGGACAGATATGTGAAAGGCCCTACCCTACTAAATGTGTGAAGAAATTTGAAAGCATTTACGGGTATGTTTTTGTCAACATATCTTAAGGGAAAGTTCACTCTAAAATCAAAGATACATATTGTATTGAGTTGTGGAGTGTCGCAGATATCGACTGTACAGTTGTCTGCCTTCTCTCCAATATAATGGAACTAGATTGCAATCGGCTTGTTGTGCTCACAGCGCAAAAAAAAAAATACATCTAAAAACTCAACCACAATATCTGTTTCCAGAAATCATGAAACAGTTATTTACAGTTTTTCTCCATTGCTTTGGCTCATTTCTTGAAACCGAAATTACATTCTCAAAGCTCTAGGTGCATTTTGCAAAATAGTCTTATGGTTCAGCAAAACACCATAGATAACCTGCAAAAGGTCATATCTCTCCCAAAACAGTTAACTCATGCGCCAAAAGTAAATCCTTTTGCCATTTAAGTAGTCAGTGCCACCAAAATGCAAAGTTTTTTCTCAATTGCTTTGGCTCATTTCTTGAAGCAGAAAATACATTCTCGAAACTCTAGGTGCATTTGTCAAAATAGCATGGACAGTTCAGCAAAACACCATGGCTTACCAGCAAAAGGTCATATCTCTCCCAAAACAGTTTACTCATGTGCCAAAAGTACATTATTTTCTCATGCAAGTAGTCAGTGCCGCCAAAATGCTGAGTCCTTTTGGCATTGTGTAAGTACTGCTGGTCAAAATGCTTAGATGTTTTGTCATTATTGAAGCGGTCCATGGAAATATCCCTCATCTCTGCATTTCAAACTTGGTCTAGTCCTTCATTGTCACTGCATGGTTCATGATGTTTTTTGTCTACATAACAGAATACAATTGTGTATCAAACTGAAAAAGAAGGATGATTTCAACAGTAGCCTACAAGGTCTGACATCACACACTGCACTCACACTGCCATGGAAATTGTCACTGTATTGTATTTTTATTCACACACATAAAGTAACTGGTATACATCTTAGTGAAAAAATCATACAGTACAATATACTGCAAATAAATTCATCAAACACAAAACAAAGGAAAATTATATGTTGCCAACAGAAACTATAGTACTGTAATGCTGGAGTGTTACTCAAACTCATTGTCCGCCTCCTCATCCTCATTCTCCTGGCCGTCCTCCCGCTGCTGTCTGTCTGGCCACAGATTTTCGTCTACATCACAACGAATACTCTCCCGTGCGATGCAACGGGGGAAGAATCTACGTGCGTGTCGCAACCATCCCCGACACTGATCTGGTGTGACATCACCACAAGCGGCATCCATGGCTTGGAGCAGGGACCTCTGGTTCTGAGCCCGCTGCTCATATACCTTCCACCTCCAGGCTGAGAAAAATTCCTCGATAGGATTAAGGAAGGGCGAGTATGGTGGTAGGAAGACATTCATCATTCTCTGGTGAGCAGTGAACCAGTCTCTGATAAGCTGGCCACGGTGGAAGCTAACATTGTCCCACACAATGACAAACATTGGCAAATTAGGCCCTACTGCACCTCTCTCATTTTCTGGGACCAGATTTGAATACAGGTGATCCAAGAAGACGAGGAGTTTTGCGGTGTTATATGGGCCGAGACTTGGGATGTGGGCGGCAACGCCATTCTCTGAAATGGCAGCACACATTGTTATGTTGCCCCCACGCTGGCCTGGGACATCGACTGTGGCCCGGTGGCCGACAATAGTCGACCACGTCTTCTTCCTTTGGCCAGGTTGAAGCCAGCCTCATCCACAAAGACGAGGATGTGAGGAGTCTCGTTCCCTTCCAATGCCATTATTCTCTACAATACAGTAAACAAAACATCAAATCAGTTATACAGTAGACTGTAATACAATGCAACAGAAAATTACATAGGAATGTTCTGTATTCTCCTCCACAAGTTCAATATACTGCCCTGTGCTTTACTGCAGTGGTTCCAAACTGGGGTAGGTGTAGGGATATAGGCCTACAGAGGTATGACAGAAAGTACTTGAGAGAAAGGGGGAAATACTGGAAAAATAAAATAAATGTAGAGTACATCATCGATCAACACACTGACTGAAATGCTACTGTAAGGACACAATGTCAGATCTGCTTGTGCAGTGAAACAAGGGAGCCATAACAGGAATCAAACTTAAGTTTCCCACAAAATAGACAGATACTCTGACCAGTCTGCCAAAGGCATATCCTTGTGGCCAAGTAGCCAGCACACCATCTCATCATGGGCATTACACCTGGTTACATCTGGTAGGCTCAAATTCAGCTCATTCCCCCCTTTTCTTATATGTAATATCATATTCTTCAAAAGAAGGATTATTGTGATAATTGTATCATACAGTAAGCTACAGCTTCCACTTGTAGTTTTCAAAGCAAAACGTTGTAGTCACATAAAGCGAGTACTTGGACTCAGAAATCAGATAAAATTATAGCTGCTGCACAGCAATGGTCGGGCCGGGCAATTTTAGACAAGGGATAGGGAAAAGTGTTGATAAAGAGGAAACAGGGAAAAGTGTTGATAAAAAGTATTTGTCCGCGAAACTGTCGGGATCATAATTATTTCAACTTTACTAGTCTCTAATCCACATAGCAAGATGATGCATGAACATAGGATTTTACTGTAACATTAGAAAGTCCATTCTGCCTTAGCTGAGGCTCGAACTCACAATCTTCAGCACCAAGAACCAGCTCCTAACTCACTGAGCCACAGGCCAGGCAGCAGTTGCTGAAGCAGATCTCAAAAATTGTCAAAATGTCAGAAATTCTGTTATCTAAACATATATAAATACATATATTACATCTTGACAGCATGGAAATATTGGTGATTTGTTTCTAACGATAAGTGTTTTGCTTCATCAGAGAAAATTTGATGTTTAAAAATGCCATTTTTGCATTGACTCCAATTGTTCACGAGCAAAATTCAAAATGCTGTAAAAAAATCAGTTTTGAGATAAAATTCTGAAATTTGGCACACTTCATCAACCATGACTCGAAATTTTTGTCAAATTCTTTCAAGAAGATTGAAAATGTATTTAGCAAGAACTGGATGGCATATGTTTACAGTACAATTTACAGTCAAACGTTTTCATGCACTGTAGGCTCAATTTTTCAAATATCAAAAATCTGTGTGGATCGTTTGTGTAGGACAGTCTGATGATGCTCTCTACCAAGTTTGGAGTCAATTGAGGCAAAATTGTGGGAGGAGATAGGTTTTATAAGTTTTACAGTTTTTGAAAAAAACAGAGTGATTGACTTCATAATTTGGAATGAGTCTAAATGGACAAAAGGTTCAGCAGTATCTGGGCTATTTTTTGGTGAAGTTTCAAAACTGTAGCATGTACCGTTGCTCTGGTAGGAATTTTCAGAGTTTTTATGTAAATTTGAACAATTATTGATGACTTACATGTACATACTGGTACCGCAGCTCTTTCACTCTATCAGAGTTCCTCTCAAATGGTACCCTGTAGAGTTGCTTCATGGTCATCTGATGCTTGTTCAAAACCCTTGCTATTGTGGAGATGCTGATTGCATTGATGTTTTGGAATATGTTGTCGTCCTGTAAGATTGTGGTGCGGATCTGTCTCAGTGTGATGGCATTATTTGTCGTCACTATATTGCAGATTTCTTGCTCCTGTTGTTGACTGAGGAGTCGTCCTCTGCCACCAATATGAGGTTGTCTTTCAATCCTAGACATAGAATTCAATGGACAATTGTATTACCATTTGCAATGTTATGTTACTGTCCTGCTCAGTACAAAAATACAGTAATATATAAATGAGTACAGTAAACAAATACATTTCTTACATTACAGTATTCACAATGTTCTGTCAGATACAACCTAGAATTCCATCGTTGACTTAGAGTAGTACATACCTGCTTTCCCTGCGAAAGGTTTGGATGATCGATGACACTGTGGAGCGGGGCACATTAGGTTGCACTCGACCTGCCTCTGCCATTGTGAGGCCATGGTTGACCACATGGTCGACCAGAGTAGCCCAATTTCATCCGACACAGGTTGGTGTCTTTGTGCTCCTCGGCCTCTTCCCCTATTCCACCACCACGCACCCTTACACCTCTACCTCTACCTCTTCCCTCTTCCTCTTCCTCTTGCCTCCATGTTTGAAAAATTGTACTGATTCTGATCAAGCTCTATATATATGGTTGACAGCACTGATACTCATGCATAGCACCTGGGAGATCACTGTGACCTGCCCTTCATCACTCAAGTTCTAGTTTCACCTGACAGTCAATCACAGTTATCAATTTAGCAAATGTTCCAAGAGATTCATGTTATATAATGGGATGTTACTCATGGTATTATGTCCCTGACATATTTTGACAATTGAATGGACCATTTTGCATGTGATGATTAACACATTGAAATGATGCTGACATGTTTTGGAGAGAATAACCATTTGACTGAGAAGTGAGAAGTCAGCTTAGATCACAGGATATATTCACTTAGTACTTGTGCAAACTAGGCAAAAGTACTTAATCACTTGCAGAGATGTACAGAGACATTTGCAATTTGCTGAAAGGAATGAGAAATTCAAATCTGTTGTGAACACATGCCCAGAGGTTTGGAGGTTTGTCCGTGTTGTTTTGAGAACGTAATTTCTGTTTCTCCTTTAATTCCATACAGGGTGTGAGAGTTTAAATTGGGGTTGGCAAGACATACAGGGTGATCACAGAAAGCAAGGACAACATTATCTCAGAGTCTGAACGGGCAAAGTCTAGGCAGCTGCTTCCGCCTCAGACTCACCCTGGGTCCCTTGAATCACTGACTCGCAGCTTTGCGCTGCACTCATACAGCACAGTGCCCACCCTTTTTTTGTAGGTATACCCACAAAAAAGTAGTTGCACCAGAATTCGTATGTAACTCATATAATCATGAGCCAGCAATTCGTGTAACCCACGAGCTTTGAAAGGCTGCGATCACGTGACCAATACACTGAGGGGAGTAAAGAAGGAAGTAGTCTGCATAAGGAGGCAGGTTGGGTGGTGGATGGGTCCGTAACAAAGGACTTTCCCCCAGGAGCCCAGTCATCGTATCTGTGTGAAATCAAGTGACCTTTGAATTATTTTAAAGGAGCTATATGTAAGAAATCTAAAGCAAATAGTTGTAAAATCCTCCTAATATGTCACAGAGACTAAGGAATAATGTTCATATAACACACTGATCTCACAGACAACAATAGTACAGCCAGAATATTCGCATTTAAAAAAAAATTTACGGTCCGCAAATCATGTTTATGTTTTGAATTTGTGTTTTGGCCTGTTGTGCCACCCACCGCCATCTACCAGTCACACAGTCAGTAGAGTCTCAGCATCAGTTACAGTTATGACTGAGCTACAGCAGCACGGCAAGCAGCATTAGCAGTGTCCCGGTACATAGCATTAGCAGTCTCCTCCGCTGTATCCCGGCAGCAGCGTCAGCAGCAGAGAAGCCGGACTTGCTCGAACGGTCCACTGGAAAACCGAAGCTCATGGACGCGGTGACACGGCCCTGCCACGGCAGCTGCCCGTGGGCAAACAAATCGGTCTCCAGCGTGCCGCCGTCCAGCAACCTCGAATCTGTAGGGGAGGGGGGGCGGACACAACTTGCGGCAGTATTTTGAATTTGAGTGCAGTAACCGTTTTGGCCACATTCTTACATACAGCGCCTTTAAGGTATGTTGTCACTTGTTTCTTTTCCTAAACCTGACCTGTTTGTTTTTCATTTTACAAACTTGCATTTTTGGAGTGCACACAATCATTTAATAGGCAAACCTAAAATCAAGGTTGACTATAACATCTGTCCAACTTGATTTCTTCTCTTGTAGTTTCTGTCAGACTTACCAGAAACAAACATTTCTCTAAAACCTTGTGAACCCAAACTTCTTTACTAGTCTCAAGAGTATTTTCCTCTGTTTTCTGTATATAAACATTCAAGGCTGACACAAAGGAGTTATGGACGGAGAGGCCAGAGATGTGAAGAGTCCTACTGGGGCGATGCAGCTTAAAGACAACAACAGTGGAAAGTTGAGTCCTCCGCAACTCACACCAGCAAGATGGAAGCAAAAAGTTCAGCAGCAACAATGTGCAGGTGATACTGCTAGGCTGCAGCCTATCCCAGCTGTCACTGGGCGAGAGACAGGGTAAATCCTGGACAGATCACAGGGTTGACACATACAGTTATCAGAGGAAAAAGGTCAGCACACATTAGAAGGTGCTGGGCTAACGGCCCGTCTCCGACATGTCAAACAGCATCAGAGAAACGCTGATTTTTAATGTGAATCTGCTTTATTCAGTGTTTTTACTAGCTTTATTCACTGGGTCTGTCTGCAGACCACTGCGGATAATACGACTCACAGTAAACACCTCCAGAGCAAAGAACACTGAAGGAATTTTAACCAGGAGAACTTTCAGCTGGTTGCAATCTGCAGTCCTCTCCGCTAGATGCCACTAAATCTCCCTAAATCTTACACACTGTTCGTGTCATTGGTCTTAGAGTTGGAATGACCGCAACAATAAAAAATCTGAAAAATACAGAAACAGTGTGGCAGCAATAAAGACAGTGTGCTCAGTTCATCATCCAGATTGCATCTGGGGGGTGGGCGGAAGTTTCAACCCAGGGCAACCCGCTCCCATGCCAGAAGTTCCACCTGGGTGCTGCTTAGCTACATTGATAATTGTTTCTTCACAGTACATATGAAAAATAAAATAATGTGGTCATCACACAATGACTGATAACCTCAGGCCCTGAAATCACAAAAAAAAAAATACAAAAATGGTTGCACAATTTTAGGGTGGACCACATTCCTTGAAGTACTAACACCACACTGTGAAAAAACTCAACTGCATTCAAAACCTTACTTAAGTAAAGGTATTACAAAGAATTATGAGCTAAATGTACTTAAAGTATATAAAATAAATGTACTCTGTTAGTGTTTTACTATTATACATGGTGTTTTGTGATTCATTTTCCTCCTGCATTAATGTGTTTGTTGAATTTTTCTGCTGTAGATCTTTAGTTTTGTGTTTATTTTAACTCCCTTATTTACTGTTCAATAGTTACAGCAATGCATCACATTCTTTAAGATCATCAGTTTGTAGCGTGGCTGTCCTGTGAGAACGCTCTAAAAAGTTTCATCCACAGTCATTTGGTCTCACCCTTGGGTCTTTGCAGAGGAGGAATCCACAGTGGACGAGGAGTCGACCTCCATTACACCGGAGCTAATCACCTGGATCAAACACAATGCTAAAGAGCTCAAGATCCGGCAGACAGACCGTCGCTGGGCCGCAGAGATGGTCAACGATTTCCGAGACAACCTGCTCAAGTTCCTGCGGAGCAACACTGATCAGCCTTTCTTCCAGTCAGCTGAGTTCCTCAACACTGGCAGCTACTTTGAGAAAGTTAAGGTGAGAGGTCATGATAAACACAATTTATAAAGGCATAAGATTTCTTGCCACAAATGAAAAAAAGTGTTGCATAATGGTCCAGACCGCAGAGAGAGGAGAGAGAAAGTAGACAGGAGACATTACTAGCGTGTGCAAGACAAACATGCACCTCCTCCACTGGCTCTATGTTGTGTTGAATCTTAGATCCACAACCCTGATGAGTTTGACATGATGCTGAAGCTTCAGGCTCCATCGCGCTTCAACATGAAGGTGCTCGATGACGGCCTCTTCTACCGGATTGATCTTGCCTGTCCCACTCGTGGCCCCATACATGCCTTTCTTCTGGAGAAAAAGCTCACCCTCTCATCAAGCAAGATCCTGAGTGAGATGTACCGCCTGGTCCGCAAGTTCCTCAAGACCTACAAAGGTCTGATCAGCTCTCATTTGTTGTTGTGACAGTAATCTGGTTTCTCCCCCTGCCTAGAGTTGTTGCTCTTGGTGTCTGTGAAAAATCAGTTCTTTTTCTCGTTTTCTTTTATATTTTGTTGACTTTTATTCCACTTTGGAAACCTAAATAACTGTCTGTATTCAATTTCCATTTTTCCAGTGCCTGATGAATGCTGTCACTGGTTGGTGAACAGGAAGCGACCTTACTCGCCAGCTGTGACTTTGTCTCTGTGCAGAACTGAAAACAACACTGACGAGCTCATCTCTGTGGACCTCGTTCCTGCTCTGGAGGTAACCATCTTATCTGTACAGTTGTTTAAAGGGGCTATTCACAAAGCCAACTATCTTAGATGCAGGTGTGTTGGAAAGATCCCTCACACTGCCAGAGTTTAGCTTCAACAATTTATTGATCATACTAACATTTAGGTCCCTGTGGACCTGCGTCAAGAGTGTTTGAACAATTCTTACAACAATGATCTTAAACTGATAAAGCTCTGCCCGTTATGTGAGCGCAGGTATGGGACAACATTCTCCTTTGAAAGTGCTTCTTGAAGGAGCAGTGTGTAAGATTTAGGGGGATTTAGTGGCATCTAGTGGTGAGGTAACTACGGTGACCAACACGAAAACACAAATGTCAGTATCTAGAGTCAGTGTTTGGTTTGTCCCTTCTGGGCTACTGGGTGGTGCAACATGGTCATCTCTGTGGACGACGACCGGTTCCCTATGTAGATAAAAACAGCTCATTCTAAGGTAAAGAAAACACAACTATTCTGTTGTTTAGGTGATTATAACCTAAGAGGACATACTTACTGTATTATATTCCATTTCTGCCAATATATCCCCCTAAATCCTACACACTGGACCTTTGATAATTGACAGCGACATCTGGGCTACAGTCTGTGACATTATGTCCCATATGTACAAAAAAAGAGAAAAGAAAAATCAGGAACAGATTAGACACCACAACACATTATTAAAGGTCTCATATTGATTCCCATTTCATGATCATATTTATATTTTGGGTAGGTATTGGAACATGTTAATACTTTAATGTAAAAAAAAATGCGCATATTTCTCATATTGTCTGCCTGAATAAACCTCATTCACCCTCTGTTTGAAACACTCCATTTTAGAGCATGTTTCTTTAAGCCCACCTCCTAAAAATGCCCAGTATGCTCTGATCAGTCAGTGTTTCACCGTATTCCACATCTGCGCTCTCCACGCCTCTGCACTGTCACAGCAGCCGAGGGAAAGACTGTAATGACACTGTAGCCACACTTTCTGTCTTTGTAGATTGCTTCACTGGAATTAATTTGCTATGTAACACTTGCTCTTGTTCCTTTATGGAGATTCACTCCTCTCAAGGCTGGCCACTTGCTGTGCGGAACGGTCCAGATGTGGATAACTGGCTGGGAAAGAAGGTTCGCCAAGAAATCAGAAGTTTACCATGTTACTTCGTACCAAAGAGGCTCAAAGGACGAAACCTCAGCGAGGAGGCCAAAGGTGAGAGATACAACAATGACTGACAAAATCAAAAAGTTAGTGAGATGATGTTGCTGCAAGTACAAAACTTTCCGACCTGCAGTTCATAGAGCTCCAAAGATAAGCAATTTATCCCTCAACGCATTTACTCAGGTAATCAAATAAACTTTTTGTCAAAGTCAGCAAATATGTCTTAACGGTCTGCTAGCTGTCAATTCTGTGTATTCATACGCAACCCTGAAAGTAATGAGATTTTACTGGAGCTCTTGAAGGAGCACTGACAGGAGGGGTGTATTTTAGTTGTTTAAATCACCATGTCCATTTGTTTTGGAGAGGAAGAGACCTCTGCAGAGAATTTAGTTCCCGGTTATAGAATATGTTGTTAAAAATGGAACCAGTTGCTTCCAACTGCTTTTAACATTAAAACAAAATCAGTCAGCAGTTCCACCAGTGAGACATTTCCTCTCTAAACTTTGATTTAACTGTTTTAGTCTCAAGCACGTTAATGTAACCTATCTTTCACAGAAAAATCAAAGTCTGGGGGTGACATTGGCCCATCAGGTTGTTTTTGTCTCTGTGTAACAGAAAGTTGGAGGATTTCCTTCTCTCACGTTGAGAAGAAAATCATCACGAGCCACGGTAACAAGAAAACCTGCTGTGAGAGCAGTGCCACCAAATGCTGCCGGTGAGACTCTGAAATGTTTATTTTTTACATACATTTGAGTTGCAGCTCTCAGCACTGTCTGTCAAGGTTTACTAGTCATACGTTTGTAATAAACACTGTTTTGGTTCGTTGCATATACAAACTTTGAAAGTTTACAGTGTATGGGGGCTTAGAACAATATAATGGAAGTATATGATGACCATTCTCATGCTTAATTATGCCATAGTTTGTTGGACCAGTTTTTGGGTTGGTACCATTTGTTAGTTTTTGTGCAAAATACCACATTAAGACACCAACACCGTGAGGAACACCATAGAAAAATCCATGCTGTGATTTGGTACCAAATACTTTGGACACTTGGAGATTTTTGTAAGAATTTCATTTTTCTACAATTGGATGGGGAGCACTTCTGTTCCAGAAACTGCAGAGAAACCCACTTATTATTAATATAGCAGTGAAAAGTAAGACATCTTTTCAAGGCCTGAGGTCTCCAGTTTGTAAAGCTTAATGTGGCTGGGATTATCCTCAAGGTCTTTTTATACAGTGATGTCCGTTTCCAAAAAATGGTCTCACTCCAATGAAATAGCGACTATGGGAGCTAACATCATCGCACATGAATAAAACTGCACTTGTTGGAGCCACCAGTCTCAGCTTTCCAGTCAGACCCAATTTCTGCAATTCCAACAACATTTGGGACCCCAGTATGGAGAAATACTTAAATACAATCAGCGAAAATATCAAATTTGTACTGCATGCAGAAAGCTGTATGTTTTTTGCCCAAAACTGCATAGGATTGACATCAAGTGATCATGTTAATTTTTGTACACATATCTTCACTCTGGCTACAAAACTCAGCCTGCTACAGCCTCTGAAACACAGTAATGCCAGCTGAGATTGCCAATGCTCCTGTTGGTCTCCGAGGGTTATTGGATAGTTAAGAAACAATTTACTAATGCTTTAAGGATCAGATTAATAAGATCAAGTTGTGGGTTGCCAGGTTGTGAAATTTGAGCAATTATTTTTAGAGAACAGCTATAGACAATCTATGTATTGAGTTAACTTATTAACACTTACAGTGTCAGACTTGATCCTTAATACCCTTTAACAATGATGACTGATTTACATTTATGACTACAGACTTGATGGCGTAATAAAGATGAGCCTTTAATAATGGATTACGAACATGAATAAGTGCATTATTAGCAAACGAAAAGGATTCTCCCTCTGCACCCAGGGTCGTCTTGAGCAGTCTACCATTAGGCAGGCCAATATAATTTTATCTGACTGTTACCATGTTTTGAACTCTGAATATGTACTAATGAACTCTGGGAGGAGGTACAGGACCCCTCTGAGTAAACGCAATCGGCACAAACATTCATTCTTCTCTCAGTCAAAATCATTAATGGGCAAATGGAGGACAGACAGAAACATAGGAGGCACCTAAGGTCTGCTGTAAGCAGTTGATTTAATTTGGGGTGGCAGGTTTGGAGTAGTACATACGGTAGCAGGGACAGTATTTAAGTATGAATGAGAACGTGTGAGTCATAATACATTTATGGTATTTATGGTATAGTATGTAAAAATGCAATTGAACAGGTGGCAGTAGTATGCCTCATAATTCTCATTTGCAGTGTCTAATTTGTGGTGTTTTATCACAAGCAAATGTTTTCACACTATTTAATATTTAATGTCTTAACTGTGTTGTTTCTATTATTTCTAATTAATGTTTTGTACTGTAGTGTCTGGTTTGACACAGCAATTTCCCTTTATCCAAGACAGTTTTCTCCCAAAGAAGTAACCTTGAAACTTTATTTTTCACAACTTGGCAATGGTAAAATGTGTTGTTGTTGATAACTGCTCTATTAAAATCATCAGTAAAATATTTAGTAAACCATTGCTAAGTTCATTATTTACAACTTGCGTACCCTTCACAAAGTGTGCCTCATAAAATGTGATGTAGCACTTTAAAAGAAAATAGTAAATACTGGATATAGAGTCAACAACAACTTAGTTCAGAGATTTGAAACAAGCCACCAAAACAGCCTCCAACTGAAGAAGCAATGATAAATAGGTGTCGTATTTCCATGAAAAGATGATCTCTCTCTCTCTCTCTCTCTCTCTCAGTAAACAGTGCTTGATGCTCCTCAAGTCTCTCATTGAAGGCCTGAAACAACGTTTCCCAAAAGAGCTGGATGATCTCTGCTCATACCATGGGAAGACTGCCTTCCTCCACACCCTGTCCATCAGGTATGGTTGTTATTATCGTAGGAAGAATGGAAATTGTAGCCCAAGTAGTTGTTGTAGAAGTATTATAAGTATCTGTTGTAACAGCAGTACTTAAGTGTCGTAGAAGCAGTAGTAAGTGTTAGTGTTGTAATACTAAAGTTGTTGTATTGATTTAATATCCTTGGATTTTTGCATTGTAAGCGTCTCTATAATGCAATGTAAATAGAGACAGAAAACTATTACCTGGATCCACAGCTCCTATTGGCTTTACAGAGCTTTACAGTGAGTTTTTTTTTCTTTTTGCAAATAGTATAGCCTAATGTGAATGTTTTTTCTGGCGACTGGGCTGCAGGAGTTGGTGGAGCCCAAAAAGCTGAGCTCAAAGAGAATGAATGTTGGACTTACATTCGTCAGGTGGTCACAAACACAACACCAACTGAAAAATGATGTTGCTCCGTAACTGCTAAATGTGTAGAAGTATTTGCGAACTTAAAGGGGATAATGTGTCACTGATTATGTGTACATGCACACTAACATTCCACTGTTATTCCAAATATGACAGAAAAAATCAGAATATTTTGTGCATGTAAACGTAATGTGTTGTGTTTCAGCTTGTTTTTGCTGCTCCGAAGTGGCCAAAAGAATGGGATATTGCAGGTTTAAAGAAATCTCACAATACTCTCGGATCACCATTTTCCAATATATTCTGCCATTTTACTTAACGACTAACCCATTAATTGAAAAAATACAAAATGGATTAACCATAAATTTAAATCCACTGGTTACAGCAGTAGAAACAGTAGATATCTGTAAGCACAGAGGTACCACAGTAGGATTAACTAGTGCTTGGAACAAGTAGTTGATTAATTAACAGATTAGTCTATTAACAGAAAACTAATTAACAACAGTTTTGATAATTGATTAATTGTTTAAGTCATTTATCAAGCAAAAAATGCCAAAAATTCTCTGGTCCAAGCTTGCTTAAATATATATTTTTTGCTGCTTATTATATCATTATAAATTAAATCTCTTTTGGACTGGTGGTTGACTGTAAACAAACTATAAAGAGACATCACTGATGTTTATCACTATTTCCTTTAATTTTAAAGACTTACGGATGAATCAATGAATCAATTTAGCAAAAAAAGATTTTAAAAAATTAATAATAATTGCAGATTCCTTCGTTGGCTATTATTAGTAAGTTTGTTGTAGCAATAGTAGTAATGTTTGGATTGATTTAGTAGTACTAGTGGAAACTACTAATGGAAATATTTTAGTATCATTATTTCTCTTCCAGTCATTTCTCTGACATCTTCTTCCCCCAGGTTCAATGACTCCATGTGGGCTCGCCAGCAGCTCCCCGCCTGCTTCCTGCACCTCCTCGGGGCTCTGGAGGCCCACGCTCGCACAGCTTCCCTCCCTCACTTCTTTGTTGCTAAATGCAACCTCTTCTCCCCGTCCGTCTTCCCCAAGAAAGGGCTGATTTTCCTCATCCACGCATTGGAGGAGCAGAGGAGGGAGGGACTGCCCCTGCTGAAGCCTCCAGCTCCTGTCCCACCACCTAGACTGAGTCCTTCAGGAGACACCTCCTCCGAGTTATCCACTGATCGGTCCTGTGAGATATCTGCTGGTCATTCGTCCATACTGACTGCAGTGAGCTCTCTGGACTCTGTATTTATGTATATACTGGTCCCTGTGTTTGCTGCAGCTATTTTTTTATGTGTCCTGTTTTCTATATAAGTGATGGTAAATGTGGACACACACAGAATTACAGACGCTGCCGCTTTTCGTGGAGTGTATAAATGAGGTGAAATCAGGTAATAGAATGCATTATTCTTCATCCATCTTATTTCATTAGTGACTATATCAAATAGTATTTCTTCTCTGGTGACAAAAGAGGTTTTAACAATTTATAACATAAAGGAAAAGATGTACCCTTGCCTTTTATGCAGATACGAACCATTGTTCCTTTTTCTTTTTCAAAAAGACAAACCTTAGAAAAGTATCAATGTTTTGTGAAACATGTAGTTTCTTTCATCCCTTATTTCAAATTAGACTGATATCATCTCTTAGCAGGTCCTTTGTTTATAAATTTTCAGCATTAATTTATAGTTAACCGTCGTCTGTCTCTATGTGTCAGCCCTGTGATAGTCTGGTGACCTGTCCAGGGTGTACCCCGCACAGTTCACCCACTGTCAGCTGGAATAGGCTTCACCCCCCCACCCCCCCACCCCCACCCCAGACCACAAACAGGAGAAGCCGTTATGGAAAATGAATGAATGAATATATTACATATTATAATTTTTGCCAATATATCCCCCGAAATCCTACACAGTGGACCTTTAACCTCTGGTGTTGTGTGTGTGTGTGTGTGTGTGTGTGTGTGTGTGTGTGTGTGTGTGTGTGTGTGTGTGTGTGTGTGTGTATGTAAATCTTAGCTGATGTTTTTTTCGTCTATTGTTTAGTCTGTAGCACTTTTTTCTACTGTGGATTTTACTTCTACTCTTTGTGAAAGTGAAAATGAATTGATATATTGTCAAACATACCTCTGCTAATGAATAAATAATACTATATACAAATTGCTATGCATTATTGACTCAATTTAAAGTAACTTATAAAATGTATGTTATCATTTTTTCTCACTTTTTTATTATTTTACATCATATTTCGCTTTTAGTGCCGTAAACCGGAACCCTCGCGTTACTCCCCGATGTTTCCCCGAGCCTATTTGCGGTGAACACTAGCCTATAAAGGTCCCCCACCGGAAACGTCACGTCCTCTTTACTTGATAAATGTTATAGAAGGCAATTAATTAGCAAAACGGACGATGCTAACAGGGTAGCACCTTAAAATAGTATCGCCCCATACAATTATAGTCATGTTTTGTAATTAGACT
Source organism: Epinephelus fuscoguttatus (assembly GCF_011397635.1). Classification (NCBI taxonomy): domain Eukaryota; kingdom Metazoa; phylum Chordata; class Actinopteri; order Perciformes; family Serranidae; genus Epinephelus; species Epinephelus fuscoguttatus. Next base: position 13,763,458 of record NC_064768.1, on the reverse strand, counting down.
ATGTAATACGCAATATAATGACACTGCGGTGACACGGTAGACACGTCTGTGTGTTTTATGAACTGTTTTAGTTGTGTATAATTTGATTAACCCGCGGACTCATGAGATCTGTGACGATGCTAACAGCAGAGGGGATATGTACGGACATGTTCTCCGGCCGGCATGTGTTGGTCCTACACTGTTGGGAGTGTGATGTTGAGACAGAAGAGCTGTGTCGGGACTCGTTGATTTAGTGAGGTTCACAAATTGTCGATGTTAAACTGAACCTCGGATTGACTGTTACGTTTGTGAAACGTTTGGTTTAGCTTTCTTACCTGTGCTAGCCTGTTAGCATGCTAACGCTGATAGGTAAACTCAACATGGCAGCAGCGGTTGACAAGGTGTCAAAACTTCCCCGTGGTCAGATGTCCTTCTGTGATGTTTTAGTGGGTTTCGTCACTTTTTTTTAGTGATGTGATACTATCCTATTATTTGTGTCCTTCAGGACCAGGGTGAGAAGAAGGAGAACCCCATGAGAGAGCTTCGCATCCGCAAGCTCTGCCTGAACATCTGCGTCGGTGAGAGCGGAGACAGACTGACCCGTGCTGCTAAGGTGCTGGAGCAGCTCACAGGGCAGACCCCCGTCTTCTCCAAGGGTCAGTGTTTGTGTGTGTGCACGTATGTGCAGAGGAAACGCTTGTGTAAGACTTTGGGCTATGGAGGCCTTGACTTCAAGGGTCTGCAAAGCTCTGATGACATGAGTGCTAAATTATGGGAAGCTGATGGAGCTCCACAGCATTGTCTCTGACGCAAAGCCAGCTATGGAGTTCAACAGATGGCTTCCTGGCTTGGGGACCTGGCGTTCTCACCCAGGTGCACCCATAGGTACCAAAATTTGGTACAGATTTGATTTAAGGTGAATCTGTACTGAGTACCCACATAAATCAGGTGAAACCCTTTAAAAATACTGGGCTCAGTACCTAACTCTATCATGTTTTAGAGCTGCACAGGTTTAGGACAATGGATGTTGCCCATCTTCACCAAGCAGTCCAGCACAAACTCCATCACTGATTGTCTTACTACGTATAGCAGTTTTGTAGGAAATAACAAGGTTCATAGATTTCTCAGCACTGTGTCTAACCTTTGTTGATGTTTCTTTGCAGCCCGCTACACTGTGCGATCCTTCGGTATCCGCAGAAATGAAAAGATTGCTGTCCACTGCACCGTCCGTGGAGCCAAAGCAGAGGAGATCCTGGAAAAAGGACTCAAGGTCAGAAATTCGTGTTGTTAATTCCTCTACATTTATCACCAGTTCAGTTGTTCCCAACTGTTTATTTGACTTGTGACTCTTTGTCACAGGTTGCAGATTTCTAAGAGGTTGATCAACAAAAGGGTGACATGCCCCTTTCACATTGCTTTAATTTGAATTGTTAAAAATATGGAGTATCTGAAAATAAAATTGGATATCTGTTGAAATAGGACTAAAGCTTAAATTTATTCTGTCAATTGAAGTAAAGGACATGGTATTGGAAACAGTTGATGTGCCCATCATGTTAAAGCCAGTATTTTGCTAATATTGGTTATGTAAGCAGTGTCTTAGTACTTTGATAGGTTTGTTTCTTTCTTACGCTGTAAGGTTGGTTAATAATTACATTGTAGCATTTGTTTTATGAAATGAACATCTTATTTGCTTCCAGGTGCGTGAGTACGAGTTGAGAAAGAACAACTTCTCTGATACCGGAAACTTCGGCTTTGGTATCCAGGAGCACATCGATCTGGGCATCAAGTACGACCCCAGCATTGGCATCTACGGACTGGACTTCTACGTGGTGAGTGGCCAAAAAATTACATGCTAAATGTAACTTGTCGCAGGTGATGCGATGGAGTTTGAGGATGTGGTGCTGAAGCTTTTTATGATGACGGCACAGTTTGGACTTAATTGTTTTTTTAAATTGCAGACGGATATGTTTTTTAGTTGTTTTGTTGTTTGTTTTTTTAACTGTAGAAATTGTGGCTGAGTATTTGTCATATTAAAATGAAATATTTGGGATAGGGCCGCTATGAAGTCTCTTCATATATATGCCGCCGTTGCATAATGCCTCCCCAGTGTGTGATTTTTAGATGGCACCTGGAAAATAGGAGGTGTGACAGGTGTAATGTGGAACACAACAGCATCGGCTTTCGGAGTGTCTTGTACGCATGGCAGCGCTTTGAAATTAAAACTATAACAATGGCAAAACATGGCAATAACAATAATTTACCATCTCTGCCATATGGCAGCTGATCCTGTCTATGTTTGGAGGGTAAGGAGCTCCCACACTTCACTGTCTCCTTAATTTGCTGAAATTTTCAGCTGCTCTTCTTCTTTGAGTTAGCTGTTAACTGTTGTAGCTGCCTTTAAAATTTCCCTGCGGTGGGTCGTATCACACCCGTCCCATCCATGGTCCTGTCCTGCCAGCTGTCCCTTTTTAGACATTGGTTCGGCGCTGTTGCTACCTCTGCTGCCGACTCCCCCTCTTTCCACGATTGTACCTTTTTATCGAGAACAGCAAGGTGGAGTAATGGCGTGACATTCCTGCCTTTAACAGGCAGTGTAAGGGGATTAAAGTCATATTTTTAATGTTGGGACAAATTAAATCATTTATCTTTGTGCTGCTGAGGGTTTTGTATCCGGAAAGTTTAAATGCTTGATTTAATGATTTGAGGTTTACAGATCAGATTCTGCAGCTGAGTTAATGTCTGATGAATTTGACAGTTATTTGATATTTTGGTGAACACGCTCTTGGCATTTCTTGCTCAGTAGGTGGTCAACAGGAAATTAGTTAAATGCTGTTTTTCCTCGTTGGAATGTTTTATGTCTGAAGTGAATCAAGTCCATGGTCACCTGACATGTTGATCGGACACCTAATAGAGTTTCAGAGGTGCAGATACCAAAATAATATTTCTTAATGTATTAATTCACCAAATAAAGACATTTTTACTTTTTTAAAATTCATCTGTGACAGTGACTTTTCAGGTTGTCGAGAATAAACACTGGGCCTAAGTGTCACTGAATCCTCCAACATCCACCCAGTATTAATGAGGAATGACATTGATCGATGCTTCATGTGTTTATGTGTAACGTAAAAACAGTGTTGGAGCTTTTCTGACCAGCTCTGTCATCTTCTCCTTTTGGTGTTCAGGTTCTGGGTAGGCCTGGCTTCAGCATCGCCGACAAGAAGCGGAAAAGAGGCCGCATCGGTTTCAGGCACCGCATCCGCAAAGAGGAGGCCATGCGCTGGTTCCAGCAGAAAGTGAGTGTTGTCTAGGTTTCACACAAGGGCTGCAACTAATTTTCATCATTGATTAATCTGTTGATTAATCTCTCAAAGAAGCGATTAGTTGTTTTGTCTATAACTTGTCAGAAAATGGGAAAAAAAATATCGATCAGCATTTTTTATCAGATGTTTTGTCTGCAACCCAAAGACATTCTGTTTACCGTCATAGAGCAGGAAACCAGAAAATATTTACACTTAAAAGGCAGGAATCAGAATTTTGACTTAATACGTAGAAAGTTACTCAAACCATTTAATCAATCATCAAATTGGAGATAAATTTGACAGTTGACAACTAACTGATAATTTATTGTAGCTCTAGTTCCCACACATCCTGAGAGACAAGGGAACTGTCTCTGACTAGCTTTGCAGATTTTGTAAGAAGTTCATATTGAACATTTTAAAGATGAAAATGTCCTTAAACAATTTCCCAAAAGTAATTCCCTGCCAAATGTCATTGCTATTGAACTTTGATTCATGTTAAATCAAGCATGTTTATAATGCAAGATTTGCATGCAAACTGCAGAAAATTGAAACCTATAATCGTGGTTGAGTGATATATTCTCTATTTATGAATTTGGTTCTTGTGTCTGTGGCTCCATCAGTGCCCTAAACTAATACTCATCCTTTTTTCTGTTTTCTCTTTGCCCTTTTTTTCCTCAGTATGACGGCATCATCCTCCCCGGCAAGTAAAGGACCACCTTTTGATGTTGTTTGTATCAAATAAAATGGAAAAAAATAACTTCTTGTCTTGTGGTGTTCCTCTGGTATTTCTATAGTGTAAAAGTTTTAGACATGGCTGCTTATTTTCGAGTGTCCCTTACCCTCCAGTTGATCTTCACTTAATAGTCTAGTTCTCACACACATATTTGGGAAGTAAGCAGGAAAACTGGGAAATAAATGTTTGCTCATCAGTGGCAAAACCTGACATCTGAGCAGTAAGAGAAAGTAACCAAGTTAACTGAAGTAATGTGCTTAACTTCAAGTTGGACATACTTAACTGGAATATTTGTTACTTGTGCAATACTTCACTGCCTTCCACACAAAACATTTTACTCATTAATTCCACTTGACACATTTCACTCCCTAAAATGCTTACTGAACATGTAAACCCCACTGTCTTGTTAGCAGTAAATCAAACTATTCAGCAGTATATACAATATGAAATTTGTTCCACCTTGACCTCCTACATTTAAATACTGCTTACTGTATTTGTCTTTATCAGTAACAATATAGTATTAAATAGTGACAGGAAATTCTTCCCATGTCTATAATTAAAATGCCGCTGTACTAATGCATTATGTTTTTCAGTTCATCCGTCAGTTCATGCCATTTTCATCAATGTGATATCTCAAATGCCTTAAAGAAATGTCTTCAAATTTGGCACAAACATCCAGTTGGGCTCAGAGATGAACTGGTTATAATTTTGTGGTCAGAGGTCAGGTCTTGGAATTTCACAATCACATTTTCCACGCCTGGAAAAGTCATGGAATTAGTAAAAGTCTTAGGAAGTTTTGGAGCAGTCAAAGTTTTGTTGTGTGGAATGAAATTTTTTCAGTAATATTCTGTGGATAGCCTTCCACATAATGTGACCTCACAACACATTTATCCTTAGTAACTGTTCTAATAAGTGTCTGTGTGGCAGTGTTTTGTTTACCATCGTGTTTGTTTCTATATTTTCTCCCCATGTTCTTTCTCTCCCTCATGTATGCCTGCCAGCTGAAAACATCATTGGATAGTTTGAATTTGGGGACAAGTGGGGCAAGAAAAAAAAAATTCATGGGCCTTGCAAAATAATGAAAATGTGAGTGAATGCTGAGTTCGGCCATAGCTCAAGAATTCATACATTAATTATGACAATATTTCATATTCACAAGGTCTAAGGTCAACTTCACTGTGACATAATGTGCTGAGAAAACATTGTTCTGGCGAATGCTCAACATGGTATACTGAATTGGTGGGGAAGAAAGGTGATTTAAATGACTTTGAACGTGGCATGGTTGTTGGTCTGAGTATTTCAGAAACTGCTGATCTACTGGGATTTTCACACACAACCATCTCTAGGGTTTACAGAGGATGGTCCGAAAAAGAGAAACTATCCAGTGAGCAGCAGGTCTCTGTGCGAAAATGGCTTGTTGATGCCAGAGGTCAGAGGAGAATGGCCAGACTGGTTCAAAATGATAGAAAGGCAACAGGAACTCAAATAAATCTCTGAACCAACAGCACTTCAAACCTTGAAGCATATGGACAATAGAAGATTGGAAAAACAATGCCTGGTCTGAAGAATCTTGATTTCTGCTACGACATTCAGATGGTAGGGTCAGAATTTGATGTAAACAACATGAAAGCATGGATCCATCCTGCCTTGTATCAACGGTTCAGGCTGCTGCTGGTGGTGGTGGTGGTGTAATGGTGTGGGGGATATTTTCTTGGCACACTTTGGGCCCCTCAGTACCAACTGAGCATGGTTTAAACACCACAGCCTACCTGAGTATTGTTGCTGACCGTGTCCATCCCATTATGACCACAGTGTACCCATCTTCTGATGGCTACTTCCAGCAGGATAATGCATCCCGTCACAAAGCTCAGATCATCACAAACTGGTGTCTTGAACATGACAATGAGTTCACTGTACTCCAATGGTCTCTACAGTCAACAGAGCACCTTCGGGATGTGGTGGAACAGGAGATTCATGTCATGGATGTGCAGCCAACAAATCTGCAGCAACTGTGTGATGCTATCATGTCAATATGGACCAAAGTCTCTGAGGAATGTTTCCAGCACCTTTTTGAATCTATGCCATGAAGGATTAAGGCAGTTCTGAAGACAAAAGATGGTCCAACCCAGTACTAGCAAAGTGTTCATAATAAAGTGGGCCGTGAGCGTAGTCTTGCCTCATCATTATGTTTGTCATTTTCTGTGGAGGCACGTGAGAAAATCAAAGTTTTCTTCACAAATCCAAGGTAACATGGCATCAACTGATGAACATATAATGAAAAAGAGAATCATCATGTTTTGATCACATTGGCTTTATTCAGTGAAACCACCAGCACAGAGCTCATTAGCACTAAAAACATGACAAATACAGAGGGATTCATCCAATCAAATGAGCCAGATTAACCTCATTGTATCTCACGATAAACAATATTTATCAATAACTGTCAATATGCAGCTGCAGCTCAGTTTGTTTTTTTCATCTGCTGGAGTCTCACTGGTTCTTCAGTTGGTAGTTTGTCTTAGTTTCAGTAAAAATTATGTCATAATTAAAGGACAGCAAATGTTTGATTCACAAACACAGGTGAGGTCTATTTGTTGGATTTTTTTTGCTTTGTTATATTTTTATCTTTATTTTTCAGATTTTTATCTATTTTTTTTTAGATTTCTATCTATATTTTTCAGATTTTTCTACATTTTTCTTTTTATATTTTAAATAATTTATTAATATTTTCTTCTTAATCTCACTGGTTTTATGAACCCAGGATGTTTGTACATTTTTTCATGTTATTATACATTTATTGCCTCTTAAGTCTCACCTGTGTTGTTGAGTTCACACCGATTTGCTCCTGTGTTCACCTCGTAATCCTTCCTCTCCATTGCACTTAGAAAATATTTATATTTAAGTATTACGTCTATAAATTCTTATACCATTTTATTATTAGCTAAACTACTTCTGACATATCCATTAAATAAATAAAACAAACAGGTTTGTTTATTGCTGGCCTGCTTCAATCCTTATGAAGAAATATTTGAAGTTTTCTGATGAGAAAACTTGATTATTGCAGTTTTTGTGTCAGCATTGGCTCATTCTGCCATGGCGGCCACGCGCTCCTGTCAATCACACACACATTCACACTTTATTTTCACAGTTGCACATCACACACACTGCTTAGTTACATCTTTGTACACAAACTGCCAGTGGATTCACAGTGACGTTTGTTCAACCCGCTCAAACTGCAGACAGCCACTGCTCCCGTTATCGCATCATTCATCTTCCCTCTCCATCCATCACCTCTCTACCTCTACCTGCTCTACACTACAATTTATCCTTTAGCCACCTTTTTCTTCTCTGTTTCCATCAGTGTAAAACCTCCTGAGGCCACTTTGGATCATGCAAACTTTTTCTTTTCTTGCACGACTTGCAGCAGCGTTTATGTCTGTGGTTTAATTTTTATGTTGAAATCTTTATAATAATGGACAGATGTCAAGCCCAAATATTCACCATGAAATCATTTCCAGAAGCACTGATCACCGAAGTCCCGTCTGAATAGTGTAAATCTATAGGAAAGAAAGGCTTATTTTGCCCATTTAAATTCTCCATCATCATTAACAAGGCTTTTAGATTTTAAATAATGTTAAGAGGAACAATACACACATAATTATTCACAGACTGAAATAAATTTAAAGGTCCAGTGTGTAGGATTTAGGGGGATATATTGGCAGAAATTGAATCTAATGTAATATGTGTTCTTTAGTGTATGGCCGACTGAAAATAAAAATCATTTTTCTATAACTTAGCACACATTAGCAGGTGCTGGGCTTGTGGCTGTCTATGACAGACACTGATTTTATTCAGTTTACATCACCGGGTCTGTTTGTTTTGGAGAGGAAACAGACATCTGAAGGAATTTTAACCAGAAAAGGTTTCAGCTGGCTACAATCTGCAGTTCTCACCATTAGATGGCACTAAATCCCCCTGAATCTTACACACTGCTCCTTTAAATTTCAGTTTTAAGTAGGTAACAGACTAAAGAGCAGACATGATCCAGATGCTCTCCAGAGGTTAAACTTCATCTCTTCTAGAGTCTCCACTGCGTCCTGTCTCTCTATGCTGTGATGGGTTGTGAAGGAGCCACGCTGCTCTCTCTGCTTCGGTTCGTCACGGCTTGCTGCTGCTCATCGTGGGCCGGGGTGTTGCGGTGCTGCTGCCGGCGTGGTGCGTGGCGGGGCGGCAGGGTTAGGGTGCAGCAGGACACTCCGACTGTAGGCTCGGGTAGATCCTCTGCCATCGACCAGCTGTCTGTGGACGGGTCATACTTCTGGACGGCTGCCTTGTAGCGCTTCTCCGCCTCGTTCCAGCCTCCCAGCAGGTACAGCTTGTCGGCCAGTGGGGACAGGCCAGCGGTGCTCACACCCAGGAGGAGAGGGGCAGCACGGCTCCATGTACTGCTCTCCGGGGAGAAGACCTCAACAGAGAGCACATCTACCCGCTCGCCGCTGGGCCCCAGCTGGCTTCCTCCCACTACATACACCTTTCCTCCAAGGGTGGCAGAGCAGTGCCAGCCACGGGGTGTCTCCATGGGGGCCTTCTCACTCCAGGTGTCAGTATCCACGTTGTAGCAGGCCACAGAGCGGGAGTAGGCGCAGTTGATGTACCCACCGGTCACTAGGATGTCTCCTGAGGGCAGGGTGGCACTGGAGTGGCAGCAGCGGGGCACCTCCATTGGTGCACGCATCTGCCAGGTGTTGGAGGAGGGCAGGTAGCTTTCAGTGGTGGCCAGCAGGCCCTCCACGTTGCGGCCGCCGATGGCAAACAGGCGGCCACCGCTGGCTGCCAGAGAGAAGTGGGTGCGGCGCTGACGCATGCTAGCCAGGTGGAGCCAGGTGTTGAAGCGAGGGTCATATCTGGTGGAGGTAAAACGCAGAGTCATGTTTAGAGGGGTTTGTGCACCCACCAAACTGTAAAATCTGACAACTTGATTTTACGGAAAAACTAGAATTGCCACGTCGCAGTTGAATGCCTCAACGAACCAGTCAAGCTTCTCTTACAGTTTAGATCCATGTCAGTGAAAACATGGATGGTTCACACACATCTATTACGGTTACGGTCAAAAACATGTTTTTTAGGGGTCACAGTGACTTTGACTTTTGACTTATAACCACCAAAGTCTAATCAGTTTGTTCCCAACTTAATGTGAATGTTTGTGCCAAATTTTTTAAAAATTCCCTCAAAGCATTCAAGATATCACATTCACAGGAATGAGACAGACCAGGTCACAGTGACATTGACCTTTGACAAAAATGTAATCAGTTCATCTTTGAGGTCAGGTGGATGCTTGTGCCAAATTAGAAGAAATTCTCTTGAGCTGTCCTTGAGACACTGGGATGGACAGATGGACAACCTGAAAAAATAATGCCTCTGGCCACGGCTATCACTGGTGCGGAGGCATAAATATCTAGTAAACCTTGAAAAATGTAAGTTAATATAACTGTTAGTCTTACATTATGTTTATGTGATATCTAATTAAGTTTACTTAAAATTTAGTTCTATTTCCTTGATTTTGTGAAGTTGTACTTTAAAAAAAAAGAAAGAAAATAAATTACTTATTATTTCCAAGTGTTAGCAATTTAAACTAAGTTAGTCCAACATAAATCAACAGTTTTATGCCTTTTTGTGTCATGACAGAGGATTTTGCATGTGGTGTATTTGGGAAATCTGTTTTGTGTTGTTAACATCTTTAAAAATGTTCAAATGTGATTTTTGTGACTTTTTAAGCAAGATTAACTTGTTCAGGTGTGTCACCCTGCAAATTTGGGACTTTGTATAATGCAGGGAGGGAAAGTGACAATGGGTTAATAGTGGCCTCCTATAAGGTTAATACAGACATGAGTTTGTGTCGGTATTTGTGACCCTCCTACCTGCTGAGGGTGCTGACGGCATGCTTGGCCTGGTTGCGGGCATCATTCTGGTCCTCTCCTCCGGCCACGTACAGGAAGCCGTCCATCACAGCCACACATTGGTTGAAGCTCTTCGCTGGCAGCTGGGTGAGGTGACGCCAGGTAGCTCCTCCTTCACGAGGGTCCCTCCATAGCACCTGGACACAGAGGTCAAAGGTCCGTGAGGGATTTTCTTGTGTTTCTTTTAAGGTAGTAAATACATAAACCAAAACCACAAAACCAAAGCACCAACCTCACGGCTCAGAGCTCTCTCAGTGAGTGATGGTCGACCACCAATGGTGAGCAGAGTCTGCTGACCAGCGCGGACCTGTGTGCGTCGGGACTGCAGGGTGTTCTGCTGGTAGGGCAGCAGGTGGTAGTTCATGGCGTCCACCAGCAGGCGGTGACAGTGAGGGTCCATCATCATGCGGGGCACCGGCTGGATCTGACTCACCAGCTCGCTGGCCGGGATCGTCTCAAAGCGGATGTGAGACAGGAGCTCTGCAGCGTGAGCCTGCCGAGAGGAGTCGAAGTCGAGCCACTTCATGGCCAGCTGAAGAGAAAGACATTAACAGTCAATTGATATAGTATATTTTATAATTATGTTTATAGAGAAACTTTAAAAACCCAAGTTTTCTATATTATATAGACATGAAGTTGATGAAAGGAGCAGTGTATATGATTTAGTGGCATTTAGCAGTGAGGACTGCAGATTGCTTCTCACATGTGCCAAGTGTGAACTCTCGATTAGGATTCCCCTGGTGTTCATTGTTCAGGAGGTTGTTACTGTGAGTCATATTATCTGCAAAGGCCTCTTCTTCTCCAAAACAAATGGACCAGGTGATTCAAGCTGGTAAAAACACTGAATAAAGCAGCTTTATGTTACATGCTGTTTAGCATGTCCGAGACAGGCCGTTTGCCCAGCACCTGCTACTGAGTGCTCATATTTTTTTATAACTTAAGATCCAGACATTCAGGAGGTTTTTTAGTGGAAGCAAAATTCTTAGCAAAATAAACAGACATTTTGATTTAAATTGATAAAAAAAAAACACTGCATGAAGCAGTTTCACGTTAAAAAATCGATGTTTTTCCAATGCTGCTCGTGGTGGGGCTGCTACTACAGTGGCCCATCTGGAGCCAATTTTTTTTAAAATTATTTAACAAACAGTAGTATTTATTGATGTATGTAGATATATATTTTACTTTTACTGTATATGTTTGTTGGGACTCTATAGATTAAAATTATAAGCTATAATCAAATGGATTTGATTTTATAATAAAATAGATGAAACCAGTTCTGGTAATATTTGAAATAAAGAGACAAATTAAGTAAAATTGACTAAATCAGATTAATAATTCTATTCAGTGCTGACAGACGAACATTTGGTCCAGTTTATAAATACAACTTTCCCTGCTTCTCTCAGCTGTCTGTCTATTTAGGTCTGTACTGAAGTTGTATATTAATAAACAAGCTCTTCTTGCATACAGTGAGTTATATTCGGTGGTTTCTGCTCACAGTCGACCTGCAGGTGACTGGCTTTGCTTCATGGATCTGTGTTATGCTCTGAGCAGCTGGTCTGGGATCTGTTTTTAGGTTTGGATGAAAATAGCAGGAAGGCAGAAGGTTGACGAGTTAATACTGGAGGTGGCAGCGGTCGCCTCCTAGAAGACCTGGCACTTCTCCTCAGTTTGGATATTTGAAGTCTACGTTCACTTGGCAGAATGTCCTATTGCAACCTAAATTTTTGGAAACTTTTGACCTTTAAAGAGAAGGTTTGACCTCTGACCTGGAAGGCAGTGACCTCTGAAGGCAACAACAGCGAGTCGTCCTGCAGGAAGGCGGAGATCTGCTCCAGGGTCAGCTGGGTGAACAGCGGTGTATCGGCAAACTGAACAAAGTTCTCCAGGACAAAGCGGCGGGCGGCATCACAGACTGGCATCAGGCCGTAGGCGGCGGCGATGTTCCAGATGTAGACACAGGTCTGCACGTTGAGTTCCGCCAAAAGGAAGTCCATGCACATCTTAAGGAGCTGAGGGATCTGCAGGGTGGCGGCAGCAGAGGCAGTGCAACCGATGGTGTAGAGGGACATATGGACACGTCCCAGGTAGGCGAAAGTGATGACGTTAGCCAGGCCTGCAGACAGAGTGACAAACCTTTTGGTTTAAAACTAGATGTTTGTCAGGAAATAGAAACACATAAATTAAAGTCTTGGAGGTTTGAATGTCTGGCTGCAGAAAATGTATTTATAGTGACAGACCCACCAGATAAATACATCTTATCTATAGAATAAAGTTGGGTTAACATAAACTGGGTGTGTAGATTTACCTAGAGGTGAGAGGGAGGGCAGCTCCAGACGCTTAATGCCCGGGTCTTTGGCCAGAATCTCTCTGAAGTACTGACTGATGGAGGAGATGACCAGCTTATGGACGTCGAAGGCTTTCGTCTTACAGGCCAACTCCAGATCAGTCAGAAACCTGAGGAGGAAAGAGGGGGAATGGATGGATGGATGGATGGATGGATGGATGGATGACATGCATATGTGACAACAATAACTCATGATATAATACAATACATATTGTGTAATGAAGTAGACAATGCATCGTACCATAATGGTAATGTGTAGGCTACTGTATTGTAATGTATGGTATTGAAATTGTATCATAGTTTTATCATTTGTAATTGTATGGTAATTGCATCATATTATAACTATATACGATACAATACAACAAGTATCAGAACCTACTTCTCCTGTCGCATCTTGCTGAGCTCCTCCAGCAGGGCGTTGCCGTGCATGGGTCGTGTCAGCTCGCTGCCCAGGCCGAGGCCTCTCTCTCCGGGCTTGATGACTGGTGGTGGCAGGGGCAGGTTCAGGCTGTTCAGCTGAGCGATGTCCAGCGCCGCCATCTGCTCGATCTTCTTCACCCCGCCCTCCACCACCACCACACCGTCACCAAGACTCTCCACCTTCAGTTGGGTTGAGGCAGTCTCCATGGCGACCTGAGGGATGGTTTCCACACCGGGCTTCTTCTGACGGACGGCCTTCTTCTTGGGGGCCATCGTTTGACGTTTGAGGTTGTGTTTTGTTGGTTTTATGTTAAGTTTACTTTGGTAAATGGTTTCCCACAGTAAGGAAGGTGTACTGAGATGACTTTGTGACAGACAGGGACTTTGTTTCACTTTCTAAAAATCCAGCTGATCAACAAAATGTAATGAAAACTATTTCCTGACTCTGAGGTATGTGCTTTGGCTGGAGGTTGTGGTTAAAAATGGTTTAATGGTTAGACTGGTTTGGGATTTCGTTGGTGGTTTCGCTTAAACACAGCACACAGCACCTGGAAAAAAAGAAAAGACAAAGATTAAATTGTAATTTGCAAAGTGAAAACAAGTAACCTTTGATTGATGTCTCTTTTAATCAGTCTTTAAGTTCACCAAAATAAAATAATATGGATGTCATGTATTGCTGGGATTCTGTGTGTGTGTGTGTGTGTGTGTGTGTGTGTGTGTGTGCGAATGCAATATATACTGGCCCATTAAAGGCCCAGTTAAGCACAGTGGGTCTGTTTGGGAGAACAAGGTGCAGGGGTGTCATTGCTGGGGTAACGTGCGACTGATTACCCAGGGTCCTTGAAACGCCTGGAATGAAATGTGTGATTTTGTTTGCATTTTTATTTTTTTTTTTACATTATTCGCTTTATTTTATTTTATTTAGTAATTAGTGCCATAATTAAATTAAATAATTGGCTGAATAAATTGGTTTAAACACTGAACTTTATAAAAGGGAAATAGCGAGGAACGCGCTGAGGCTGCTCTCACCCCATAAAGATTCAAAATGGCGTAGTCCACCAGGACAAGGCATAGAGCAGGAGTTTTTCTCAAAAGGCCCTGACACACCAAGCTGACAGTTGGGCTGTGAGTGAGTGTCTGCCACCCTGTGCCCCATGTTGTGCCCTCCAGATTTTAATGCTATGCCCCTGACAAGGTGTACAAAAAACTGAGACCAACAAACAATGAAACCAGTTGTATTCTAAGTTATTGTGCTTTTCCAGCAGCTTTTTAAGGCACCAAACACAAGTGTTTCAGGGGGAATACTGCCACAACAACATACTGGAGCCTATCCCAGCTGACATTGCGTGAGAGGCAGGGTACACCCTTGACAGGTCGTCAGACTATCGCAGGGCTGACACATAGAGACAGACAACCTTTCATGCTCACAGTCACACCCACGGAGTCACCACTGTGGGAGGAAGCCGGTGTACCCAGAGAAAACCCCTGCTGACACGGGGAGAACATGCAAACTCCGCACAGAGGGGCTCCCTCCTTGCTGTGAGACGACAGTGCTAACCACTGTACACTGTGTCGCCCACAGAGACAACATGCTTCCATATGATGACTTTGACAATAATAAAGGAAAACATGATGTTCACAGTAATGGATCAGATATGTAAAGGCAAAATTCAATGGTCTGCAACTTGATTTTCTTTCTGCACTAAAAGACCATGTTAAAACATAGTTATTCTAAACAAAACAATCCCATTCCACCTTTCTTAAAATGTTTTGTCATCCCTCCTTTGTCCACCACATGTTTTATATGAAAAGGTGTGTTCAGAGCAAACTATGGGTGTTTCTCAAAGTCAAGGATTTGTGTATTCCACATGAACAGTGAAAACACACCTGGCAAATGTTTCCAAATGTTTTTAAATCACGGTTTTATGGTCACTGGAGGACACAACAAATCCACTGACAGATGCACATTTCTCTTCTAATCTCTGAACATCACATGACATAACAACACACAGACCGACACCTTTTCTAAATCCAAATGTGGATCGCCTACAAACTGTGTCTCTATGGGCCAACAGCAGTGTGAATGACAGGTGCGGGTGTCCAGAGTAGAAGCTCAGGGTCAGGTTTTGAGGTTTACAGCGGCCATCCGGCATTTACTGCAACGGAGGAATGTTATTCATGATCGCAATGAGCCGCAGAGAGACTGTAACAGAGAGTGATGGCATCATATTTAAGCACTGATATGCAGAGTAGAGAGAGGCTGAAATAATAGTGAGTGTGGAGTTTCCTGTCTATAACTAATGTGACATATGGAGCAACATTTTGTGTTGGAGTGCGTAGGTTGTGGTGGAAGGATGACAAGATGGGGATTTCACCAATTGGTTTACATGCATGTTTACAGAAGAAGTATGTTTTATTTGTTTGCAGGGCTACTAAATCTTTGTTGTTCTCCTTTTTTTAAAAAAGAAATCAAACTCCAGGACCCCGGTACCTCACCTGGTAAAGCATGCACCCTGGAAACTAAAGGCTCAGTCCTTAGCAGTGGCTCAGGTTTGGCTCTGATCTGCGGCCCTTGTCTGTGTGCCGTCCCCTCTCTCTCTTTCCCAGCTTTCCTGTCAATCCTCAGCTGTTCTATCAAATAACAACTAACTTGCCAGCAGAAAATTTGGCACTGTAAGTTTCTGCAAACCACAGATATTTTGGTTGACGTGGTAAGGTTTAGGTAAGGTTTTTGGCTTAAAATACACAGTTTTCATGGCACCAACATCTTTGTAAACAACAACCACTTTTCATGGCACTATCCCAGCTGGAAACACAGCTAATATCTCTGTAAATACAATCGTTTTTCATGGCAATATCCTGGCAGGAAATGCAGTGATGTCTCTGTAAAAACAACAGCTGAGCTCCCCGACCTCATTGTTTTCCTAATTTGCAGACATTTTATGCTTCTGTTCTTTTTCTTTGAGTTAGCTGCTAACTGCTTCTAGCTGCTTTTTTAAATCTCCTGTGGTGGGGGCGTCAGTAGCGTAGTGGATAGTGCCGGCGCCCCATGTACAGAGGCGATGCCTCGCTGCAGCGGTCGCAGGTTTGACACCGGCATGTGACCATTTCTGCATGTCACCCCCCGCTCTCTCTCTCACCCCCCTTCACTCTGTCCTGTACAATAAATACAACAAAAAAAAACCTGAAAAAATAATCTTAAAAAAAAAAAAAATCTCCTATGGTGGATCTTATATAACACCTCGTTAAAATGTCACCCCCCATGCTGCCCATGATTTTACACCGATGCCATTTTGGTGCTGTTACCACAACTCTGTTACCCCATACTGGGATTGTACCGTTTATATGAAACGACGAAATGGCATAATGACCTGAAATTCCCACCTTGAAGAGGCAGTGTAAGAGGAGCTAGTGTTAGGATATCCTCTGAATATTATACAGCTCCTTTAACTTGAAATGGACATTTTCTGTTCATGTTCATGTGCTTGGAACGTTTCTAGAGATTAATATTCTTAAACCAATTTATGATACCTTTTACAGAATATCAAAGAGCATTGTCAATTAATTGATTTACTCTGCCATAGCAGTATGGCTCAATCTCAAAATTCCTTCTCTGACATATTTCACATCACTGTCTGTGACCTCTTCAATAACCTCATCTGGTGGCCATTTTAAATTACACTGGCAATGCTTCTACCACTGCTTCTGACCACAAATATGCACATGACTCTCTCTGTCCCTCTTCGCCCCTCCTTCAGCCCATTTGCTCTGTGTCTGAACTTGGCACTTTTTAAATAGCACCTATTGGCTCGCCGGCCAACAGCCTCCACACATGGACAGACACGGGATCGCACAGGATGGAGCAGCAGCTGTTGTTGGTGTCATATGAAGAGGAGGGGCTCACTGTTACAGACCATACATGCTACTTGTAGATGTTGCAATCACCCTTTAAACAGTTGAAACAGTAATGTCCAGCAGACTGGACACTGTATTACCTCATTACACCACAAATTAACAACACGAAGAGTTACTTGCTGTTAGAAAGCAGCCAAGAGTTTCTGTGAATGTGGCTCTTTCAGTCTCATGATTACAGAGGCACAGAGCCATTAAAGCATGGAGCGTGATACACCCAGTGTCAGGGCTAACTGGAGATACGAGGGGCAGGATGATGACAAAAACACATTTGACTGATGCAAAAACAGCAAAGTAGAAAATAAAAGCATCTTCTGACTTTTTTAAGAATGAGCAGTGTAATCTTAACTATGACAGCAGGTCTATAGACTTTGATAAAACATTTAAAAAGCGATCTTTCTCACAACAGGAACAATCTCTTTCCAAATATTTTGTGCTTTTTTTTACAAAAATCGTTTGTATTGTCTGACTTCCTTTAACCAGTATTTATTGAAATACAGAGAACTATCTATTCGGAACACCCTGCTTCCACCTCTACAATCAACACTGACATTATCGTTATTCAAAACACATCTGAAAAGGATTCTAATTTGCAAAGACTCATGACATTTCAGTGATTCTTTTGTGCTTGTAAATACAAATTTCTCTGTAATTTGTTCATTTTGGATAACTGCTTAGTCTAGAACTTTTGTTCAATTACGCAATGTTTGTTATTATTTTTTTCTATTTATGTACGATTATTGTTATTTACTAAGGGAGGTATTCTCTGTCTTTTCTATACACACGAATGGGTAAATAACTAAACTAAACTAAACTAAACTCACTCAAGTAAAAGTACAAAAAATACTCCACATGTAAAAGTCCTACTTCAGTAAAAGTACAGAAGTATTATTAGCAAAATGTGCTTAAAGTAACCAAAGTAAAGTACTCATTCTGCAGAAAAATGTCTCCTTTGACTGATATATTCTTATGACGTTATTAAATTGTTATTACTGATGCATCGATGTGTAAGCAGCATTTGATGGTTGTAGCTGTTCGAGGTGGAGCAAGTTAAAAAAAAAACATGTTGAAACATGCAACATGGTCTCACAGAAATATATGAAAACATCACAACCTCTTAACACTGCATTATGTGGCGGTGGCACATATGGTGTTGAAATTTCATGCTGGCACCATGGAAACAATGCCATGCAAAGTCAATTAGGATTCTTTTGTCAAGGTGGACACACAAAGTCCTTGGTTCAACAGCATTACGCAATGGACGGTGGTTAATATTACAACCCTATATGTTAAAGACTGTAAGATGTGAAAGGTCCACAGAGAGAAGGTTGCGGTGGTGGATGGGTCAAACAAACACAGGACTTACCCCCAAGAGCCTGCTGTTGGTGTCCAGTGTTAAACTAAAAGTCAGTGGTGACTTCTTTTAACTTAATTTACTCACGTTCTTTAAATAGTTACGTCACATTATGTTACATATATACATGACTTTATGATGTACTTATGTCCCTAATGTAACTAACATAGTTATTTTAATCAGAAACACTTTTTCTACACCTAACAAAGTAGTTTTGGTGCCTGAACCCAACTGTACCACCACCACCACCACCAAATTTCAACACAGTACATGCCACCACCACATAATGCAGTGTTCAGAGGTCTCAAACATTTCAAGAATTTCTGTGAGATCACAGTGAAATATGACCAAAAACTCCAACAAGGTCTTAACCCACTGGTTTAATTTGTTACAACGTGCTGTGTTTATGTGTTGTTGTTTTTTAACCCTAACCATGGTTGTTAGAAATGTTGTGGAGTGGCACTATAAAATAGTATAAAATTGAAATACTCTAAAGTACAAGTGCCTAAAAAGTGTACTCAGGTAAATGTAACTTTCTACTACTGCAGATAATGTCCGTAAAATCAAACTCTTGGTGACGTCTCAGAAAAACAAACCACTTGTTCAGTGATTCTGAGGCATGAAAATAAACTCTGCACAGATCAGCCCTCAGAAATATCTGGGGCCAAGGTTAGTGCAGGGAGCAGCTGCTCTGTCATCCACCATACTAAGAACCAGCCCTCACCACCACCCCTCAACCCCCATTACCACCACCACCACCACCACCACCATCATCATCACTGACAAATATACTGTATCTAACAACAGCATCTCCTTTCAAAACAACAGCACTGCGGCTGTATTGGCAACCAAAGGAAAACACATTAAAACATGCTCTTAAAGAATGTGTAGACCATTTTAACTGATCATTTTTAAATGATTTTGATTGACTGAAGAGCTATTTAATATGGCACTAATTATAGATCAAAACTATTAATCTAAGTTAAATGCTAGGGTAGGATAACCTCATGTCAAAATTTTAAAAGGCCAAAAAACTCAGAGGCCCTAAGATTAAAGCACATTAATCCATATGTGTAATAAGTTACTCTGAAAGATATTTATTAGCGATATTAATGTTAACATCCAGCTGGACAGAAATAGAGCCTAGTTTGAGTGACTGGGGTCAATCACAGCACGTGCACTTCAGAAACATGGGTTTCAGTATGTACCTCTGAGTCACTTATAGACATTTATTTACATCTTGAACCTACTCTGGTTACAACTTAGTTAACTCCACTTTTGTTTTTAACATTACATGTATGTTTGAGGTCATGTGACATGTGAAACTGTCTCCTCAGAAATCTAATGACTGATAATGGAGAGAAGTATCACGTCCCTCAATGTTTGTTCACAGCACGATGGAGAAGAACAGCATAAAGTAACTGCAGATTAATTTGTGGTTGCCAGGTGTTGATGTGGTATGGGTCTTAATTTAAGGAAAAATAAACTGTGTAAGTGTGTAAGAAAAAGAGGAGGGTGGCAATCTAAACACCTCGGGGTCTACATGTTATTTTTAGACATTGACCTCAATGTGTTGGAGCTTTGCAAAGAAGCAGAGACGTGGAGTGAAGAGTTGTGATGCTTTTATCAGAGCTGTGTTTGTTTTCAGAGGACACAACTGTGTGCTTCCAAAATAAATAACATAACTGATGGTTTTCACACTGGAGAGCTGCCGGGTAGAACCACATTCATATGATCCTGAGTCTCTTTATCGTTCTGCTTTGATGTTTATTACTTCAATTAAAGAATCACCGTCAACTACCAGCATGCTGTAACCAGAACTAACACGTTCTTCCAGTTACTATTTAATCCAGTTATTAATTCATTTGTCAGCAAATTTTAGCTTATCGACAGCACTTTGGGTACACGTGTGTTTTTGAAGTTTGGGCAGAGCTCAGCTAAGCAAGTCTTTTTTTTCCACCAGGGATGGTGAGGGCATGACTTGCTCAACTCTTCCATACTTTGCTTCTGATTGGCTTACCCTGACCCCGACCAATTTCACCTATTCTGCCTAAACTTAACCAACTTAAACAACCAATTCTCATTTCTAGGTTGTTAAATACCAATGTTTTTGTTGTCATGCCCCTCAACCTCTCACAGCGACATATAAAAAGAAACAGAAAAACACTGTAACATGTGGTTAATGTTGTTAAACAATCATGGTTAGCTTTAGGCAACAAAACTACGTGGTTAGGTTTAGAAAAAAAGATGATGTTATGAGTTTAAATAAGCACATTTGTTACGTAAATGCTGGTAAATCTGTCATGTCATCGACGTCAGCGCACGACAATGTAAAACAATGTTACATTAAAACAACACTGACTTTTGGTTTCACACAGGACACAAACTTTAGTCTCCTGGATAAAAGTCCAGTTTTGTTTGACCCATAGAGACATTCTCGCTCTTTGTACTTCATCAGTTACTCTCAGCAAGCAGTAGATCTCATAAAGATGAAAAAGGGTGCCTTTGGTGTCAATATCCCATGCTGAAAGGCAAGACAAAGTGGCGATATCTCACGCCCTGGGAATTGGAACAGCCTGAACCCAACCAATGAGGGCACAACAAAGGAAAGTACTTGCCAATCAGAGGCAGAGTAGGGCGGGTCATGCCTTTGCAATCCTAGCAAAAAAAAATTGCACCAGGCAGACAGGTGTTCGCATCCTGTGTGAAAAACAAGTGTCACCACTGAGTTATCACGACTTTTCCCCAACCCTAACCACTTAGTTTTGTTGCCTAAACTTAACTGCTGACTCCTTCTGCGTCAAGATACATCATAGAGGTGCCCAGTAGTTGGTGGTAGAGTGGGCGCCCCGTGTGCAATGGCTATGTCCTTGCTGCAGTAGCTGCGGGCTCGATTACAACTTTGGTGCTATGCTGCATGTCATCCCCTCTCTCTTATCCATTCCACACTACACTTTCCTATCTAATTAAGGCAAAAAAAAGCCAAAAAAATATGCTAAGATACAAAGTAAAAGGCAGCTCCTGGCATCATTATAGTGACGCTGGGGGCTTCTTCCCAAGTGTCAGAATATGACAAGCAGGGATGAGATCACGTTGCAATATTTGGTGCTGAGCAGGTAGTGTGTAGTGAATTTCTAGAGCTTTTACTCTAAGAATAGCTGCATGCTACTGTGAAATACGATTCTATTAGTTTATGAGTGATGAGAGTGAACCAAAACAGTAAAGTTGCTGTTAAACCAAAACAATGAGCTAAAAGATGATAAAATATGTCATAGAGTAGAGGGGAACTGCAGAGGTGGGTGACAATTTCCTGTGGGTTTGTAAACTATAGTTGATTATAGCCGCTTTAATAGCACTATGGGACAATATGTCCTTTAAAAATGACAACTGAAATAACACCACTGACTATCTTAATAAAGCCTGAACATTATGAGCTTAACCAAAGTGATATTAACTGCAGGGCTGTGGTTTTGTATATGAAGTGTCTCTGTTAATTGTTCCACCACTTGTACCTGCACACACACACACGCACACACACACACACACACACACACACACACACAAAACACCACACTACAGGTCTCCCCACCTCTACCGCCTCTCCGTGGCTGCAGCTGAATTCCTTGTCTATCTCATGAGTGTATTTATAGGTGCTGACACACACAACATGTACTTTGTGTGTGTTTCACAGCTAAGGGCTGAAAAGAGAAGGACCGACACCCTCCTGCAGTGTAGCAGTATCCCAAGAGCAACTGGCACCTTCTTCACATTGTTTCCACTCAGCAGTTAAATATAAGTATTAGTATAAATTACAGATTAATGCTATGATGTCATTAGACATATCGTTTGATATGTGGTTTCCAGTGCTAGGCCTAGCACATTTGGCATTCTTGGCAAGTTTCCCTGGTGGTGACAACCCCCCCCAACTCAACACAAACTACCTACATAACAAACAAAAATAATAATGAATAACAAACAATAAGAGAATACGGTATCTTCTTCTTATTTTTGTACTGTGCCCCAGATGGCTGCTGTCTTTTCATTTGTTCTTATTCCTTTCTCTTATGGCCCTGACACACCAAGCCAGAAGTTGTCTGTCGGTCTGTATCACGCTGTCAGTAAGAATCTGTCGCTTTAGTTTTGGCAGAGTGTCCTGCACCATTGGCACCAATTGGCCCTTGCTGGCCTTTGTCGGCTGTTTTCAGCATGTTGAATCATGTCTGAGTAAAGTCAAGAGAGCGTGAAATCAAAACAAACTTGTTATATTAGGCAAGATTATATTTTTTTATCCATTGAGATCTCAAATGTTAGTGATTGTTTGAGTTATTGTTTACCAGCACATGGTAATGTTGTGTATATTGTGTTGTCAATGTGCTAACTGACTAACTAGTGTCTTGAATCCGTCCTGTTGGCCTCCCGGTTTTCCTTTTAGAATGAGAAATACAGACGATCACGGCCTGCTGGTATGGAGAGTTATTTCATCTCACACAGGTGCAGAATGAATGTGCAAGCTGGCTGTCGGCTGTAGTCTTTGCGGTGTGTTCAGGGGCAACTTTTTGACTGAGACACAGGTAATGTGGTACAACTCAACAGTCTGCTTTCATCACCTCTAGTTTTTGATGTTTGTTTGGTGTGTCAGGGCTTTTTTTTTTTTTTTAATATGTCCTCTTGGTGTGAGCGTGAATGGTTGGTGAATGTAGCTGGGATAGGCTCCAGGCCCCCCGCGACCCTCAAGAGGATGAAGCGGTTAGAAGATGAATGAATGAATGAATGTCCTCTTGGTGGCACCCAAGGTGGCTGTCCATGTTGCCAAAAGGAAGATCCACCACTAGTGGCTTCCAGAAGTCGAAGACATCTCATACAGTATATCTTACTTAAGTAAAAGGTTTAATAAAAAGTACCAATAACACTATGTGAAAATACTACGTGAGTATTATAATATCATATATTATCTGATAATTACTGAAGCAGTAACACACAAACAGTATTTTAATGTTAGAGCTGGTGGAGTTGGAGCTATGTTACTACTTTGTTGGATTTTAAATAGCCTATATTTAATGATCATATTGTGAGTGATCGCTTTTTTGTAAAATGTTAATCTGAAAAGTAACTTAAGCTGTTAGATAAATGTAGTGGAGGATAAAGTATAATCTTTGCCTCTGAAATGTAGTGGAGTAGAAGTATAGAGTACAAGCACCTCAACATTGTACTTGAGTAAATGTATTTCACTGCTGAGTTCTGCCCAGTGCAGTGCATCTGAGTTTATTTTCGTGTCAACAGACAGTTATCTATAAATAAAAAAAAAATTAGTGGAAAGAAAAGTGTAAGTGGAGATTTTTTAATGCAGACCTTTTGTTAATTTATGTACAAGCTCCTCGAGTTGTGATGCAGTAAAATTAAATGTATTTTTACCTCTTTCTCCCTCCTGGTTCCTGCTCTTCTTCTCTTCTTTTTGCTCTCAGCTTCAAACTTTAAACTTAACTTCTTTCTTTGTTGTCCTTCTCTAACAGGTACCTCTTTGCTTCGTCCGTCTGTCTGTCCTCTGTAAGTGCTGTGTGTGTGTGTGTTTGTGTGTGTGTGTCAGTATCAGATCAGTAAGGGTCCCAGCTGAAGCTGTGACGTATGATTTAACGCCCCCCTCCCTGAAACCTCTTAAAATCCAACTACGCCTCTCTGGGCTCACTTCAGATGCTCCTCTCTCGTTTCCCACCTCCATCTCCAAATACAGGCACTCCTCGTCGCCCTCCCCTCCAAAAATATCCCATAAGAGGCCGGCTCCCCTCTCACCCAACACCACCTCACTCCCCTCATGGCCTGTGGGTGTCAGGTTTTAGATTTGGTTGTGTGTCTGCTGTCTTTGTTTGATGTTAATCTCACTAATTCGTCATCCACACCATCAAAACACAAGAAACTTTTCACCGTATCTGCAACATGTTATCTAGTTTGACAGGGGGGAACACAGGTTACTATAGAGTTACTAAAGCTACTAACTAGCAGTATCCAGATCATTTACTTAAGTAAAAGTACGATTACAACAACTTAAAAATATTCCATTACAAGGAAAAGTCCTAGATTCCAACAAATTGTACTAAAAGCATCAAAAGTGAAAGTAATCAATCTGTCAAATTTCAGCTTTGAGTGGGTTTTACACTTATATTAGTCATTTAATATTATTGGATAATTTCTGCATTCAGTTTGACAGCTTTACATTCTGTTGGGTACTTTAATAGGCTATATGAAAATGCATCATATTTAATGAGGTAGTAATGTGTTTTCTACGTATGTAAAATACTTATATTCAGTAGAGTAAGAAGTACAATTTTTCCCTCTGAAATGAAGTAGAGTATGAAATGGAAATACTCAAGTAACTTACATATATTTCAATATTGCACTTGAATACACAACATTCGTAAATGTACGTAGTTACCATAGCAGTATTATATGTATATAAATTATGCATGTATTTGCATATGTTTTAGATCAAATAAATTATTGTTTTCAATGGTGGAATGTAACTACAAAAGTATATATACTCAAGTACTGCACTTAAGTTTTTGAATTTTGAAGTATTTCCATTTTGTGATACATTGTACATTAAACTTCACTATATATATTGTTCATTCTAGTAAGTAGTCACTTTGTTGTGAAATGTAGGACTTCTACTTGTAACTGAGTATTTTTAAATGGTGGTAGTACTTGTGCGAGTAATATATCAGAGTACTTCTTTCAACACTGATACTAATATCAAACAGTTTATTGTTACAGTTCATGTTATGTTGTGTGTTAAGTGTAATGTTATGAGGAGAATTTTACGTGACTGTAGGATATTTTAAATCATTTTGATGGCTTATGTTTTCATGTAAAGAAAAAGGAATCCTGGGGAAAATCGGAGAGGTCTATATGCTGGTTTCTGTCTACTTAGTCCACCTTTAACTTGGGTGGTGGTGGGGGGTTGCCCTCATGTACTTGCACAGAAAAAGGCACAACAGCTAGGAACATGGACAACAAAGCTGGACAAATAAGGCAAGTAATAGACAGGACTATTATGTATGCACGTATGTGGGAAAAAAAATAGGTGTAGCCTAAAAGCACCAATGACCATCAATAAAATAAAAATAAAATGTCTATACAAATACTGAATGGATATACATGGACTGGATGATTATGCACAGTATGTGCATGTATAGACTACATGTCTATGGCCTGTATACAGTGTGTAGGATTTATATATGCAGTGACAGGTCATATATACGTTTTTAAGATGGTGGATTCCAAAATGTAAAATGATCCTAATCTATAATGGGAGCAGTGGATGTTTTGGTGTTGTGATGTATTGACAGTGTATGACTCATTTATCTGTTCATCAGAGTGGCGGCCACTTTTAAGTTATTATTAAGTCTACAGCATTATTGTGGTTATTTCTATGACGGAAGAAATTATACTACATGCTAATTCAGCGTTTTCACTGACGTCAACCTAACAGGTGTCCCCACGTGCTGCGTTAGCTGTGTTGTGTGTGACGTATTTCCGTCCTGACTGTTCCCTAAATGTACAAATTTCAGGGCTTCTCTCCATTTCACTGAATAATTTAATTCTTACTGTATTAATTGGTGCGGCTTTATTATTCAAGTATTATTATTATTATTATTATTATTATTATTATTATTATTTTAACAAATGTAAAGCAACTCCTCCTCGCAGTAGGAGTCACTAAACCAGCGGAACCTCTCGGTTTTTTTCCTCCAGTCTCAATTCAGTCAGGATGAAGTAGTTTCCGGGCGACAGGGTACCAGCAGTAAACATGGCGGAGGAACTGCTGGAAACAGTGGACAGACTTCAGTCCCGGCTTCTGGAGAATCCAGAGCCTCGAAAGGTAACGACTGCACGGGTGAAGACGGACAGATTTGATATTTAGCACCGACTGTCTCCCGAAACACGACGGTTTGTTTCCTGGGACCCAAACGAAGCCGCGGCCACGGCACTTCTCCGAAAGTCGCAACGGTTTTTAAATGCTGCGTTTGAGGGCCGCTGTAGGGCTCCGTTCTCTGAAAATCTTTTACAGAAAAGACTTTTCGGAACATATTTTTGGTCGTAAATACAAAATAAAATAAATCTGAAACCGCAGTAGTTTTCTGCAATAGCTCTTTTATTTATAAATCGAGTGGTCCAGTGGTAGATAAGAAAATCATCTGAAAGTAAAACATGACACAGATATGAAACTATGACAGCCCACTAATTAGCAACTAGTTGATCTGAAATAAATAAATACCATATTGTTTATATCTGTAGTTCAGTGATTAACCAAGTAGGTATAGTTTATAAAATTGGAAAAGAAAGCACACGTGTCTCTTGGAAGGTTGTGGAGGTTAAAAAGGAAATCTTTTTGGGGGGGTAGCTTTATGCATATAATGTTATCTTTTTCCCCTTGATAGTACATTGACTTGTTTCAGCACAACATTATTCTAAAATGTTCCCAAATAACATTTAAAATGCATCCACCAACAGATGCAGCTCGGAGTTTGCATATCCTCTGTCCCTTAAAGAAGTGTAATATGACTGCCTCTTCTACCAGTGTCACGTTATAATGGCTGATTTATTTACTTTGGTAGGTAATTATTATTCATCGCCACTCACCTTCCAAATTTTCTTTAGTTCTTAAAAAAAAAAAAAGCTTTACCTAACAATAGTCTTGGTGGTAATACAGATACTTGGAATATGCCTGAGTAGATAAACATAAACAGTAATAAATACAATCAGGAATAGTATCCATTAATATCAGATGAAAATAGATAAATTACAGTTTCGATGCAGTTTTGAAAGAAAAAATTGGCATTGTGATCTTTTGTAACTATGAGAATTTGTGTGGGCTGTGTTCCCTTTTTCCATTTAATAATAGGCTATTCATTACCAATCCTTGTATTATATATACACGTGATTAGAGTTTACTATATGTTTTGTTTTGTTTTATGTTCATAAAAAACATTCTTCCATTTGCAATATCAGTGTCAAGAAGGATCATCCATTAGCTGTCGAAATTAAGTCTCAGTGAAATCGTAGTCCAGTTCACCAGATAGATATCTATCTCCTGCTTTTGGCAGCATTGCATACTCTAAAATGTATTTTTTAATATTTTGTAAGGATCATGCCAGTACAAGACTGCGTTGAATATCTTTAGGCATGATTCATTAGTGCTCACTTCAGAATTTCAGCATTTCCGACAGCATGTGAAGGCATCATGTGAAACGTCACGATAATTACGGGGTTTTAACTAGTTATAACGTACTTCTTTAACGCTGGCTTTTAGCTAATATTAACACCTGTCACCTTGGTTTAATCATCGCCCATAGACACACTATGTGTTATTAAAATAATAACATTAACAACAACGTTATTTATCCTGTAACGAAACTCGGGGCCATAGTAGCCGTTAGCCTTCAAGCTAACTAACATTAAAGTAATGACAGTTACACCGACTCCAGGCCTGTAATGTTACACTGATTCATGTAACTGCACGGTAAACAGCAGTTGTGCATCACTGCACCGGGGTATGCTCTTTAAATGTTTAAAATTAAAAGCGGATAAATGATAATTAACTGTGTCCAGCCTCCCCTTTGTTTACTGTCATTGCTCCAATGTAACCCCCCCAAACAAAGCAGTTGGGATGACTGTGATAGGTTTGGTAAACAGAAGCTTTATTCCGACGACTAGAAGAGAGTATTTCATTATAAATGGTGAACTCATAGCTGAGTGATTTTTACTACAGCGCGGCCCCGTTAGGCCACGTTATTATTCAGTCTCCATGACGGAGGGCTGCTAAATGCTGCTGTTTCCACTGTGAATCAGACACTGATGTTTAATTTAACTGTCAATTCAAAGATCAGGAAGAGCTCCTCAAACACCAGGTATAAACCAGGTGTAGTGTCTTTAGGTCAGGGAGGGTTTTATATAATATTAATGTGAACAAAGGGAGCCCACATCTAAGAATATCTTCATGTAAATCCCCTGAAGGAAGAACAGAGATTGAAATTGAAACCTGTGAACAAACCTATGGTGCATGCATACAGATATGTGATCATGCTTTAAAATTAAGTAATCAACAGCCATCGTAAAGATTTGTTTTCAGCAATGACAAATCATGATACAGCCACAAGTAGGCTGACTTCTGACGCCCCTGTGTGTGTCTTAATTATGGTGATGTGATGACTATTTATTATTTATTCTAACCACAAAAATGGCTGTGTCACTTTCTCTGCTGTCTCCAATTCCAAATAGAGGGGAACAAAATAGACCAGATCCTTTTTCACTGTGGTTTTATATCACAATATCAATTTGTATCATAGAGCGATGATACCAAATCTGCCCAAATCAGGGTCCACGCTGTGATGAAAATAAACTGATTCATGTTGAGATTTTTTTGTACACTTTGAGCATTAATAAGGTGCCACAGTGCATATAAAAGAGTCAAAACAGAGCTTGTTTATTTAGAAAAAGAGGAGGGTCCTGGGATCTGCCAGACTAGTTATTTATATGTTAATTATTAATGTTTGTTTATTTACTTTGCCCTGGCCTCCCGTCATTTTGCATAAGAAAGTTGCCCCTTGGGCAAAGCAAGTGGAGTATCCCTGTTCAAGGGCGTAGGTCTCATTTTAACACGGGGGAGGGGATCCTCCACCAGGGCATTCTGAGGAATTTTTATGTATGAATTTATGGTGTAAATGTATTTGATTTTGTCACATTAAAAGTCCTATGCTGGGGAGGGCAAATGCACATGTTCTAAATACTGAGGGGGGTGTGTCCCTTGTGTCCTCCTGAAATCTACTTCTGTGTCCCTGCTATGGGGGTTAGTTATTTAATGTTCTTAAAGATCGCAATACAAATCTACAAATCAGCTTTAATCTCTTTAATCTATATTCATTATACCATTTAATTCCATCAAAACATTTCTAATACTCAATTTAAATGCATTTTTTTAATTGACATTAAAAAAATCTTCACTCCAAGTCCCCTTGCTTGCTTTTTTTGTTGCTTTCAACCTCTTCTTTTGGACTAATTTAGCAGGTAGATTTTGCTCTGTTGTCATGGAGATGGCTCAGTTGTTGCCAGGTGACCCTTAGCATTTAACCTCTACCACATAATCACAGGTGGATGTCCACTGAGGAAGACCATGAGATGCAGCTGTAAACTCTGGAAAAACTAATTTTTAATTACCTATTTCTCATTTTCAGTCAACACCTTCTGTGATTTAACATACAGGGGTGTTTGGGTAGAATTCTGCCTGGGAGAAATTTTTAGAAACTCAAACGCTGAACTGACCATTTTATTGCATTTTTTTGTCTTAGATCAGGACTTCTCAAAGTTTTGATGACTGAGTGCCATTATAGGAAGCCAGAATATGACTTTTTCATTACATGTTTTATGACATACTGACACTTAACAAAAACTATACCAGTCAACAGTGATATAGCCTTCATAACACTAATGTTACATTCTAGTATTCAGCTTTTTAATGACATCACAAATTTCTTTTCTTTACATCAATATATTGGTATTTCTATACATTATAATAACTGCCTACCACTTAACTATTGAGAATGTGTTTATGGGTTCAAGAATGAGACTGGAGTGTCTGTCTTTGGATAATCCAGTTAATTAGATACCTTACAAATCAAAGTCTTTCATCACTGTAATGCCTAAGGCACAAAAATTCAGTAATGCCGGTAAGGTGAGATATGAAAGGGATAGTTGCTGTACATAAATATCAATCTCACAGTATATATTGTCATATAGTCCAACTGTAATAATCAGCAAAATGGTAAAAATGACAAATTTACAGTATATCTAACACACAGGCACTGAAACCTTTTCTATTAATGTATTAGATTTAAATGAAGATTCATGTATCATTTATTTATCTTAAGCAATGTCAAAGTAATGGTGTGATTTATAATAGTCACACTGTGTATACCTCTGCTTTTGTACTGATACTGAAATTGTGTCCACTGACATTTGTTTCTTGGTTTTCCAGCTACTAAAGACTTTCAAAAGACTGGGGGAACTTCCCATGACTGTGGACATACTGGTGGTGAGGATCCTCATGATTTTCAACCTATATTGTCCATGAATAAAAAGAAGACATTAACAATGCAGTGGTGAAATTGTTTCAAGCTCCAGTGACCTGCTGGACCCCCAGAGTCAGAAAGACAAGACCAGCAGATAACCAGTCTGAGAGAGTGCTCTTTAGCAAAGCATTTTGTCACTGACAACTCCAGTTAAAAAGCAACACAAGACAGCGGTTGTAGGATGAGAGAAACAAAGATTTGCTGGTAACAAACATTTTTGCTCAGTCAGCTTTTTTCTATCTTGTCAGGTGCGATTTATGGAAATTATCAGCACAGCCTTGACATGTTTCTGACCAATCAGATCACTTGACTGGAGCTGCAAAGGATACGATAGCAACTGTTAAAGTTGTAACACATACAGACAAGATAGAAGAGGATGCCAGACACTTTTCATGTGATATATATGTGTTAAGTTTGACTTGTAGGCTTGAACTATAAATGTAAACAGTATTTTGTTATCATTGCTTTGTGTTGTTGAATGAAATAAGTAAAGCTGGGCCTGAATGCAAAGAGAGTGATCTGTGCCCATGTTATTACTCTGATTTGCTTTTTCTTATAGGAAACTGGAATTGGGAAGACTGTGAATTCTTTTAGGAAACATGAATTGGCTGGTGAGGTGGCAAAAGACCTTGTAGCCAAATGGAAAAAACTGGTTCCTCAGTCTGCAGACAGGTATGTACTGCATACCTGTGCCTAGACACGCAAATAGTAGTAAGGAGTGGACAAGTCCTTGCTTTAGCACTCATGTCCCTGAATACTGTACGTCTCTGTCTCTGCAATGATCATATATAATGGAGATAAAATGTCTGCCTCTAACCCATTGTCACCAGTTGCCTCGATCCGTCCCAGGGGTCTTAAACTCCAGTTAACTGGTGGCCAGTTTAATATTTGATTGACTCTGCTTGCTTATTGGTCCGATTCTTTATCAGTTCCCTTACTGATTCCTGATCAATTCCCTGTTTGCAAAAAAGATACATAGAACACAGATTTTCAGCGTTGGCATAGTGTAGATGAAATGAGAGAATATTTATATGGCGTTTGTTTTCATTAAGGTTTTCTTAGTCAAACTAAGCCTGCGTGGCGCAGATGTTATTATAACAAGGTATTTACTCTCAGTAATGGACGCGCTGCTTGGTTGGGAAGCAATGGTTGTGAGTAGAGTGTCCAATATATGACATTCCTAGAGTTTAAGCCCATGTTGCATAGAAAGATTTTTCAGCGTATTGCTGGTGATCATTTTACAGACGTTACAAACAGCAGTGTTGTCTTCTGTCTTCATAAAATGAAGCCTCACTCTAGACAGTTTCTTCCTCTCTGCTATGGCTTTCTTGTTGCGAGTTTCCAGCAGCTTACAAGCATGAGTTTGATGTCATTGTGTTATTATTCACAACTATCGGAAAAACATTTGTAAGTATTGTTGTCGTTCGGTCGATTAAACTCACAGATCTCCATGTAGTTAATTTAATGTTTTGCATGTCACTCTGATCTGCATAGTAACTGGTAACTGTGGCCGTCAGATACATGTGGTGGAAGTACAATGTCTCAGCCAATGGAAACTGTTAATTAGGGCTGTGCAAAATGGCTAAAAGCTGTGTGACAATATCAATAAGATCAATACAAAAAGCTCTACTGTTATGTGGGACATCAGAGAAAAAAAAAAAGTTTTAACCTTTATGAACTTATTGTTAGTGTGTAATTACAAGATGCTTGTCGTCATCGTGATATGATCCCATCACCACTGAAAGATGATAAACAGTAGTATTGATTTCTCTGCCACACCTGTTACTGATGCATCAGATTTGTGTTAAAGTGCTGCAGTAAAGTCAAACAGTTCTGTGTTTTTCACCCCTGCCTATCTTTCTACCTCAGACCCACCAACAGCCACGTCAAAGAAGCACCTCGGTCACACACACACTCTCGAGGCCCAGAGGTAGGTGGTGGAGGACACAGACGCACCCGCGAGCCCTCCCCTGAGGAAGAGCCCCCCTATGAGGAAGAAGAGGAGGAGGAGGATAGAGGCTATCACACGAACTACTTGCCCTCACCACCTCAACACGAGCAGTACAGCCCCCCACAGCAAGGCTACCAGTCAGACGAGTACGAGAGTCCAGAGCCTGAGGCTGAGCCTAGTCCTCCCCCTCCTCCCCCTCGCAAAGAGGTCCGCCACACCAAACCAAACAAAGAACCCAACAAAAACCACCACCATGGTTCCCACAGCGACAGAAACAGGGACAGAGACGAGGAGCGGCGGCAACGCCATGCGCAGACAAGCAGCGATCGAGGAGGAGGGGGTAGTGAGGGGAAGAAACGCAGCACGGACAGAGAGAGGCAGCAGAGTCCAGTACAGAAGTCTGCAAAGCACAGCAAGAAGTCCACCACACATGAGAGTAAGAGGGAGGAGAAGAAGAGAGGAGGAGATGATGGTGAGTGTATTGGTGTTCGCACAGTTTGTGTTTTATGGAAGATGTTCACTGTCACACCCGAGACAACTCGAAGACATTAAGTCATTGTACATGGGGCAATGGAACACAAAATGAAAATCATCCTCAACAACATCAAGATCAAAAGAAACACATAAACACTACTCTTTAGGAATACTTTTATATCTGCAAGGTACCAGTTCTTCGCTGAGCCCAAAGGGACCCCTGCCCTCTCTTTAAATTTAATTTTACTCAAGGTTCAGTGTAGTAATCCTCTTTGATTTGAACATAGTTTCTGAGCTTTGGCTTATTCCGAAAGAAGTGAGTCCAATGTGAGTAAGAGTCATACAAGTGACTATTCTGATCATAGCTTTCACTTCCTTCACTATACTGTGTTGACATAATGTCTCAATTTAGGAGTCCTTGACACAAAAGAGAAACACTGGTTTAGACAGTATATGAACTCTTTGCACTTGTTCTGATGCTTCAGAGGAGTCTTGTAAACACACAGCTCACAAAACCATTGCATTTAATAAACCTTAGAAGTCAAATTAATGATAATGTGTTTATTAGATGATTGGTTGTGCTGCTCTGTGCACCAGAAAACAAGTTTCTGTTTCATCAGCCAACAAAATGAGGCCACACCACAGAAACATCCTGTACCGGCTAATTGAGATTAAATCTGTTTGTTAAGTAACTCTGCTGACAGGAAGTGACAGACCTGTAATGTATAAGCAAAAACTGTTTCCTAAACAATAGTAAATGATCATATTTGGGGAGACATGTTGTGACTGGCTGGCTACATTTATGAAAATTTCAGTTGGCGAATAAATGCCGGTAATTAGAGAAGAGTCTTACCCATAGAGTCCAGTGGAGGGCTTTTCCTGTGCTAATCGAACTAAGGTCACAATATCTTTGTTCCAGCTTCTTAAAGGGGAGCTATGCTTATTTTCAAAATTCATTCATGTTATTCTTGTGGTCTATGACAGTCCAAAAATATAAATGAACTTGAAAAAAACTCCCAAATACAAAAACTCGAGGGCTAAAATTTGTTGTGTCATATTGTGTAAAGTCTGGAGCTGCTCTATTGTCAAAAAAATTAGGAAAGATGTTTTAGATGACCCAGCACCCTGGGGAAAGTTCTGAGTATGTGGGTACATTTTCTGTTTCGGAACTGGGAACGCCTCAATAGAATAAAGTTTATATGGGTATAAAGAAGAAAACAAACAGTCTGTGGGTCCACAAAATCAGTCTCCCATTAATTTTCTAGGAGCAGCTTCTGACTTTTTTCCTTATGACATCACAGGTTTTAGAGTTACTTCTAAACCTGAGAGAGAGTAGCCCATGTTCACAATTATTGATTGAGCTTTCCTGGGTCGTAGAAATAACAAATTGGAAAATCTGAAATTACGGGGTGTTCCCCTTTTAAATATAAAGTTTTTATACTTTTCTTTATCACTTGTGAGCGTAACCCAAATGTATAGTAGGTCTCTATATCTTTTTTTTTTTTTTTTTTGGAGCATTTGTCAGACAAACAGGCAATTTGAAGATGTAACTTTCGGTTCTGGAAACTTGTGATGGACTTTTTTCACTATTTTATGACATTCTATAGTTTAAACAATCAAATAATCGAGAAAATTATAGGAAGATGAATCGTTAGTCGCAGCTCTAGCCTGACATGGCCAACATGCTATTTGAAAGGTTTCACCATTTTCCAGTCTCTGGTAGTTGTCAGTCGCTTTGGACTTGGCTCCTGATTTCCCATGATTCACAGTGTCCTCCTAATTTTCCATTTGCATTTCCAGGGCGACTGCGGGCGCCAAAGGAGTCTCCACCCAAAGAGGAGGAAGAAGACTATGAGACTCCCACGATGTCCTTTGAGTCTTTCCTCACATATGACGCCCCAACGCCTGTCAAGAAGAAGAAGAAGCCATCATCATCATCCTCGTCACACAGTCGACCCTCTCACTCTTCCTCCTCCACGTCATCCTCCCATCGTTCACGCACCCCTCCGCCTACACCCTCCTCTTCCTCCAAGGGGAGCAAAGCTAATGGAACTCAGAGCACCAAGAGGTCACATTCAGGCTCCAGTTCAGCAACACCGGAAAAACGCAAGAGGGTAAGAACAGAAGCAGAGACTGTAAGAAGAGTTTTTATCACATCCTGCCTGTTGATGTTAATGTTTCATGTTGTTTGCAGGTAGTTGAAGCTGCTCCGACTCTCCCTGAAATCCCTCTGCCAGCAATTCAACCTAATTACAGACCTCTGCCCTCCATTGACGTCACACCATTGTCCCCTCAGAGACGGAAAGGTAACGCTCTCACCTTAAAGATTCATGTCTTTTTTATGAAACATCATAGTTCCTTCTTCTTAACAGTGATGGCCATAATGTAGACCATCATTTTATAGCTTTAAGAACTCATAGAATGTCCAACATAATCCTCATATTATATATTACGTAGAGAACGGTTTCACTTTGGATCAGTATTTCCTTCACAGTTTCCTGTGTTTTCTTGCTGACAGTGCCTCTGTCATGTATCAACTGTTCTTCGTTATGTCTAATTTGCTGTGCATTACATTTCAGTTACTTTGTTACAGTTGAATTTCTCTAGTAACCTCATTTCTTAAACATCATGTAAATAAGAAACCTGGTTTCTGTAATCTGTGGAAAGAGATTACAGAAACTAAATTTCTGCGGCTAGATTTCAGATATCTTTGCCATTTATACGGGTAATAGAGTCACCAGTCGGTTTTATACCAGTATAGGCATGCAAAAAAAGACTTTATTTTGTGATCAAATGTTTATTGAGTATAAACGCGCAACATATACAAAATATATAGACCAATACAATGGGTTGGGAGTGGGTTACTGCCCCAAGCGAAGGAGTTCAGTGGTCCCGGGGTCTTGTTCACGACTGAGGATAAAATGGAGCTTGACATGGACAGGAGGATTGGTGCAGCGTTGACAGGGATGCGGGTGTTGTGTGGGACCATATTTGGTGAAGATAGAGCTGAGTCGGAAAGGCAAAGCTGTCAGTTTACCACGAGTTTCCTCAGTAGGGTGGCTGGGCTGAGACTTAGAGATAGGGTGAAAAGCTTCGACATCTGTAAGGAGCTCGGAGTAGAGCCGCTGCTCCTTTGTGTTGAAAAGGGGTCAGTTGAGGTGGTTTGAGCATCTGATCAGGATCTTCCTGGACGCCTCATGGTAAAGGTGTTTCGGGCACATCCAACTGGTAGGATGTCCTGGGACCAGTTGAAAACCAACCCGTTCAATATGGGCTGATTGCTCGACCTGTGGTATTGCTGCTGGCAGCTTTCTCGAGAACCGCTAATACAAACAAAAGTTTTTGACTTCCTCCACCACTGTCAATACCAACATTTCCAATTAGAGAGAGGGTGAAAAATAAAACATGCCTGGGGCCCCCAAATTCCTAAACCCACCCCGGGAAAACAAGTAAAATACACTAGGCGGCGGTATTAATTCCCAAATAGGCATATTAGTTGCTCACTTGATTTGACAGTTATAAAATAAGAGTATGTATGTCCTATAAATGTCCTGTTATAATGTGTTTTCTTTTGCCCTTTGTATGTAAAGCACTTTGAATTGCCTTGTTGCTGAAACATGCTGCATAAATAAACTTGTCTTGTCCTGTCTGGAGGCTTCTGGCTCACTCAGAATCAGCTCCATAGTATTTGGGTGTCAAATACCAAATTGTAGCCTTGACACGTTCGAACGAGTGCATTTTTGCACTCCTGACAGTTGTAGTCTAGTTATTCTTGTTTTTTCTTTTTTGTCAGTGTCACCATATCTGTAGGAGTTCATCCTGCCCTGCTCTGTGTCACGCTCTCTGACTTACACTTTCAGTTCCTATCTGCAACGACGAGGAGGACGCGGGGTTTACAGGGAAACGATTCAACTCAAAGATGGTGGTCTACTCTGGATCAAAGACCTCTTACTTGCCCAGGATGATGACTCTGTACGAGCAGTGTATCCGTGTGCTGCAGAACAACATTGACTGTGAGTGGAGCTGCTGGATATTCTTTTATTATCAGATCATGAGCAGCAAATCTGCAAAGCAGTCACTGAATCTCTCAGCAGGTGGCACTAGAACACCTGCAGACACCCTCAGTGTTGTCACAAGCTTGTGTATTATAGAAGACGCACTACAATGTTTTCATGAGTTTTATTATACATCAAATACTACTGTAGTAGTTATGTGGAACAAATGTGAATAGAGGTGCCAGAGGAATGACGCTCACCCCAAATCTTGAAAGATAAACAAACAAAACAAGAACAAACACAGCTGCACAGATGTGACTGTTTGCTGTGCCTCTGTGCTCCTACAGCCATTGCTGAGGTGGGAGGAGTGCCATTTGAGATCCTGGAGCCGGTGCTGGAGAGATGTACACCAGAGCAACTGTACCGCATCGAGCAGAGCAACCAGGTAACACACATTTGTAATTCTGTACTTGTAAGGACTGTCACTGACACAAATCATGCCCTAGTGTGATGCTCCGTCTGTGGGTGGATGAGTCACAACATGAAAGAGACTCATCTTCCCCAAATCCCAAGCAGCCACAGAGACAGACTGCTGACATTTAACAACAGAGGTGTTTATTTAGAATGTGTTTTAAAATAGATGGAGCTTAAAAGTGACTTCAACGTGGGCAATGGCCAAAATAACAAACAAACAAATACAACCCAACAAAATCAAAAGGAACTAAAGTACAATAACTGACCTCCCTAAATAGAATGAACAAGACGAGAGGAAAAAAGAAATACAGAACAATGAGCACAATGTGTGTGACGCCTAATGGGCTGTCGTTGTTGATTTTATTCCCTTCTTCTTTCAGTGGTTTACAGAGGACTCTGATGATCTTTGGATGCGTCACTGTCAGCGGGACTTTAAGCGCGAGACTCCTCAAGAGTACGAGTCGTGGAGGGAGATGTATCTGAGGCTGCATGACGAGCGCGAGGAGCGTCTGAGGTTGCTCACCCAGAACATCTCCTCCGCTCATGCCAACAAGCCAAAAGGTAGAAGTCACGCTTGTTTTGTAATAATGAGCACTAGATAGTGACAAAAATGAACATTAGCATTGACAAAAACACCACAGATTGCTGTTGAGGTTTACTTCTGAAAGGGACAAGGGACCCTAAAATCAAAACTACATAATTTCCTCTTACCTGTAGCGCTCTTTATCAGTCTAGATTGTTTTGGTGTGAGTTGCAGAGTGTTGGAGATATCAGCTGTAGAGATGTCTGCCTTCTCTCCAATATAATGGAACTAGATGGCACTCGGCATGTGGTGCTCAAAGCGCCAAAAATACATTTGAAAGACATGATACATGAGAAATTACACGACAGGTAAGAGGCATAATATGTATTTTTGATTTTGGTGTGCACTGTCCCTTTAAGGTGTTTGGGTGTTGGTGTTTGTAGTGTAAACGTTGTGTTTGTCCCTGCAGGGCGTCAGGTTAAGATGGCATTTGTGAATTCTGTCGCCAAGCCACCACGTGACGTCCGCCGTCGACAGGAGAAGTTCGGTACCATCAGTGGTTCGTCAGCTGCCTCCACTGCAGCTGCTGCTCCCATCAAGTCAGTGTCACATCCAGCATACTCTTGTATTTGGCATTTAGGTTTACGACTTAAATTAGGTGCTAAAGGGACACTTTTGAGAAACATGGAAGATTTATATATTTATGTATGTATCCATAGGGTTTTTCCAATGTTTAAGGGAGTGAATTGTCTTTCAGAGCCCCTCCAAATTTTGTCACAGATCTTCATGAAATATTTGGAGATAATACTAACTTAAAGGTCCAGTGTGTAGGATTGGAACATAATGAAATAAGTATGTTTTCTTTAGTGTATAATCACCTGAAAATAAGAATCATTGTGTTTTTGTTACCTCACAATGAGCCTTTAATATCAATTGAGGGAGCAGGTCCTCGTGCACAGAGATCGCCATGTTGTTCCACCATGTCTCTACAGTAGCCTCGAACTGACAAATGAAACACTGGCTCTAGATAGGACCATTTGCATTTTCACATCAGTCATAGTTGTTCACAGCCCCTATGCGATGAGCATCGTTAGAAAAACACTACTTTTTTTTTTTTTTTTTTTACATGAAACTGCTGTATTCAGTGTTTGTACAGGTTTTAATAATCTGGCCTGTTTGTTTTTGAGAGGACAAGACCTCTGCGGATAATTTAGTTCCTGCTAAAAACCTCCTGAACAATGAACACTGAAGGAATTCTAACCAGGAGAAGTTTCAGCGGGTTGCAATCCTTCAATCCTCACTGCTGTATGCCACTAAATCCCCCTAAATCTCACACTGTCCCTTTGAATCGGTGCAAGTTGTTTGTAAAGTAAGCCTATGCAAATTTTTAATTTGATGAATATTATACATTTTTTGTATTCTCAAATTTCATCAATAATAGTGACACACAGAAATTTCAAGATAGGTATACACCTACTATTAATTAATCAAACCCAAACTTGTTCTGGACAAATGCATATTGTAAAGACAGCATTAGCATTAAGTTCTGAGTTAGTTGATGGTCAAACCACAAAACAAACAAGATTGACAAGTTTGACAATTAATAAATTACTTATGTGATTTAAAGGAAAAAATAAAATTGATTCTCTGTTCTCAGCTTTTAAAATGTAAGAATCATTTACTGCCTTTCTACATTTTATAGACTAAATCATAAATTATTTAGTTGGGGGGAAAAAAATCAATAATAAAACAAATCAGACGTTGCAGCCCTGATACAAATTTGTAATGAAGTCTATTACTTATTTACTGCACTTCTTGGTTAGTTTAGGACTTTGTGGCACACTATTAAAGACTGAGCGCAGTCACAGGCTTGTCTTTCTCTTCCTCTATCTTTCAGAATAAGACCCGCTACTATAGATTACTCTGGTGAAATGGGTCGCTCCTCCTCCTCTCAACAAAACCCTTCAACCAGCTCTTCTCGCTCCTCAGCACCAGGCGGAGGAGGCGGAGGCGGCGGAGGAGGAGGAGCTGGAGGAGGAGGACCTGCCGCTCGGGACAAGCCACAGGTCAAAAGTAAGTGTGATTTAACGCTCCTGAAGTTAGGATCATAAAAAGAGCCAGAATTGTGTTTTGAGCTCTTAAAATCTCACAAACGACTTTGTTCTTCCTCCTTTCGCAGAAATCGCCCCCATGATGGCCAAAACTATCAAAGCTTTCAAGAACAGATTCTCCCGCCGATAGTGTGAAAGAGACTGAATGTATTTTATGAATTCCAACTGTGTTTTTAATTTAACTTTAGCAGAAATTTTACTGGAGACCCCCTCATTCCTGCGCACACACACAAACATACACCATTGTCTTTACCCACCAAACATATCATATGAACTTTTCAGTAGAAATATGGTTAATTTAAAACAAACAAACTTGTATTTAAATGGTGGCATTTGTTCTGAGAGGGATCTTAAAATGAAATGAGTATTTAAATCCTAAATAACGGTCAGTGAGTGCGGTGACGTCTGTATTAAGAAATTCAAGTCACCGACTTTTTACAACATGCAAAGGACAACACACAGTCTGTTACTTTTTCTTGTTTTCTGGCTTCTTTTTCAAAAGGAACAGCTTGATTTTTGGGGATTACACTTGTTTGCTTTGTTAACAAGAGCTAAAACTGAGGATTGATACCCCTTGCATATCTGTATGCTAAATACAAAGCAACAGCCAGCAGGCAGTTAGCTTAGCTTAGCTTAGCTTAGTTTAGCATAGCTTAGCACAAATGCTGGAAATAGAGGGAAACAGCCAGATTGTCTCTGTCTAAAGGGAACAATCTCTGCCTACCAGCACCACTAAAGCTAAATATTTTTAATTTATGTGCTATCTCATGTGTAAAAAGGACAATTTGTAGTTTTACTGGGGGGCTATGTGCAAAACTATTTCTTCACCAGGACATTTGGAATCACCTAGAATAGTTTGGTACCTTACCCCTTCTAAACTTTGAACTGTGACCTTTACACAAGAAACTACATGTTGTTGTACATATTAAACAAATGAGACATAACATGTTAATGAGTGAGCTTTAGATGTGCTGGCAGTTGGCTGACTGATTCCCCCCGTTTCCAGTCTTTATGCTAAGCTAAGTTACCCAACGGCTGATTTCCAGCTTTATATTAAACATACAGATGTGAGAGTGGTGTCGATCTTCTTATCTGACTCTTGGTAAGAAAGCAAAAAAGGGTTCTTCTTCTAAAATATCAAACTTTTTTTCTTTATGGGACATAAAAAACAGATTATTTTAATTTAAAGAATAGTTGTTTGTTACTTTTCATTACGATGAAATGATACACTACATGAGGAAAACCTTTACACAGGCTTTTTTTAATCTCAATGGCATGCATGGTGCACGTCAGCCAAGACATCAGCCAGCTGGTTAAAGTCTCTGCTTTTTAAAAAACAAACACATGAATCTTTAATCACGGTGCATTCTTAAATGTGTAGGGCTAAAATGATATCGATGAACTACACAAATACACAGAGAGACACATTGTAGAGTTATTTTAACCCTCCTGTGGCTTCAGATCATCTTTTCCTGCTGTTGAATGTGTGTGTCCCTGTTTATATCTGCTTCACTGTGACAATTAGCTTGAGTGAGTGCTGATGAGACTGCAGGAAGAGAAGAAGAACAACAATGAAACATAACAATAAGAAAGGAAAGTTAAAAGGATGCCTGCAGCTTCGGTCAACAACAATGATGAGATGTATTTATTTTCAACCCTGGGACCTGGCACCCCACAACATGGGCCCAAAAGGAAGTAGAATAAAAATTGTAATTTTATTAGATTTTAATAAATGTTCTACGGTCATTTTTATTAAAATTGACTTTTTGCCCTTAAAGAGCGTGTGTGCAGGAATCTTTTTGTGTGGTGGTGTTTTATCAAGCAACACTAACGTTCTGTATGCTCTCTATTGAACATGAGAAAGGAGTATTGCTTTGTGTCTGCATTTTCTCTTTAAATTACGGAACAAATTCATAAAGTCTGCCAAAAAGGAAGTACAGTAATATGGAAAAATTGTCACTCAAGAGAGTCCTGTAGGCCTAAATAAAGAGCTGTTAGTATATTGTTTAGTATATTGTTATCCCTGAATGATGTATTGTGGTATTTTTCCTAATTAAACCTAGATTTTGTGAGTTTATTTCTTTGTTTCAAATACCTCTTATCAATGTCCAGGATCTAAATAGATGGTAACCTTTCAGTGGTTAGATTTAATCGGTCATAGTTCACAATGATACAGCAAAATTAGTGTTTCCATTTGATGTTACTTTGTACTTCTATCTTCTACTCCATAACATTTTAGAAGCCAGTACTGTACTTTTAACTCCATTTATTTGACAGTTTAAATAACATTGCAGGTTTCCAAAACACAGGACGAGATGCAAACAGTCCTTTAAGTGCGAGCACGTACCCAGAGAATACACTTGACGAGGCTGACACAGTGGAGTTTTCCGGTGGGCTCTCTCCTTTGGAGGGTGATCCAGGGTACACATCTTCAGTAATAATTTATTAATACAAAATGTAATTTATTTAATAATTCATCAAATATTTTGATGAATTAAATCTCTCCCTTCATCAACAATGATAATAGCCTATATAGGCTATATGTTTTATCTCATTCTGCAGAATGAGTACTTTTGCTTTTGGTACTTTTACGATAATCGATGCTGATACTTTTGTACTTTTACTTAAGTAAGAATTTTAATGCATAGAATTTTCCATATAACAGAGTATT
Organism: Epinephelus fuscoguttatus; assembly: GCF_011397635.1. Classification (NCBI taxonomy): domain Eukaryota; kingdom Metazoa; phylum Chordata; class Actinopteri; order Perciformes; family Serranidae; genus Epinephelus; species Epinephelus fuscoguttatus. Next base: position 13,721,142 of record NC_064768.1, on the reverse strand, counting down.
CTTACATTGTAATATTGGAACTTTTTTTTGTACATGGTCTAAATACTTATTCACCCACAAGAACTGTTTAATTATTTTATGGGGTTACCATTAGATTTACATGTGAAATACACAATATATTGGGATGCACCGATTTGACTTAAAGCAGAATATTGTTAGTGTAGGAAGTTTTTGTGGTTTGATATGTTTTCTTTCACTTTACGACACTATGGTAAACTGTTGGCGACAGTATTGACGTTTGGTGGTCAGAGATTTTAGCCAATCAGAGAGCACATGACTTTTGTAAAGTGACTACAGAGTTGTAGAGGATGATTTCCTGCGGGACACTCATTCCCTTCAAAATAAAATATCTGCGTGTCGTTCAAAGAGTAAGATTTCACTAACAGCCACTTTTTAAAAAACATAAAAGTGCAGAGAAACAGTTGTAAGCGCCGAAAAAAGCTAGTGAATATTGAGTTAAGAATATTTTATCACATTTATAATGGTGTCATCTGAAAGCCTGAGCTTTAGGTTGGTAAATTCATTCCACAAATGTTATGTTAATGTTCACTGCCACTCTGATTTGCTTAATGTTTTGACTGCTTAATGTGAAATATCATGTCCATTTCAAAGAACCTGAACTTGCCATTAAAACTATATTTAAAACTGTATTATTTCCCAGCCATCGAGGCAGGAAAATCCTGTGGCCAGTCCATTCCATTCTGGACACAACACCCTAACACTACACATATTTCTATTGTAATTTTTTTTTTAATCTATGTTCATTTGTCTTAACTTTTGCAGTGCTTTGCTTTTATTTCATGTCCTCTTAATATATCTTTATATACACACCAAGGTAAATTCCTTGTATGTGTAAGCCTGGGTAATAAACCTTACTCTGGTTCTGATTAATCTCAAAACAACTTACTGGATACATGGTTGAATATATATCCTATATGTCTAAGGCTATTTTTTATGGGGGCCCGATTTATTTGTATTGAATGATTAAGACATTATGGGATCAATAGAAACAAAATATATCAATTACAATGTGAAATAATGCAATGCAATCTAAATAATCCTATTTTCTCCCAGGGTTCCAGGAATTATTGCAGGACATTTGTATTTAATTCCACATACATATATATATATATATAATGTGATATGTCACAAAGTCTGTTTTCATTTCACAACACTTTCCTCGTGATAAGTGTAGTTCCTAATGCTACTCAAGTATGTTTATTTTCCTTAAATGCTACTTTTGTCCCTTTCTAAATCCAGACAGGGCCGAGCAAGTTATGTAAATGTAGTACTCTCAGCCCTCTTATCCTTAAATATCAGGGAAACAGCTAGTTTTATCTTGAAAATCTTAAACCGGAAGTACACTCCTGCTGTCTGTTCGCTTCAGGCCGCCAAGCAAACTTGCTGATCACAGTTTACTTTGTGAAAACACGCCGAACTAGCGACGCCTGTTAGCCACCCGTCTCTGCCTGAACCAACTGCAACAGAAAACAGTGCTTTAAGCCCCACGATGTCCGGGCACGGTCACGATCATGGGCACGGGCACGGCTGCGGGTGCGAGGGGGAGCATGAGCCCGCGGAGAGGGGCCTGGAGTACGGACTGTACCGGCGGATCGACGTGGAAAAGCTGCAGTGTCTGAACGAGAGCAGAGACGGGGACGGGAAGCTGGTGTTCAAACCGTGGGATCGGCGGAATGAGCGGGACAAGGTAACGGCCGAACAGAGCCTCTACCCCGGTCAGTGGTCCTGTCTCTGTCCCCTGTGGTGTATGTTAGCAGCAGAAGTCTCATGGGTGTTCCCTGACTCTGTCCCTCGGGTGAAGGTGTAGGTGCAGGTCTGCAGGGGCGTCTGTCGCGAAGCTTCGCCGTGGAGCTGCGCAGTTGTTAAATCGACCACAACTTTATTGACATCACTGAAGCTGCCAAATGACATGAGACTGCAGTCCTGTCACTTACTTCACTGAGGGTTGAGCATTATGGTTGAAATCCAGTGGTGCAAAAAATGTTAAATACATGATACATATTGTTATTTTTAGTGTGATGTGTTCAGATCCATTTACTTGAATACATGTAACAACGGTATTGTGTAAAAATACAAGTAAGAGTCCTGCATTTAAAATCATTACTTTAGTAAGATTTAAAACGTATTGGCATCAAAATATACTTAAATAATACTTACTATTATTAAAATAAAGTTCATTTGTATAGCATTTATCAAAAACAGCATTACAAATCAATCAAATCAAACTTTATTTGTATAGCACTTTTCATGCATTAAAAATGCAGCACAAAGTGCTTCACAGAATAAAAAACAAACAAAAATGCTACATATTGAAAACCTGCCCCTCCCACCCCCACATAAAAACACACACACACACACACACACAGTCAATATAGTCAATAACATGGCTGGGCACTGAAGAACCAGGTGCGGAAAGAGCCACCTATGGGGAGCCGTCCACACTGAGAGGTGTCACAGCCTACGGCTACAGGGAGCACCGCCACAGAGACCACCTCGACCCAGACAAACCGAGGTAGGCTCCACACATGGTGCAGAGCCCCCCAGTACTCTGGGCCTGAGGGATATCCAGGACGACGTCCCTGCGGGCAGACCGGGCACACCTCTCAGTGTGGAGGCCCCCCATGAGGAAACACTGGAGCTAAAAACTAAAAGGCAATATGATAAGATAAAACAGGTATGAGATAAAATAATGATAAAATGCATAAAAGTGCAAGGATTTATAAAAAATTAAAGATTTAAAGTTTAAAATAATATTAATAATAATAAATAAATAAATGAAGATTTAGAAACTTAATAATAATAAAATGCATAAAGATTTAAAAATAAATCATTTAAAAGCATTAGAAAGTAAAAAGAACATATAATAGAAGAATTAAAATAGTAAAAGTAATCAGTTAAAAGCTAAATTAAAAAGGTGAGTCTTGAGCCTCCTTTTAAAAACATCAACAATCTCTGCAGTCCTGGGGTCCGTTTCACAAAGCAGGTTCAACAAACTCTGAGTCTAATCCTGAACTCTGAGTTGATCTACTCTGAGATAGGAAACTCTGAGTTTCCGGTTCCAGAACAGCTGATTTGAATCAGTTTAATCAACTCGGAGTAGTTTCACCTGGAGTTAAGCGCCTGCACCACGACTATAAAAAGCCAGCATCAATGGAGCCCCGATTCGACGAGTCACCATGGCAGCGGGGAAGAGGAGGGCTGCGTTTTTCACCCCACTAGAATTAGAAATCTTAATGCGCTCGTACTGCGAGTTTGCACATGTTTTCAAAAAGAAGTGCAACACCGCTGCAGCTGCAAAAGAGAGGGAGACAGCGTGGGAGAACATTGCTGCTCGGGTCAATGCATAAGTTTAAATGTAGTCCTTTGCAATCACAATAATATTACTGGGGAAAACTGCTTGAATGGTAGCCTATTAATTTATTTCATTTAGGTGCAATCCCGTGGGGGAGAGGCGCACTTGGCAGCAGTTTAGGATGAAATATAAAAACATTGTTCAAACAGGTAAGACCTCAGCATAATATCATGGGGGTGCCTCATTTTGATCATGTTTTACATTGTAAAGTAAATATTAAGTGGCTGTTTGACTGTGCAGTTGTTTTATCCCCAACATAATGCTGTTTTCACACACATAAATGTCTTCTCATCTATATCATGTTCTGTTAAATAATTAAGCCTATTTAAACTAACACAGTCTTCTACTGTGCCAACAGAAAGAAGGCAGATGCCCGTAAAATGAGCACACTTTTCTGACCGCCCTGCATACAGTTGCCTTACTCAAGTGCTCAGCATCTCCGACATTATACAAAAAACTTCCATTTGCAAAGAAACGCAGCGCAACACACAATATCTCCTGGGATGTGAGAGCATGACTATGATTGGTAATGTTGCAAATGTAAGGACGGATTAGGTTGTGTATGTAGATGATGGAGTGTGACGTGAAACGGTAGGCTACAGCTCAAAAAGATAATTGTGTGGAAATGCTAAAACATCTATAATATATAATATGATAACCATCTCCCGACAAATATTTAATTCTCTGCACAGTAATGCTGCACCTTCATCCACGGGATCGTTATCAAAAGGACATGCCATGTAGTAGTAAAAAAAGTCGCCACCTACTGTGCCTAATGGACTTGTAATACTGACTCTGATTTTTTTTTAAATGACAGATGGCAGAATTAGGCTACGCCAAAACTCACCTGCTGACTGAATGAATGAGGAAATCAGATGGAGTGTGTGGCTCTGAAAGAGGGCGGAGACAGAGAGAAACTCGAGGTTCATTGAGAAAAACCTGGTCCCGACCAGGTTAGGTTCATAGAGTCTGTTACTACGGTAACTGACCGAGAGCTTAAGTTACCTCTCTCTCTGAAACAGGCTAGAGTTACCTCTCTTTCTCTGGTTTGAGTTACCTCCCTTTTTGAAACAGAAAACTCAGAGTTTCCCTCATTTCAGGGTTAACAGACTCTGAGTTTTCACTAAACCTGCTTTGTGAAACGGACCCCTGATGTTCTCCGGCAGGCTGTTCCATAAGTGAGGGCCATAATGGCTGAATGCAGCCTCCCCATGGGTATTTGTTCTCACTTTTGGAACAATTAAAAGGCCGGTGCCGGAGGACCTCAGGATCCGCAAGGGCTGATATGATAAAAGCAGGTCAGATAAATAAGATGGCCCAAGACTGTTAAGACATTTAAAAACTAATAAAAGAACCTTAAAATCGATCCTGAAACACACGGGGAGCCAATGCAGCGACTTTAAAACTGGTGTAATGTGCTCCCGCCCTCTGGTTCTCGTCAGCACTCGTGCGGCTGAGTTTTGGAGTAGCTGCAGATTAGAGATGGTCTTTTTGGGAAGACCAGACAGCAGGGCATTACAGTAATCTAAACGACAAGAGATAAAAGCATGCATCAGCACCTCCGTGTTAGCCTGAGAGAGAAACGGGCGGACTCTGGCTATATTCTTAAGGTGGTAGAAACCTGCGTTTGTTATGTTTTTAATATGTGGAATAAAACTGAGCTCAGAGTCAAAAATGACGCCCAGGTTCTTTACACATTATGCAGGTTTAAAATCTTGTAGTTTTGGTAAAAGTTTCTCTCTCTGGCCTTCAGGACCAATAATTAAGACCTCTGTTTTGTCCTGGTTGAGCTGTAGGAGATTCACTGCCATTCATGACTTGATATCTAAAATACAGTTTAAAAGGGTATCAATTGGCCCTGTGTCATCAGGAGACACGGTGATGTACAACTGTGTGTCATCTACATAACTGTGGAAGCTGATGCCATGCCTCCTGATGACGTCCCCAAGGGGAAGCATGTATAGATTAAAAAGAATTGGACCTAAAATTGACCCTTGGGGCACCCCACACCTGATTTCATGCGTTCTGGAGGAACATGTATCCATACTTACAAAGAAACAACGATCTGTGAGATAAGAGCTGAACCAGTTAAAAACAGTACCAGAGAGGCCCACCAGGTTTCTGAGTCTTTTTAATAAAATGTGGTGATCTACTGTATCAAAGGCAGCGCTTAGATCCAGTAGTACCAAGAGTGTGAGTTTTTGTGAATCAACATTAAACCTGATATCATTTAAAATCTTTAAAAGGGCTTTCTCGGTACTGTGGTTCATCCTAAAACCAGATTGATATTTCTCTAAAATATTGTTTCTTTTTAAAAAATCATTTACTCGGTTAAAAACCAGTTTTTCTAAAATCTTACTTAAAAACGGTAAGTTGGATACAGGTCCGTAATTATTAAAAATGTTGGGATCTAAATTACTCTTCTTCAGAAGGGGCTTTACCACCGCCGTTTTGAAGGCAGCGGGGAAGACACCTGTCTGAAAAGAGTAATTTACTATATTTAAAATCTGTTCCTCAAAGAACCCATAAAATGTCTTTAAAGGTGATGTGGGAATCAGATCTAAAAGGCAGGTTGTTGGGTTTACCTGGGAGAAAACTCGACCAAGTGTCCTTGCATCAACCAGGACAAAACTCTCCAGTGTTTCCTCAGGTAAAAGCAATGATCCAGGTGTGTCAAAAATGACATTCTGTTGGGATAAAAGACTGGATCTGATATTGTCAATTTTACTTCTGAAGTGGTCTGCAAAGTCCTCGCAGAGGGCATCTGTTGATATGTTGGATGGTTTATTAAAATTGGTGCTGGTTAATAGATTGAAGGTGGAGAAAAGAAATTTAGGATTGTTTTTATGATCGGAAATGAGTTTTGAAAAGTGGGATTTAGTTTTTCTCCACCACCTCTCTGCACTCCTGCATTTTCTTTTCAGTCTTTTGATATCATCATTTCTCCACAGGGGTGTAGGTTTTGTTTTTATTGTTTTGGTTAAAAGTGGAGCCACTGAGTCAAGTGTTGACTTTAATTTAATGTTAAAATTGTCTACAATAAAATCACAGGGTGCAGCTAAAATTTCAGCAGGTGTGCTCTGTAAAATCTGGATAAAATTTGCAGCCACTTCAGAAGTTAGGTAGCGTTTCCTCACCGTTCTCACCGGGTCCTCTTGGTGGCTAAAACTGGTGATGTTAAAATACACACAGTAGTGGTCAGACACAGCCAGGTCAACAACAGAGGACATACCAGTGGACAGGCCATAGGTTATGACCAGGTCCAGGGTGTGTCCTCTGTTGTGAGTTACAAAGTGCTTAACACATAAAAACACAACATTAAAGTACACAGTTAAATGTTTGACAAACCAGACAAGTGTAAGGGGAAAAAGAGAAATAAAGTTACATTAAAAATGAATCATTAAAAACCGTAAAAAAAAAAAAAAAATGCAAAAACTAAACTAGAGTAGCAATGTCAAGAGTAATGTACAGTGTAAGTCACTGGTTAAAAATAAAAATAAACTTAAAAATGTACAGGAGAAAATAAAGTACGAAAAGTAAAAGTACTTAATGTGTAGAATGGCCCATTTTGGAATCATTTAACATATTAATGCATCATAATTACTGATGTATTAATATGTACATCACCCTAGTATTGCACCTGTTAAAGGTGGGCTAATTATAACACGATGCACTGCTGGATGGCTTAACCTATAATAATATATTATAACCTACTTTATCTTTATTTTGCATCAATAATCTCTAATATTACCATTTTTAGTCTCTACATTTATTAGTCAGTTCCGAGTTACTCTGCAGATTAAGATATGACATTAAAAACATATGATGAGTTTATAAGATATGACATTAAAAACATATGAGTTTATGAAATGCAGTGTATTGTCAGAGAGGTCAAGTAATTAAAATTAGCTCAGCCATGATGACATATGACATTTAAAAGCTACCCATCCATTGGTGCATCACTATTTGGAATCCTAATATGTAATATATATAATAAGGTATAACTCGGAGGGGTCTTTTATTTGTAATTGAGTATTTCTTCATTGCTGTACTGGTACTTCTAATTAATTGAATACTTATTCCACCACTATTGAAATCACAATTATGATGTTAATAAGAGTTTTTTATTAGTATGTCAAAATATAGCAAAAGTTGTCAAATTCATAGGTGAAATAATAGAACTGGTGTTTGTAAAGATCATTTTCATTATTGATTATAATGCAGATTATTTTCTTGATTAACTGACCAACCATTTGGTGAACAAAATGTAAGAAAATTGTAAAATAATGCCCCACTGTGATAGTTCATACTAAAATCTTTGTGGCCTTCAAACCAGTCAAACCAGTATCTGATTGTGTCTGTGCAGATTGTAGTGTTTGTTTTATTGCCGCTGCTTCCCTTTGATGACTCAGAAAGGATTCACACTTGTCTTTTCTTTTTCAGTATGTGGAGAGTGATGCAGATGAAGAGCTGCTGTTCAATATCCCGTAAGTCCTGAAATAATCACCATCACTGTCGTCGTCATCATCATTATTAGTCTGAACATTAAGCTTTTCTCCTGAATGAACACGTTGTGCTTTTCTGCCTGTATTATTAGGGGCCGGGCAGCCTAAGCTGCCAGGAACCTATTGTTATCCTGCATGTTCTTCTTCTTCTTCTTCTTCTTTCTTCTTCTTCTTCTTCCGAGGAAATCCTACTTCCCATACGCAAAAAATCACCAAACTTTGCACAAAGGTCCAATCCCATGCCAGATTGCCTCAGCTGCAAAAATAGGCCAATAGTCCTGATGGTGGCGCTACAGCAAGCCTCTAAAGTTCAAAATTCTGAAAATTCACAACAAATCAACCATATGTGCAGATTTGCAACTTTCACCAAAATGTAGCCCCAATACTGAAAAAACTTTTGTACATTTAAACCTATTGCAAATTATGAAGTCCATTGCTCTGTTTTTTTCAAAAACTGTAAAACTTATTAAACCTATCTTCTCCCACAATTTTTGCTCAATTGACACCAAACTTGCTACAGAGCATCTTCAGACTGTCCTACACAAACCATCCACACAGATTTTTGATTATCGAAAATTGAGCCTACAGTGCATCAAAATGTTTGACTGTAAACAGTATTGTAAACATAAACTTGCAAATTATTGCTAAATACATTTTCAGTGTTCATTAAAAAATGACAAAATTTTGGAGTCATGGCAGTTGATGTTTTGAAAATATCAGAATTTTATCTCAAAAACTGAATTTTTTACAGCATTTTGAATTTCGCTCTCATGTGAACAATTGGAGTCAATGCAAAAATGACATTTTTAAACATCAGTTTTTCACTTATGGAGCCAATAAATCATTGTTAAAAACAAATTACCAACATCTCCATGCTGTCTAGATGCAATTTGTGTATTTTTGGATTTTTGTCTTAATGACAGCCGTTTGAATTCTGCCTTTACACACTAATAGGCTCAGCTCGTGCAACATTTCCAAATGAGAAATCTACCCAAACTTTTCATAAACGTCCAGTCTCATGTCAGATGTCCTCAACTGGAAACACAAGACAATAGTCCTGATGGTGGCGCTACAGCAAGCCTCTAAATTTCAAAACTTTGAAAATTCATAACAAATCAACCATATGTGCTACAGCTTTGAAACTTTCACTTTGAAATTTGCTTTTCCATGGCATGGATGGCTACTGTCTGGCACCTTGATGCTTGGTTTAGTCAGTCTGTAAAGCCACACATGAACTGTCACTTGCCAATTAGCTCAGTGAGATAGAAGCCAGACCTCAGTCTCAGAAGTTGTGAGTTCAAGCCTCAGCTAAGGCAGAACGGACATTCTAATGTGAAAGTCCTATGTTCAGGCGTCATGCTATGTGGATTAGAGACTACCAAAGTTAAAATAATTATGATCCAGGCACTTTTGCGGAGAGACAAATACTCTTTATCAACACTTTTCCCTGTTATCCCTTGTCTCTTTTCCCTGTTTATTTGGCTTAGCTATCAGTCAATATACAGAGTCTATCCCATAGCTACTTTTACATTTTAAAAAATGTTTTCATCTTTGTCACCATGGATAATGTTTAGCTTTAAGCTAGATCAGGCCAGTTTGTTCATAATTGCTAGCAGTTAATGTTATTCTTACTTTCTTGTTCTTGAGTTTTTTCTTTCCTTTGTATATTATGAGTCTGATCACTTCAGCCACTCATCCACAATTTGAAGGGCATGCCATAATTATATGATGTAACTTCTATGTTGTGATATGCTTTGTTTTAGTGTGTGTGTGTGTGTGTGTGTGTGTGTGTGTGTATTACATTTTTCACATGGGCTTTTACATATACCACACATTCAGTGTTTTATGATGAAATAGATTATGACTTCTTATCAGTATAATGAGCTAGAAGAAGTTTTAAACATATATACCCAAGAGTAGTGATGGGCAGATGAAGCTTCATGAAGCATTGAAGCTTTTCATCAAATTGGTTCACTCAAGGGCAAAGCTTCTTGATGCTTCATTTGCTCTACTAAGCCATCTACTGGACAAAAAAAGCTATTACACTTAGTGGTTTGTATATATAGATCTGAACCACTTCCCGAACCAGTCACGTGGTACAGCCGGCCAGCGAGGCTTCGGATGTCACCAATGACGTCACTCGTCTGAAACGACACAAGCCTCGATACGCGCATCGCGGAAACAGTTCCTGGATTACTCGACACACGCTTCGAAGCCTCGGCACGGCGAGTCACATCACTACCCAAGAGTTGTCTCTTGCTAATAAGCTCAGTGAGATAGAGCATAGTCTCTTATGCTTAGAATGCCACCTTTTTTCATCTTCCTATCTGCTTGTTGCTCAGAATTGCCTGATTTTGCCTAAAATTGCCCAGCCACAACCATTGCTGCGCAGCAGCTATAATTATGAAATGTGCTTTTATGTAAGTTGGCAACAAGGTTTTTTTTCACTGATAGTAAGAAGTTAAACTCTAAAATGTTTCTGGTTATAATTTCATTTTTGGTTTTTCATAATTCTCATTACAGCTTCTTGTCGTTCATGCCTTGCTTTTTTGGTCCTGAAAGCGCCTCTGTGTGATTTCACCCTGTTTTAGCAGTGAAGGAACTGTGTGTCATCTCTTTCAGTTTTACAGGGAGCGTGAAGCTGAAGGGCATCATCATATCTGGAGAAGATGACGATTCTCATCCTGCTGAGATTCGACTGTGAGTGTGCTTTCAGTGCTTCTTCGATTAGGGAGCTAATCTGGCTGGATTTGAACTGGGGACCTAAACCCCCCGAGGCCATGTGGACACCCTAAAATCTTAGTTCATAAATAAACTGTCTTCATTATACAAAAACAGGTGTTGATGGGATTTGAAGTCCTTTTAAAATAAGAAATGAAAACCTTCAAGAAAAAAACTATAGTTAAAGTGCCTCTGTGCCTTCCCTCACTAGAGGGCAGTGATTTCATTAACATATTTTCCACTCCAGGTATAAGAACATCCCTCAGATGTCCTTCGACGATACTGGCAGAGAACCCGAACAAGCCTTCAGACTCAACAGAGACCCTGCTGCTGAGCTAGAGTACCCAACAAAGTGAGAGCATGCACAGTGTTTTTTATCACTTCAGCAACTTGCGGCCCTCAAGCAGGAACTGTTAGTCCCACCAAATTCCCAGATCAACATTGGAGACACTAATGAGATCTCAGTGAGCGGCACATTCAAGACATCTGCAGTCTGAGTTTGACACTTTGGCTACATTCACATTATTTTTTAAATGTGGCCAATGTTATATTCCCGTGTGAACTGGTCTGCATCCTGCATTGATCAGAATGTGGAACAAGAACAATTACAAAGCTGTTACATGCATTTGAATGGAAGTAAACATGGAGACATTTGCAATTTCCTTTCTAAGTTAATGTGTAGTTGAAGCCAGCGAATTTGTGAGCTGATGATAACGAGGATGACGAGAAACAGAGCAATGGCTGCTACTTCTTTGTCTTAGGTTAATGTTTAGGGCTTTTATTGACTTTATTATAGATGGTTGGAGAGAGAGAGAGGGGATGGCACGCAGCAAAGGGCTGCAGATTTGAACCCCGGTTGCTGCTAAGTAAGGACTCAGCCTACACACATTGTGGCAGCTAGCTGGACACTGATAGCTGCAACCAGCTCACTGCTGACAAAGCTTACAGGAAGATGGCTGTTGAAAAGCCCACAGCAGGCAAACAGGCAATCTTTAGTCAGTCTTAATCATGTCTTAATCACATCTTGACAAAATCCAACATGTTTAATATTGTTGTAAGTTTGTATTCTTGGCTCATGCAAATACTAAAGTTCAATGACATGAACATTGTCAACAACCAATAGCTGCACTCTCTAGCACCAAACAGGACGCAGCTAACCAGGTAGACAGTCAACATAGAGGAGACTCTGGACATGCACAAGAATGTGAACAAGTCTCAGTGCTCTCAGTGGAAAAGTCAGAGAAACTGGTGGAGTTGTGGAGTGAGCAGGAGTTTGTGTGTAGTTTGGTGTGTATCTTGAACGAGCACTTATTTTAGTGAGCAGTCTTAATTTTAAATGGTTAACCTCTCATTCCCACACTCTCCTCCCACTAAAGTAGTGCAGCTAACTAACCAAGGCTGGTATTGAGTTGAGTCGGCAAAATCCCAAATTTAATTTAATCATTTTTGTGCTCCAATACAGTTTATCTTTATGGATTATATTCATGCCAAATTGACAAGAACACTGTCGATATGTGACGTCTTTTATCTTGTGCTTCTAGTGTTATGTGGTTTGGCTTAATATTTTCCATCAGGAGCAGGATGGTAAACAGTCTCAAAAAGAATCCAGTTGTGGTCTTGCAAAAAGTGGCCCTGCGAGATCGACAGTCTTTGTAAAATCTTAAAGGGTGTGACTAAAAACTTACATTGTCTTAAGATGGTAGATGGTGTCAGACTTAAGTGTTTTAAAATAAACGTTTTCTAATGTATGGTAGGTGTAAGATGCAGTGAAATTCGATCTTCGTGATCTGGTCAAAGAAGCGTTCAAAACACAAGTGGAACCAACTTTTCTTTCTGTTTGTGCCAGTAAGTCATGCTTGTCTCCACTTGTACGTATGTGTATGTGTTTCAGTTTCATTTACACACACAAACACAACATGCCATGGCTCGGGATGGACATGTTTAATTTCTCCTTCACAAATATATTTACCACAGTGTCACTACAGTTCACTGTGGCCTGTTTTGAGTATGTATGCATTCCTAATCTGTTGTCTCAAACTGAAGTGTCTTTCCTGTTGGTTTCCAGGATCGCTCGTTTTTCCAATGTTAACCATCTCTCCATCCACATCTCAAAGAACTTTGGAGCAGAGAGCACCAGGATCTACTACATCGGTCTGAGAGGAGAATACTCAGAGGTGAGCTTGTTCCTCTTTTTTTCTGATCATCTAAAATATCCTAATAATGTTGTAGATACAAATGTATAAGTGAGGATACACTCAATATTAGAAACTCCTCTGAGCAAACTATCAGTCAATGCCTCTCAACAAAAACTTACATTATAACCTTCAGAAATGGAGGATTTATTCCAGGATTGTTGTATTCAAAGTGGCTGGCTTTTTTAGTCCTTGATGAGTTCCTTAATGTAGGAATTAAGTCCAGACTGTCTCGAGACTCTGCGTCCAGGACAGATGAAGTGATTAACCTCAGTTTTTTTCCCCAGTTGTTCTTGGTTTGTCTATGTGCGTCATATCATGACTGCACTGAAAGGAGACATTATTTTGACTCATCTTTTATCCCGGGGGCAGATTCTTCCTCAGAATATTTTGATGTCTCTCTGGGCATCATGTGATGGACCTGAAATTGTACGGTTTGACCACTGTGTGTAATTGCCTTCAAAACCTGGTGCTGTTGCTGGGTGCTCGGTTTAGTTTGATTAGATCCTGCCCATACGTTCTGGTACATTTTATGTCTTTGACTCTTTGTTGTCACCCTCTTGAAGCTTAGTAGAATTGTATTACCAGCTGTTTCCCCCTCCCTAGCCCTGTCTTTCCTTTTATTAATAGATATAACTTGAAACACTATATACTCTGTATCTTTGAATGTTTGTTGACCTGTCCTTTTTATGTTCTTTAGGCTCACAGACACGAAGTGACGATCTGTAACTATGAGGCCGCAGCGAACCCTGCAGATCACAAAGTGGAGAGCATCATCCCACAAACCAACTTCATTTCCTGAAGAAACTTCAGAGAGTGAGGAGCGAGAGGAGAAGGATGAGGAGCTGTTTCGGTTTTTGTCGTTGACAAAAAGTCAAAGATGAGATCAACGCTGCGTCGCAGCAGGTTGGTTCAAGATTGACAGGGTCTGAGCACTGAAATCTGAAGACCAGAGAGCTTTAGATGTGTTTGGAAGTGCCAAGTTGTTGCTCTGTTTTCTATGGCAAGAAAGAGTGAAGGTCTATTGTGGGCAAAAAGCTTAATAATAATGCATGAATTGACACTCAGATAAAGTCTGTTGCTATCAGTTTAACCTGTATAATCCGATACATGTTTAAAGATGTCCACCAGTTCAATAAAGTCACAGCTACTAAATAAAACGTGGAAGTCTGGAAATAAATGATGGTACTGTTTGATTAATTAAAGACTTTTGTTGCTTTTGGGTACATGTAAAGAAACTTCAGTTGCTCTCAAACATCTACGAAAAAAGAAAGATGCTGCCTAATTACAGTCAGAAGATATATGTTTTAAGCAGCTCTGGACATATGAGCACCTTTTTAAATGTGTACAGATTTAAATAATACCTATAATACTGCATTAGTTGTCTTTTGTAAAGTCAACATATAGTCCTCTAACTAGCGCTGGATATTTTCTGCCACCTAGTGGTTTAATATTATTATATTGAACAAAAATTTAATTCAACACTTGCTTTTGTTAATTTTTAACAGGTTCCAATTGAAAATTTTAAGATCTTAGACTTTTTTATGCACTCAGTTTATATATTTCCATCCAATTTTGGTCACAAATTTGTTAAAATCCTTGTTAGTGAGCCTGTGTACTTTTATAAGATAATGCATCCACCTTACAGTTGTGGCGTATCAAGATGCTGATTAAACAGCATCATTACGACACAGGTGTATCTTGGGATGGTCACAGTTAAAGGCCACTCTGAGATGTGCAGTTTGATCAAACAGCACAACACCACAGATGGAGCGTGCCATTGGCATGCTGACTGCAGGAATTTTCACCAGAGCTGTAGCCTGTCAACTGAATGACTGAATGATCCATAAGACATTTTCAGTGTTGTTTCTATGAATTTGACAGTAAATCCAACCGCCTTACAACCACAGACCACATGTGGTCACACCAGCAAAGGGCCTCCATTTCTAGTATCTTCACCTGCAACATGGTCTGAGACCAGCCACCTAGACAGCTGATGCAGTAGTTGCTTTTTGCACAAACTGTCTGAAGTCATCTCAGGGAAGCTCATATGTGTGCTCATCGTGCCATCCAGGGTCTTGAGCTGACAGCAGCTTGGCTTCATAACCAACTTCCAACTGTGCAATATTTTACCACCTAGGTGCAATAATATCTTTAGGCTGTATTTTCTATACTCTCTATACTGTGCTTGTCAGTATGCTACACACCATGTGTGTATTTCAGTTATCCTGTGCAACAGTGTCTGTATAAGTGAAAGGTGTATATAATGTATACAGATTTTACACTATTTTATTTTCATTTCATGTAATTTTTATTATTGTAATATTTTTTCCTTTTTTAGCACTCAATCACTTTTTTTGCTTTTTGTATCTTGCTTCTGACTCTTGGGCTGCTGTAACATGTCACCTTCCCTGGCTAATTGTGTGGCTGGTTGGATGTACTGCCAAATTCAGGGAAATGATGCTGGAGATATGTTAAGGTAGGGAAATTAACATTCAGATCAGCTCTGGTGGACATTCCTGCAGTCAGCATGCCAATGGCACACTCCCTCAGACCTTGTGGCATCATATTGTGTGATCAAACTGCACATTTTAGAGTGGCCTTTTATTGTGACCATCATGAGACACACCAGTGTAGTAATGATGCTGTTTAATCAGTGTCCTGATATGCCACACCTGCAAGGTGGATGGATTATCTTGTGCTCACTACCACAGATTTTAACAAATTTAGGACCAAGATTCAAGAGAAATATAGCTATTGAGTTCTTAAGAAAAGTCTTTATTTTAAACCTGTGAAAAATGGGAACAATAACAAGTGATGCATTGAAAAAAAATTCAGTGTAGGTCTTCGATGGGTTTCTTTAGTCCAAAAAGCTCTCTTTGTTTGTCCTCACTTTATCTGTGTGATGAGCTGAGTTCCCAGTGGTTGCTTGATACATTGACTCAGTTAATTAAATAAATTTGCCATCATATGAGGGGGAGAATGTTAGTAGAGTTGAGGGAATTGACGTTCTGGAAGCCTGTATGAAGAACTGAGACTCAGGCTTGGACCACATCCAAGACTTCCTGCAGCAGAGTTCTGTTTTAACAGCCTGTGTGATTTCTCTACGCTTAAATAGAAACATGCCACATCCACATTGCCATGTGACCAAAGCTTACCCCTGAAAAACTCCCTAAAAATGATCTTTTTACCTTCATTCCCTCTATTTTCCTTCACAGAGGAGTGATATCATCTTTGAATTCACTGCATTAGTAATGCAGTGTGTTGTCATGCAGTGAGCAGCAGGCTGTGAGGAAATTTATGGGAATGTATAAGCTCAGTGTGGAGGACCATATGTCAGTAAATGTGACGTTTGAGCTCTCCAGGTATCTTGCCATATTAAAATACAGCAAAATGGAAGAATTGTGTGTTTGATGCTTAACCGTGCACTGAAATGATTTAACAACATACTGTCTGCTCTCTGATTTGATAGTGATGATGTCTACATACTGTTAATTTTATTAATTTACAAGATACTTTTTCAGAACTTTTTAAAAGCAAATATTTATCAAAATATTTGAGTTTATAATAATAAAAAATCACTTACCTTTAGTGGTATCTACTCATACAGATTGCACTAAAGTCTGGCAGTATAATATTCATGTGTTTCAGACTGTTCAACTTCAGGGAGTCCATGTAATACAAACAAAAGAAGACAGAAATATAAAAGTGAGCAACCAATTGCTTTAAACCTATAGTGAAAATTCACAAATATAAGTGTATTAAAATCTCATTTTTCATATAGACTGTACAGCCACCAACAATGTCACAAAGAAATGTTGCAGTCATACTGTTACAGGGATGTATAGCTCATATCTGTTATTCTTATAACAGCACAGACTGTGGTGGAAAACCTATTCAGATTATTTACCAAATTAAAAGCAGGAATGTTAAAATACTTCACTACTTATTAGACTGGTCCCTTTCTGCGTTACATCATCATTTTGATCACTGCTATTGATTTTTAAGTTTTTATTTGTCACATTCTCAACATCACTGGCAGATTAAGAGACAGGACCCTGGGCACAGGTATGCAAAAGGCCCCACCACGTACATCAGGGAAAGACAGAGACCTTGTGGTGATTTTAAGTCTCTTTGTAATTATCATGCATCTTTTTTGTGGTTTTATGTATTTGATATTGTCTTTTTCGGTCATTTGGTGTCCCTTTGTGGTTGTTTTTCTCCTTTTTGTTTATATGTTTTTTCTCTTTGCACTTCATTTGTATCTTTAAAGCAGCTTAGATTGGGAAATAGACTCCTTTCCCATTGCCAGTAGACTAGAGCTGTGTTAGGCCTGACACTTTTAGCCCCTGGGCCTGTGCCCGTTGGGCCCGTTCAGTAATTAATCCATGCTCAATACATCTCTATATTGTGCCCCCTCTGATATTGTGCTTGGAATAAAAATATAATATAAACATTAAAAATACAATTGATACAACCAATAATGGAAATATATACAACAAAGATAAGATAATATGTGCAAATGTTGAATACAGCATAGATAATAAATATGGCATAATTGATTATGCATTGATTATCTTCAGCAAAATGTTGTGGTGTTATCTATAACAATGTATCATGTTTTATATAGAGATTATATGTTTTGAATGTCTTCTCTGATAAAGTAACCAGAAAGTACAGCACATAAATTATTGTAATGGAGTAAACAGTACAGTTTCTGTCTCTGAAATGTAGTAATGTTAAAGTATAAAGTAGCAAGTAGTATCAAGTAAATTAGTAAATATACTTTACTTACTCCTATATAATGATAATACATCGAGATACATTGATATATTTTTTATTTTATATGGGCTAATAGCAATGCCTCATCGTAAAAAAACCTCTCAATTACAGAAAAAGTCCCAAATTCAACATTTTATTTTTTAAACAACACAAGTATTGTCAGCAAAATGTTTCTGAAGTATCAAAAGTACAGTATGGGTGCTATATTATCATATCTGATCACTATGACAATCTTAAACCAGATGTTGGTAGTAGTGTCATTTATAAGCATGTACAGTGTTTTATGAACAGATCAAATGTTTTAAAGATAAAACCAGAATCTGAAAAGTAGATAGTAACTTATAGTCGGCAAATAAATGTAGTGGAAATAATAGCGCAATGTTTGCCTCTAAAATATAGGGAAATAACCCATAAAGTAACAAGTGGTAGCAAGTAAATTAGTAAATATACTTTAAGTACTCTATATTGATCACATATCGAGATATAATGATTATATTTGTATTTTATGTAAGCTAATAGCAATACCACACTTAAAAAAAAAAACTTCATTACAAAGAGTCCCAAATTCAGCAATTTATTTTAAGACTACATTATTTATCAGCAAAATCTTCTTGAAGTATCAAAATTAGGTGTGCTATATTATAATACTGGATTACGATTATTGATGATTTTGGGCTAGATGTTATGAAAGTGGATCAGATTTTAAAAGCAGTTCATATGTTTTAAATGTCAAACCTGAATTTGAAAAGTAGATCAGCTTAGTAAAGTTGTAAGATAAATGTGATGGAATTTAAGTATTAAGTGCCAAGTATTATCAATTAAAATAGACTTATTGACTAAATAGTTTTCAACCCCTGTATACTGATCATTTGTTGACACTATATCTGTATTTTATGAGGGAAGACAGTCGTGATAAGAAAATGTTGTTATCCACGGTTGGGCGTTGTTATGTGATGACGTCTCCACGCTCTGTCCCCGCCCCCTGCTTGTGTGCTGCCAGTACCGGAAGTTCCGTTCCCGTCGTGAACTGGGACAGCAAGCGGTAAGTGCATGCATTTGTATTAGCTAGTGGGCCGCGGGTTTAAATTTTAACCACGTTATCCCAGTCCAAACCGATTGTGAGTGGAGTCTTTTGTTGCTTAAGGTGTCTTCTGACAAACTGCTCGTGTTAGGGGTCTGAGTGTGAATCCCAACGGTCGCGTGAGGGGCACGAAGAGAGACACCGGCAGGGACAATACAATCAGTGTGTGTGTGTGTGTGTGTGTGTGTGTGTGTGTGTGTGTGTGTGTGTGTGTGTGTGTGTGTGTGCGCGACGTTAGCTAGCAGCTCTACTACCACTAGCCCCGGTTATTGTGTGTGTGTGTGTGTGAGTGTGAGAGAGAGCGAGAGAGTGAGAGAGAGAGAGAGATTAAAGCCGTAGTTATTGAGTCTTTTTGGGGCAGCAGAGGCTTTACATCGCTGAATGCCATCACTGCTGAGGATGATGGGTCGAATAACATAGCTAAGCTTCAACCATTCATTGTCTCCTTCCTCTTCGACACCCCCACCACACGCTTCCTCTTCTTCAGCCACCGACACTTTCTATATTTATGTAACATTTGACTGTTTTCCATTCGCTCCCTTCACTGCGGTGTGTTTCTACACCAGCTAGCTAGCAGCTGAGCTATTAACCTCCATCAGCAGCAGGCGGAGAGTAGGGCTAGCGGCTGCTGGTGGATGGTGTATGGGAGGAGGAAGAGGAGGAGGAAGGGGGATGCCTGTCACTCAGTGCCGCATATTATCCCGTTGTTTGCCAGCCATCCGTAACTGTCTGTATGCAGCAGCCAGGGGCCAGATGTATAGGCGATCCGTACGCACAAACTGCGGTGAGAATGTGCGCACATTACGCATAGTTTACACCAGACGCACGCTGCTGATATAACTGCGGGTGATATGATAAGGGCGAGATTGAATATAAGATAAGAGATGGGTAACATTGTTTTTAGGTTATTAATAATTTCACTGATTGTGTATACTTGCGAGCTGCACATCATATTGTTAAATGTCAGCCACAGGCACATTTGTAAACTTATGAGTGATTTAATTTCACAGTTCTTTTTATTCATATTTGAGTCATCATCTCCCTGGTAATGATCAGTGTACATCCACGTTTCTACATCCATGTATGGCTATCCATGGGAGGAGAAATGAGGCTCGTGCACGTGCGCCCGTTTCCACTATGATTGAGATACGTGAAACAGAATCTGGCGCACGTGTGGCTTTATGAATATGACAAAAAAGAACATTTGCTTTTGTGCGTGCCCTCAGTTTAGGTCGTGAGTCTACTCAGAGATTTATGTATTTGGTCAGTGACCCCTGGTGTGTGTGTTCAGCCGTTTGACGTCCACACACACACATGAACTGCAGTATGACTGTTTTTTTGTTGTGTGTGTGTTTGACTTGTGTGTAATTGGAGTCACGCAGGATGGTGACTCGTGATTTGTGTTGCAGAAAAGTAAAACCAGCAGCATTTGGTGTTAATTTTTTTTTTTTTTTACTCATTCATGGGACAATATTTGGTGTTCTGTTAAAGTGAAATAAGTGTCAGTTAACTACAACACAGTCTTGAATATCAGGAAAACATTTACTCTAAATTAACATATCCTCATGATCAAAATGTAAGATGCTATCCGCCATCATTTGACAGTATCCATACTTATATAAATTGACTATATCTCCTAAACCAAACTGTCAAGGTCTAAAATTATTCTTGCCTGTAGCAGACAACAAAAGGGGGGGGGGGGGGGGTCAGTGGTGGATGAAGTACCTGAAACCATATTGAGTAAAATTACAGATATCTTGCTAGAAAATTACATAGGAAGAAGTTAGAGTCACCTATTAGAATATTACTTGAGTAATATTTACTTTACTTAAGTATCAAAAGTAATTTATCATAGTAAATGTAATTAAAAATTGAAAGTAAAATTACAAGTAAATGCTGGTAATAAAAAAAGTTAGCGGTCAGAATTCTGAGAATTGTGACATTTATTTATTCTTAACATGTAAAAATGGAGTGTATTACACTTGGAAGAAAAACATCTTCATAACTTAAAGAAAGTAGTCACTAGCATGTAGAATCTAATCTGACATGCAGCCTGGGCCTGACTGGAAATCAAACAAACAAAATATTATTACCTAATTATGTTACACCGCCGCCACTGGCATGCAACAACTCCAGATTGGACAAACCAGTGACAAGCTTGGAACCTCAACCAATGTTTTCATTCATTGCTTAATCATTTTATGCAGTAAATGTAAAGAGAATAGTAAAATGAGTCCCCAGAGCTAATGGTGAGTCTTAAGTTTGCTTATTGTGTCAGATCAACTGTTCAAACTAGAATCATACAATATACAGTACAGTATAATACAACAACACAAGTAGCATATTCTCACATTTTAGCAGCTGTAACTAGCAAATGTTTAGGGTTTATGTTGTTTGTTTGTTTGATAAATGACCTAAATGAATAACCAATTCAGAGCTCAAATGATTAGTCAGTCAACAGTGAATTAATTGCCAAACATTTTGATAATAAATTGATTATTTGATCCATTTGTCAAGTAAAAATCGACCATTCTCTGCTTCCAGTTTAGCTTATGTGAAGGTTTCCCGCTTTCTCTATTATATAATACATTTATATTCAGTCTTTATTAATTTTAGACTGATTGTCTGACAAAATAAACATTTTTAATAGCTCCCCATTGGCTCTAAGAACTTTTGATTGCCACTTTTCATGCCCATTATTTCTGGCATTTTTCAGACCAATTGATTAATTGCAAGCATAATTTAACAGATAATGAAAAAAACTGTCACAGTCCAAATCACAGCCACTGACATCCAGAGAAGACTGGCGATATCTCAAAAATCCAGTCAACAAAGTGCATCATTTCTACCAATACCTTTTGAAGGCTTCTCTGGCAGTGAATGTATAGTTGGTGCATTTCCATCCATGGCTTACTGGCAGAGGGCCGTTGAAAATCACAGAAACATTAATAATGAGATTGTTGCTGCATCCATTCAGTTGTTTAAGGAGTGCACGACCAGACACTCCATGTTGTGGATTACATTGAATTTGTGGAACAAGTCCTGTTTTCAGTTGTTGTTTTTTTAGACCCAAACTGAATTGGACAAGATGCGTGTGCACATCGTGACACTATTTTTATCCACCAGCCTCCTTCAGAGGCATAAAGAGTGAGCCATTGTTTCTTAGAGCATTGAAAACCCACATGGTTGTTTTATGCTGGTACTCCGGGTTATGGGTCAGTTTGAATCTACTGAACAATAAAAGGTGGAGAGAAAAAAAGGTGTGATTAATCTCCTCTTTGCATGTGCCACCATGTTTAGAGAGCTTATTCGAACAGATTGTCCAGTGTTCCTACACTCCTCCATCTCTCACTCCTTATCTTTCTTATGATCTCCTTTTCTTTGATTCCTCTTCCTTTCCAGTTTGCTTTTAGTCATATTATCAATGTGGCTCTGTCTGCTCCCACTCGGGGCCAGAGTGCAGATAAATTACATTTATTGAAAGTAATGAGTTTTTGCCAGAGTTAGAATTTGGTGACAGTGAATACACATCTTGTGATGCACATCGCAACCACATTACACATTGTCCCTGTCAAAGCATTCACTGGTGGAGGAAGTAATCACATCTTGTACTGAATGCTAAAATAGCAATACCGCAGTTTCAATATGCTTGTATCATTAGCAATATCTATTTAAAGTATTAGAAGTACTGGTTCTGCAGAAAAACAGCTGTTATCAACAGTTATTGATTAGGACTAACTAAAGATTACTGTCATTATCGATTAATTCGTCGATATTTCCTTGATTAATCAGTGAGTTGTTTGGTCTATAAATGTCAGAAAAGGGTCAAATTAAAAAAAACGTCAATGAGTGTTTCCCAAAGCTCAGGATGTTGTCTTCAAATGTCTAATGTAATATTATATTTATTGTCACAGAGGAGTAAAGAAACCAGAAACTATTCACATTTAAAGAGCTGGAATCAGAGACTTTTTTTCCTGTAAAAAAGTTTGATGAAAACTGATGAATTGTTAATCAAATTAGTTGGCGATTAATTTTAATAGTCGACAACTGATCAATTGTTGCAGCCCTATTACTGGTATATGTTGCTTGTTTCAGACTACACAACATTTTTGTCTGTTCCAACAGTCACCATGTCATGTTAGGCGATTGTGGAATCATAAAATCGTGCTGTGACTTGGCCATCAGACATGACAGACTACAGGATGGTCCACACCAATCATCCCCGGTCGTCTTTTATGACATGTGTGATGTCATCGGGTTATTTTTGTCCTATTTTTATAGTACTATTATTTCAGTCATTGTGTCTGTTCACGTGCCAGCCGAAATATTGTTGTAATAATGTAAAAAGTGCCACCAGTCTGTTTCAAATGAAGCTGGTAGCCTTGGCAGTTGTGGTGAGCAAAAATCCTGCCACTACTTTTTAATTTTATTACTTTATATCCTCCTTTATGAAGAAGTGATATTGTTTGCTTGCTTGATGCTAATGGTGGTACTTGCTGGATTGCTAAAGTGCCTCTGCTGTTTCACACCATCATTTTTTCTCTTTTACTCTGTGTGGTAACGCCCCTAAGGAAATATCAAAAAGGCTGGGGTGTTGTTGTCGTACAGTTGTCTACTGCAGCAGATCGCACTGTGTTCGTATTGGTCAAAGTGACAGCTGTGATGGGAGCAGTCGTGAACCACAAAAAGAAAATCAAACATGCTAGACTTTCTGTTGGAACGTCGGAGGCGTCCCAGACTTGCCGTTGGCTGTCATCTACTATGACGCACTACATAAGATGAAATGATGGATAATCGCGTAAGACACACTCATTGTCGTTCAGAATCCCAGCTGACACCGTACGACACTGTCGAGCTATAATTGGACTGATATCGTGTAGTGTGTATCCAGCATTACACAGATTTGCAGATCTGTAGATTTTTTTTCTCAAACGTGTTCTTTTTTGAGAAAACTTGGATTATTTTATCTTTTTATCCTCAGTTATTTTATATGCATCACTCAGAGCAACTACTTGCTGTGATGGTGTCATGAGCAGTAAATGAAGTCACACTACCTCTGTAGCCATTTTTACACAGAGGATGCTACAGGGCTGAAACAACTCTGTAGCCCCATTCCAATATCATGTGAAAGAGGCTTGTGCCTTTGTTGCAATCCAAGCTTCTCTGCGGTTTATCTTGAAAAAAACAAAACAAAATCCAAGGCAACTCTTCTCTGGTGCAAAAGTTAAAAGGCCTTTATTAAATGGCTAGTTCATGATGAACATTAACATCACCAACATGTTTCGGCCATGCTCACTGGCCTTCATCAGGGCATAAAGCTGCAGGGTTTACAGGTGGCCTAAATTAGGCCCTACTCAGACATGGGTGGAGCCAATCAGCACTCCATTTGCCAGACTGCAGGCATATCAGCAAAACTCCCTTTACACAATGCACTCATAACTAGAAACCTGCATTATAGGGCAAGTAGGCAAACAATGAGAATTTATAACAGATATAATAGAAAAAATCACAATAAACCATCAACTGGGTCAAATTCTATAAGGAGAACAAAAAAATATATATACGTAGACTGCATTCAGAAGCAGAAGTAACATATGAAAATTAATAGAATATATACATAAAACACAAAAAAGAGACAACCAAAATAAGAAAAAAATACACTAAATATATGCAAACAGATAAACGAAGCAGGGAACCTTTGCATAGGAAGTATTAATTTACAAAAATGGAGTAAGGTCAAGGTCCTCATTAATTTCTGGATGTACAGTAGCTTTCAGTTTGAAAATCCATTCCGCCTCTTTTTGATTGAGACGTTTCTGTCTGTCCCCTCTTCTGTCTGCCTCAGAGATATGGTCAATGCCCATCGCCAACACAGAGGAGGGGTCATTGCCATGATGTTCTTTGAAATGTTTAGCCATAAGGTAGTCCAGGTTACCTATCCTGATCGCATACTTATGTTCTGCAAGTCTATCTTGTAACCTGTGTTTAGTACGGCCAATGTAAAAGATTCGGCATACCTGACATTCAAGTTTGTAAATCACAAAGGTAGTTTTACAGTTGATGAAATGATGAATACAATATGTTTTATTTCTAACTTCAAAGGTTTTAGATTTAACAATATTATTACAATGAGGACAATGGCCACATCTGTAACAGCCAGAGTTGCCTTGGATTTTGTTTTTTTCAAGATGTACTACACTTCCTGACCAGAGAGCACCTTCCTGGATACCATGATACTGCAACCCACATGAGCACTTCATCTGCTGTTGTCTTCTTCTGTGCGGTTTGTTGTGGTAAGCCAGTCCAGCCATGTATGTATGATCGTGCATGGTTTTATCCCAAAGGCTAGCTCATCACCGCCTCTTTGCGCTGTGCTCATGTGGTGGTTAACACTGATATCGTAATGGCAGGGGCGCAGAAGTGTAGCGCCCACCCTCTGGTTTTCCCCTGCTTAACAGCATTCACTCTCTCAGCACAGTTGCTGTTTTTAGTGCTGCTTCTGGAGTTAGCGCCTTTAGCTGCTAGTTGCCAGCTCACCAACCTCCATGTTGAGAACTGTGTGCAGTCAGCTTCACATCAAGCCCCTTAAAATGTAACGATCGGAGAAGTTCAAAGGTGAAATCACTCTTTGGTGAAACTCCTGACAAATCAGAGAAAAGAAATGTGGCAAGAGGCCCAAAAAAGACACAAGTAAAAAAGGTTGAGAATAATTAGTTTAATCTTTAACAATACCTTTTATTTACAAGCCAGTATGTCTTTAAATTTTGAAATTTGAATCTAAAAAGTTGATAGGATTTGTAGCTGTTTGATAAATGTCGTAGAGTAATAAATACAACATTCCCCCTGAGATGAAACATGAAATAGCATAAAATGGAAATCCTCAAGTAAAATAGAAGAACCTAAACTTGCACTGGAGTAACTGTAACATTACACATGTGGAAATTTGACTTCTTGGTGTGTGAAGATTGATACTAGAAATCTGTACAGCACTGAAAGAGACTATTTCCTGGTGCTTAACCCTGCCCGGTTTTTATTAAACTATCACTCATTTATCAAGGGTCAGTATCCAGGGAAGCTGAGGAATTTCAACACCCGTGGAGTATAATCCAGCTCAAGGTTTACACATTAACCTTTGAGGTTGAGTCTTTTCCCTGTTCATCTCCTCATTGTCTATTTACCAATCAGGCAGCACGCCATCTGACCCGCCCATCCCGTCTTGCCTCATTCTTTCCCACATCAACATAAAAGTTAGAGGGCATTAAGGAGCTTTTGCTGCCTGACTTTACTGTAAAGCAACCACCTGATCTCATGCTTGTTATTGACATCTGACTCACTGTGCAGAGAGACGGGCGTCTGCAGCCGATTTACAGAGTACAGTAGAGGGGAGGGGGTGCGTTACATTTAGTTAATGAATCTCGTCAGTTGCTGACATACACAAACACGCATACCTCATGACCGCTGTTTCAGGTTCAGCAGCAGCAGCGTCTTTATTCATGTGTGTGTGTGTATAAGTGGTATGTTCTGCATTGTTGGTCCTGTCTGTAGGCTAAATGGCTGGAGATGTAGCTGTCACAGTGAACTGTTCATTGTCAGTGCTTATGTTTAAAAAAGGTTTAGTCCCCCTAAACTACATGACAGATACAAATGTACATGACGCTCCCCATTACCTGTGTCTGTAACCTATTTTAAGTAGGCTCCACTTTTTTCTGAGTTTGAATAAATCCTGGTGATTTGAACTTTTGGAGGAAAAGAATTGTTATAAGCATTTTTTTACTTAAACATCCACTGTGTAGGATTTAGGGAGATGTTTTGGCAGCTACGGAATATAATATAAGCATGTTTAGTTTATAATCACGTGAAAATAAGAATCATTGTGTTTTCTTCACCTTGATATGAGCCGTTTATATTTACATACGGAGCGGGTCCTCATCTATGGAGTCCACCATGTTGCACATCCATGTTTCTACAGTAGCCCAGAACAGACAAACCAGACACTGGCTCTAATAGGGTCATTTGCTTTTTCACATTGTTAGCAAATCCACCGTGACAGTCAGCACCTGGAAAAGAGAATTTAACACATTTAGTTATTGTGCTTTCAAAGGAATCCTACTTTTCATGCATGTGTATACATTTTTATCAGGGCTGCCCATCAAATGCCGTAAAATGAAAATATTGGCACTGGCCAGAAATGAACATTTCTGCTGATGTGACAGGCTGATGAGATGATGCTTTAATTATGCAACTTTAATTAGTTGAAATAGGTCACATTTTCCCAGGTTGTGGCTATTATCAGGATGTCTCGGGGAGAGTATCACCAAAGTGTTTTAAAGTCAGATGAGTTGAATAGTTTTGTTTGAAAATGTGACTTGAAATAAATATGGCATGTTTTACACGTAACCTAAACTGAAGCAGTTTTCTTATTTTTCCATGCTCAGCATGTGCATTTTGAAAACCATTGTATTTTATGTCTGCATGTGCCAGTGGGCCATCACAATAAGAGTAGGTGTGATAATATGTTAATTCCACTACAAGAGAGACTTGCAATTAGGTGAAAAGAAATGTGTGCACATGTAAGTTGAAAAATATTGGATATGGGCAAAAATCATGTATCCATAATTTATTAAAATTTAGCAAATAATAGCCTTTTTATGATTAAAATTGGTGTTCATGCATTCCATGATAATGGTATTTACAGCTGCAATGATTAGTGATTAATTGATTAGTTGATCAACAGTCTGATTATTGTACTGATATGGATATTTGTGAGTTTAAAAATCTAATAATGATAATAAAATGTTTTAAGATAAACAGTAATCTTGATACAGATCACTCAGATTTGTTTTTTAAAAACTTGTGACCAAAGTTATAAACTTAACTTAAATTTGTTAAGGCTCTCTGGTGGATATACTGTCTAATGGTGACACTGTTTCTAAATTATATTAAACCTAATTTGGCATAATTTCTGTACTGTGGTTTCTTTGCTGCCGACATACACTGTTGCGGATTAGCTCTAATTGAATTATTATAATTGAGGTTAAGGTAAGGGTCAGACAAAACACGCTTATTGAAGACCTCACTGTGGGCTTGGAGAGATTGTAAATGGCACTATTTTCTCCACTTATAAACTCCGACTAAAGGATTAATTAAGAAAATAATCTGCATATTATTCAGTAATGAAAATAATTGTTGTGACCTTAATGGTATTCCAACAAAAATAATTTATATTATTCCTAAACAGCTGTCGTATTAATTCACTGACCTTACGTTAAATCAGATTCAGTATAATTGATGAATAATGTTTCCTGAAACAAGTGCCTCTCTTTACTGCCTTATTTTTTATTAATGTTAAGTTCTTGTACCACTTCAGGAGAATATTTATTTACTGTAAACCAAAATATAGACTTACTTATTTTTGATTTAATAAACACATGCACAGGAAGTGGAAACAGTTTTTTTCTTTTTAGCTCTAAATACTAACAACAGTTTCTTACAATCAGTGGGCAGCCTGTATGTACTTGAGGGGTGATAATTGGAGACTATGATTATTGAACAATATGAACTTATAAAGAAATATTTCTATTTTATGTCTGCATTTTTGCTGTCAGAAAACATTTAGTGAGAAAATCAAACCGAAACTGTAAAAGAAGGAATTTTAATTTTAAAAAGTTGGACATTATCTTCTTGTCTGCTTTACTGAGCTTGTGCAGAGTTCACTTGTCCTGTAGATCTATGAACCAGATTAAGTCTGATTCTCAATACAATGTAATCAAATGATTCTAGAGCCCAGGGCTGATTCATTAAAATCGGAGCTGACTGGCAGATTATTTGTGTATCCATTATTAAAAACATCTATCATCCATAAGATGCTGCATTAGATAAGAGTCTTGACTAATCTCTTTACAACAACAGGAATAAAAGATGTCAAGTTTGACCTTTGAGTAGATTTTTAAATATTTGTTGTCTGTCATGTAAATAGTCCTTACTGTTTAATAGTGTTTATTGTGAAGGCACTGGAAACTTAAAATCATGTGGAAATTTGGCAGTTTGCTCAAAATGTATACGTTAAATAAAGCTCTTTGTTTGGTCTAAATGCACAAGACAGCATACTTGTATTTCCACACTGTGTGTTCTGCACTCAGCTGGTTTATCTGTCATCTCTTCTGATTCCAGCACCTCTTACAGTGTATGTGTGGCAACAACATGTCTGTGCCGCTGCTCGCCGAGGCTGTGACGGTGTCCGGGAAGGAGAGGGAGACCGCGGCGGTGAGTGGAAACCACATAATCTGTAGTGTTGGAAGATGCTGATGTTTCATATGGTAACAGGGAGTTTGACTTCCTCTCCAGACCTCTTGCTCCATTTAAACTATATCAGACCGTCACTGCTCTGTAGTGCTTGATATTAAAGGTATGGTGGCAGACAAGGGCAAACCAAGCAGCAACTCCTGAGGCTGAAAATGAAGCCAGCATTGAAGTGCCAAAAACTGCAGTTCCTTAAACAGGCTTAAACTTCAGAAGCCAGTTATGTAACTTACCTCTTTACATTTTATCAAGGCTTAAAGTCAAGCATATTAAAGGTTGTGGCAGCTCTGAGTGACTGCTGTTAGTGTCCTCAGCTTCTCAGTCAGCTCCACCCTCTCACTCAAATATGGTCACTTCTGGCTCTAAAAGATCAAGATGACAATGGCCAAAATGCCAAATTTGAAGCTTCACAATGGGATCCACAAACCAATGGGTGACAATACAGTCTGTGGGACAAATGAGCTTCAGTGATCCAAAATATTTCCATCAAGAAACATGCTGTAACTTCATATATGATATCAATTTAATAACGCATATGAAATCAAATACAACAACGGAAACATGCCGCAAATGAAAAAAGGTGCTATGTGATTCAGAGTCAAAAATAAACAAACCCCGAAAGCAAACGCAGAGAAATGCTGCATATCCATTCAATACAATAGAAGTTTTCCGGGCCTGTGGGGGAGCTCATGGATCTGTTAATCAATCTGGGCTCTCTGGGTTGTTTTGGATCATCTCACCTGAATGCCTAGTTACTAGCTAAAATACAGCTACATTTTTAAAGTACCCCCCAACTCAAAAATGTGTTTTTCTTCTGTTTATGTCCCCTAAAATGAATCAACTTGATTATATTGGGGGTGTCGGTGGCTTAGTGGTGGAGCAGGTGCCCCATGTACAGTGCCGTTGCTGCAGCGGCCCAGGTTCAACTCCAGCCCCCTTCACGCTTAAGCTGTCCTATCAATTAAAGGCTAAAATGCCCAAAAAATATCTTTTTTTAAAAAAAAGAGAGAGAGAAAAAAAGACTTCATTATATTGACTTGTATCCATGCAAAGTTTGTCACTAGAGAGGTCTTTCACATTCCTCTATTGAAGGGGGTGATGTCAGTACACTTCTTATAAATCTGAGATTCAAACATATGCTGGACTAGCTAGATTGGGCACATCAGAAATAAGAAAGCCAATCTCTTTTTTAATCGGGAAAACATATTGATGGATGGGCAGACTTAGACACAACAATGGCAAAGAAACCTGAAACCTTCAGTGCAGAGCGGACTCTTTGGTACAGAGAGTAGTGAAAGTTTTGAAAGTAAATATGATAAAGTGTGCCATTATTTGGCTGTAAACCAGAAACTGGAGCTTCCTTCCACTATCTACCAAAACAACAACAACATCGTAGCAGATACTATCGTATGTTTCATGACCACCAATGCATGTGTCAGCCACTGCCAGTAACAAGCTAACAAACAACATACATAACTACTAACTACACTCATTCCAAGGCCAATTTTGGTGCACAACAGACTCCTTATCTGAATCTGGATCTGACTGAGGCTTAAACATGTATGGCTGAATCTCTCTGATGCGCGCTGCATGTTCATCGGTCAACCAAGCGCTAGTAGCTTGTGCCAGCGCTAGAGGAAGTGGAAAGTAAAAACGAAACTTACTGCAAGCAAATTTCTAAATGAGGGAGCAAGAGTAGATCTGTTTCCAGTCCCTTGTCAGGGTTATTTTAAGTGTTATGTGAGAAAACCATGTTTAACAAAATACTAGTACTTTAAGTATTAAAACATTTAAGGGACTTTAAGGGACTTAAGTTTTTGATAAATTTTCATGGGTAAGAAAGGTTGTTTACTGCAGAAAAGCATAGTTTACTTTAATTACCACCAGTTAACAAACAAAAAGCTTACATTTCATTACAAAGTCAAACTCCTGAATCATACTTTCAGATAAAACCCTGAATTACTTGGTCAAAGAATGACATAATGTGCCTTTAAAAGCCATCAACACCAAGTTCATCCTTTGCCAAAACTTGCAGTAATACACAGTCTTGTTCAGCATAGAAGAAATCCTAATAAAGAGTCCTACTAAACACTATTTCTTTGTGATCAGGAGCCCTCCTGTAGCTGCACCTGTAGCAGGACGTGTTACAGGTACAGTGCAGTAAGCTGACACATTGTGTAGATGCTCAGCTGGATCTGAGTGTAAAAATTAAAAAGCTGTTGTCAGGTACAGTACAGGGATTTGTGAAACACCAGGATCAAAGCTGACTGTCACTGAACCCAGCTCCTAGCAAACCCTACATGGAAGGAAAGGGCTTTGCTGTGAAGACAGCTGAGTGTCTGATTTCCAGCCAACGAGCAGAGAATTGCCAGCTTTCTAAATTGTTGTTATTCCCTTTCATGGTTTCTCTGCGGGGAGCAGCGTGTGTGGAAACTGGCAGTTAGAGCTTATCTTGGCAAGAATTGAAGATTGGCACCTGTTATATTCCCTGTTTTGGAACAAGTGTGCACACTTAGCTGTCGTACATGGAGTACAAGATGGATGTAATGTGATAAATTCTCTCCAAGGTCAAAGCAGGTTTATTGTTGGTTTCTCCCTCCAGCAGATAATGTGTCCAATGTGATCAATCCCTATCAGGAACTTCTAAATGTCTTTTTATCTGCATTTGCAGTATAGTGTGTGTATATTCATAAATTCTGATCTGAAGAGAGAGTCCTAACTGCTGTTCTTTTTATCTGTGCTGCAGGTTATCTTCCTTCATGGGCTGGGGGACTCAGGGTGAGTGATGTTTAAATCTTAAAGAGCGTGTCCATCTGTGTTCTTCTCCATGTTTTTCAAATGGAAACTCACAGTCAGCTGTTATCAAAAAACAGTGATGCAGCTAACAGCATTGACCCTATCACCCCACCCGTCCCTCACTCCCTACACACACTGCTCATGAACAGTGTAAGAATGGAGAATGAGAAAAGTATCAGCTTGGAAGAGTTGAGCTTGGAGGTGGAAAATGGTGCAACTGAACCTTTATTTAATCAGGCGAAGATACATAGAGATTCAATATAATGCTGCATTTGTACTGTGTAAACACATATATAGATGCATAGTCAGTGTATTATCTGCAGTAGATGCTGTCAGCATGGTCCCAGTGTGGAGAACCAGACACCCCTCCGTCCTTGGACCCTCAAAAACTCCCCAAAAAACCCTTTAATGGAGAAAAAAATGGTAGAAACCTCAGGAAGAGCAACTGAGGAGGTGCACCTCTTCCAGGATGGACAGATGTGCAATATATGTGGTAAAATACAAATACTTAGACCAAAATTTTAATATTCTGATTTTAAGACATCAGGAACACTACTGGAAAGCTACCAAATGATATAAAAAAAACCCTGAAAATAATAGTGAAAATGATCATGATGATAATAATGGATCCGCCCTTTAAATGTCTGTAGTGCAGCATCGAGTGAACGATTTAATGGGCTTGTCTTTCTGTTTGTGTATTAATTATTTGTCATGATTTAACGTATATGTGAGTAATATCAGAGAATAGGTAAACCTGTACTTTCTACATAATTTGGGTGTCTTCATTGTAAATTAGTTTTCTGCTTCAGATAATGCAACATTACCAATATTATTATACACTAGAGACTGAAATGTTGCTTATTTTGTTTTGTATTTAAATAATAAAAATGGCCAATTTGAGACTTATATTCTCTTTATTCAGGCAAAGTTCTTGTGCATGTGTTTAGACAACATCTCAATGCATTTTTTTAAAATGTAACAAACATATACACACTCTTTTACATCAAAAACAACAACAACAAAAATACAAAACAGAAAAATCCCACCTCAACAGACTCTACAGTATATAGAAAATAAATTGTAAGAGAGATAGCAGCATTTTAATATTTGAAAGTGTTTGTCTTTTTTCACCAAATAAAAAAAAGTTATATGAAATTGATTTTTATTTCTCAAAGTAAGGGATTGAAAAAACAATTTCAGGCATTTTTTGTTAACTTGAGCACAGGGAAACTTTTCTCTGTCAGCAGATCAATGTGAAAACAGCCTTTAAACACCAAAGTCTGCACATAAAATCACTCTGCACAGTGAAGCACAAACATCACAGTGGAGGGACAATAAGCAAACTTCTTTTTTGAGTGGAGTATGACTTGAAACGTAAAACAGAATGTGTGTAGTTTTGTTATTCCTGAATACTTATTTTAATACATCTTACGCAGTATTGTTTTTTGTGTCTAGTCAGAATCTTCTTAGATGTGTAAGTTTGTGCATTGAGACTTAAGACCTCAGTGTTTCTGAGATCCTGACTACAGTCCTGTAAGATTTACATTTGGCTGTGTCTCTTTTTTAGTATCAGATTGCCGTTCGAACTGCCAGAGATACATGAAGTGGTGCTAAGCGTAAATGAGGTTAATTGATGCCCTCATTCATGTAGTTTAATTTCATAAATACACCACTCATAACATTGTGAATGACTAATTTAGAAAGCCCTTGAATCAGCACTTCATGTCAGATGATGCCTTCAGTCAGATGTTAAATTGTGTCAGTGGAGATTATAAATATTCCCTTTGGTGGGTGTTTTTCTCTTAAGTGCCTGATTGTACCTCAAGTGCATGTAAAGTGTTTTTTATTTATAGGCCACATGTGGTGTCACTCTCTGTATTGTACGTTGTGCTAAGTTGTAATACATTTGGGATTTGATGTACTGCATATTTGTCATTTTGCTTAAGCTGGTTGAGAAACCAAGAGTTTCTTTCTTTGTGTTTTCTGTCAGGCATGGGTGGGCAGAGTCTTTGACAGGGATCCAGCTGCCTCACGTCAAGTTCATCTGCCCCCACGCGTAAGTCATTTTTTCTTCTCTGATTCCTTCTGTCATATTTTATTCCTCCAAGACTGTCACTTGTCGGCAGGGAGGAAAAGTAACATCTTTCCCTTTTTTGTGTGGTTACGGGGTGTGAAGGAAGAGGCTGCTCTTTATTTATCAGAGAGGGGGGGGTGGCTGTGGTGTGGCTCGGTTTCTTTATTATTTCTCTTGGTAGAATTCTTCGTGAATGTCTGGATCAGAAATAAGGTGAGCACACATTTGCAGGTGCCAGACACCGCTCAAGCTTGGCATCTGCAACGTGCTGAACCAGGTTGGAGAAACACTGATTTGTAATGTAAACTGCTTTATTCCGTGTTTTTTGCCAGTTTTATTCACCTGGTCTGTTTGTTTTGGAGAGAAAAAGACCTCTGCAGATAATTTGGCTCATGGTAAAAACCTCCTGATGAGTGAACACTGGAGGAATCCTGACCTGGAGAAGTTTCAGCTGGTTGCAATTTGCAAGCCTCACCTAGGTGTCACTAAATCCTCTTAAATCCTCCACACTGTTCCTTTAAGCTTAGATTTGGTTATGTGTCTTGATAGAAGCATGATGTGTTCAAGGACCGTCAGAATTTTGATCATCTGACCATAATTTCAGTTTTTACAGCTACTGGCTGTGATAAGTTTAAATAAATATGCCTTTGACACTCATCGGCAAGTTTTGGAGTTCAAAGAATGTTAAAAATAAATACAAAATACAACAATTCAAAGTTGTATGTTTTTTCCTTAAGCCAAAATAAAAAAAAACATAAGTCCCTCCCAGTGTGTAAAAAAATGTGACCTGCCTCACCCATTTTGCACATCCCGCTCCCCTCTCAAATAATGAGCAGTTTCTAATCTGAGAACAAATAAACAGGTTTTGGCTCTTTTTTTACAGCCAATTTGCACATCAGAATGTAAAAGCAGCTTCAAATCAATGATTTATCTATAATCAAAATAAATTAATACACCAACATTTATCTGCTGGTGATCTCCTACACTGCTTGTCATGTTTTCATTTGCCTCCCCCTCTTTGTCCTCCCTGCAGACCCCCGATCCCCGTCACTCTCAACATGAAGGCGATGATGCCCGCGTGGTGAGTTGGTGTGATGAAAACAGACTCAACACTGGCTGCTATTGTTTCCCTGGCAATCACAATAGGCTCCCATACTGGTATTGACAATACTGCAGTTGTATTTATTGATTTCCCTAAATGCTCGCCTCCACATGTACTCAGGTTTGACCTCATGGGTCTCAGCCCCGACTGCCAGGAGGATGAATGTGGAATCAAGAAGGCAGCAGAAAACAGTGAGTTGACCTGAAAGTGTGAAATGTGATATTTACATGATTGTTACCTCTCTATGATGCACAGCTTTTCATCCCATCATTACCTTTCAGAATACCTATAAACATTTTTGCTTTGAGACTGTTTCAGGCAGGCGTCTAGTTTTCAAGATTGACCTCCTAACAGCCAGAAATGTGTTGAAGGCCTGAGGCTCCTCCCAGTGGTCAGAGAGCACAACAACTCTTTAAAGTACAGAGTAAAACAAGACTAGATCAAACCTGGACCATGTCTGAAATGCTGTAGGACTTATATTTTGAAATGAGGACTATTAATTTTAAAAGTAAGTAAGACTTTCAGTGTAACAGCCAAGCTCCCAGGAACAGCACTGGACTTTGAAGCCAATTTGACATTGTGGAAACCTTGAAATTACAACTTTCAGGTCCGTCATGAGATGTCAATGGGCCCAAAAAGACTTTTTTTTTCTCCATATACCTACTCTATGAAAAAGACATCTGTAAATTAGTGGATAACTTTTTGGAGCATTAAAACCCCTGCAAAATTACTCGTTTCAGTACTAGAATTTGGTCCAATAACATTTCAAAAGTCTAGGAGAGCTGCACATAAAAATCACTTTTACTGCCATTCAAGTTAGCGGAGGGCTAAAACAGAAGGAAGCCGTTTAGCCAGCTAAAGACTGAAGAGCACTTGCTCTGTGGGTCCCACAATGTAAAAGTTTTTGAGTAATTTCATACAGCAGAAATCTGGCTTTATGTGCTACTGAGCACTTCTCATAGGAATGGATGGGGCCTGCCTCCGACACTGTATTCAGTTCTCTATGTATATCTGTGGTCACATTGCTGGCCCTGTTGTTGCAATCCAGCCCAAAAATAAATGTAAATACATGTTAAAATGAAGAATGGTATACTTGGACACAGAAGAGGGGCACTGCTTTCTCTGGAGCTGTACCCACTGATCATTTAACACAACCCTCCCCCCTCTTCAGCTCCAGTCCTTGATGTACGTCCCCATGTAAAAGCTGGCCAAATTCCACTGATAACGATAGTTTGTAAAACAACTTATCTTGGCCAATCATCAAAAGGAGAATTTTTTCATTGTGGTGGCATCCATTTGGCATTTTAACACATAATATTAATTTTAACTGGTGTCTTTTTTTCACTTTCTGCTCATAACAGTGGCAATGCTTACATTGTAACACAGAATGGTCAACAAAGTTTGAATAAATTTAATGCCTTTCTGTTATAGCTTGCTTTTTCCACTGTGCTTTTATGCTAACATCACAGTGGTTATAGAAAATGAGCTGAGCAAAGTTGTCACTCATCCGATAATGGCATTACGCTTCCTACACTGTGACAAGTGATGGATGAAGCATTAAGTTGTTACATTTTACTCATGTAGCAGCTGGCTAGTTAGCTAGCTAGCTTGCTAATTCCACTTTGCTTTAATGCTACACTGGTTACAGAAAATGAGGAATACAGTAATATGGGACTGTCAGTGACCAAGGCTCTTTCAACGCCAATTCATTTTAAAAGAGCAACGGCTGATGGGAAAACTCCATCACTTATGTCTTCGCTCACGCCAATCAATGGTGTAACATCCCTCTCTCACTCATGGACAGTTTTGTGTTTATGAGGCTTAGCATGCTGCTGTCCAGCAAAAGAAAAGCTAAAAGTGACAGGGAAGGGTTTGTTTACACTTATATGTTATCATAATATGTTCTCTCTCTGATACAATAACCATAATGTTTGTCCTTGCTCTCCTTTAGTCAAGGCCATAATCGAGCATGAGGTCAAAAATGGGATCCCCCCACATCGCATAATGCTCGGTGGCTTCTCTCAGGTCGGACTTCATATCTTAGTGTTTTGTTATACAGTGGAAACTGCTTGTAGTGATCACGGTTACAGTGATCAGTCATTTATATGGATCAAAAAGCTTCCTATGCAAACTTTTTCCACTATTGTTTTAAGAGGGGAGTGGGGCAAAGTAATAAGAAAATCTACAATTTTGGGAGATACAGAAAACGTGGATTTAGAACAGCCTGGATACCAGCGTTTAGCTTGTCAGTAGCACTTGCCATTGTCGTTCCTACCTCTCATTAGTTCTAGCACTGCTTGACAACAGCTTTACATTGCTGTTTGTCCCACTGAAGTCCCCCTGCTGCACTCACTGGTCAGTTTTTATTTTAACCAAGAAACCACTGTTTCATGTCATGATGCCAGTCAAATCAGTCAATTCCAAATGAGTGGAGTGGACGAATTCCAAGGTCTGGACCCAGGCAACCGTTGGTTTCCAGCTGGCTACCTGAGGTCGGTGCTGCATGCATATTGAATTCATGACAGGAGAAAGAATCATTTTCTCTCAATAAAAACGGAGTCTACTCTTTGAGTGATGGAAACAGAAAACAAGTGCACACAGGGAGAGTACCTATGTTTGAAGCCGTCCTAATCAAGTGGATTTATAATGCTCAGTCTCGTAATGCTCACATAAAGAAACAGCTGTACTGTGTTTTGAAACAACCCATAAAATTCAGTCAGTCATGAAGCTGTCTGTTTTATTCCTTTATATCCATGTAATAAATATATAGATGTCAAAGATAAGGTAATCTGCATGAGAAATAAAGAAAAACAAAAGAAATTCATCCACTTAGAGTAACCAGTTTGACCCGACAGGTGTGATCAGTATAAGCGGTTTTCACTGTATTCAACAAGACTAATGTCTTAATATCTGTAACTCTGTGTAGGAAATGTAAATTTATGCATTTAATAAACCTCTCTCTTGGTCTACTTCCTCCATTCCTCCTCAGGGTGGGGCCTTGTCCTTGTATACCGCCTTGACCTGCCAGCACCAGTTGGCTGGCGTCATGGCCCTCAGTTGCTGGCTACCACTTCACAGGAGTTTCCCAACGGTAAGTCGCAGTTTTACTGGGGTGAAGTTTGCTGATTCTCCTGCTTCCTCCATTCAATTCCAAAGGCCCTAACGCACCGAGGACAGTCAGCCATCTGTCAATGTCAGGCTGTCAGTGAGCGTCTGTGGCTCTCATTTTTGTGGTCTGCCCCTCAGCATTGGCCATAGTCGGCAATAGTTATTTCCTCTCACACAGGTGCAGAACTTACATGCTGGTTGGCCATAGGGCTCTGATCAGATCCAAAATATCAGGCCTGACCCTGGCCCCATGCAAAAATGCTGATCACAGATCTTTGCTGCATGCTATGCTTGGCTGTAGTCTTTGCAGTGTGTTCAAATGCATTTGTGTGGCCAAGACACAGGAAAGTGAGGTGACGCAACTGTCGGCCTTCGTTGCAGCTAGTTCATTGATGTCAATTTGATGTGTCTGTGTCTGAAGTCTGTGTTGCATCTGTCCCACAGGCGTCAAGTGGCAACAAGTACATCCCAATCCTGCAGTGCCACGGTGAGGTGGATGGCATGATCCCGATACAATATGGTTGTCTGACGGCAGAGAAAC
This sequence comes from Epinephelus fuscoguttatus, assembly GCF_011397635.1. Lineage (NCBI taxonomy): Eukaryota > Metazoa > Chordata > Actinopteri > Perciformes > Serranidae > Epinephelus > Epinephelus fuscoguttatus. The sequence goes on along the minus strand of NC_064768.1, from coordinate 13,682,568 downwards.
TCAGAACCATAGTTGACCCTCAGATGGTCACCTTCAAAACCTTCCCAGGGCTCCACCACAGCTCCTGTCCTCAGGTACTGTACCACCATGGGGTGTGTGTGTGTGTGTGTGTGTGTGTGTGTGTGTGTGTGTGTGTGTGTGTGTGTGTGTTCATTTTGACATTTAAGGGTTTTTCTTTCTGTTGGCAAAGCTGTATCAGGTGTCTACAAAGTGTAAACCTCAGGTACTGCTTGAACCAGGATACATTTGAACCCGATATTTTCTAACAATATTTTCAAATCAGTTTCTGATTATTCAATCAGAACAGACTCATGTCCCTATATTCCCTGATAGTGCTCCACCTGCCAGTCACCTAACAATTTCCATACAGAAAATAAAGTGGACTCTCATCTCCAGAAACCTGAAATATTCTCTAACTCTAGATTGTCTAACCCTTATCTTACTACAGTCTGTCCTCAAAACAAAGTTAACCCCCATACTTTTGGAGACAAGCATTCAGGGCTGCACAATTAGTCAAATAATAATCACAATGTTGGCATCCCACAATTAAATGAACACAATCGGCTGTGATATTTACATTTAAAAGGCGCTCATAGAAAACTGCTCTGCATATCAAACCAGTTGCCTCCTAAACTAACAGCAGCCTGCACTTTTCAAGAGCTGTTATGAGGCTATGCAAGCACCCTGCAGCAGCGGCAGCCTGTGAAAAACGTTCCTGAATGTTGCGACTGCAAACTGGTAAAACGAGAATCAACTTTATCACCTGTTATTTGAAAGTATTGCGAATGTAGGAGAGACACATCATATGCAAATAGTGCATTAGACTTGTGACTGTGCTGTGCGTGATAAAGCAAGACAACTGACCTGTTCAACCACCCGATAAAGCACAACAATCTGCAGAAAGGTGAATGCATGAAGGCCAAGAATAATAACATAACCTCACTGAATCCCCGTTCTTGTCCAGCAGCAACTCAGACATCCTTAACAGCGGTAATTTGTGGTTAGGAACATCCCTAGTTTTCATTGGTTACATGGTGTAATAGCATATTTATTTGAGTTTGCCTGTATTTTGTGTTCAGTTTTCTTTATATTTTGCATCTAGGAGATGCACTGTGAGAAAGGACCAGTCTTGTTTTGATGCAAAAATGTGTTCATTAGTAGGAATGTAGCACAACATGGGGGTGTAGGCACTGTTCTGATTATTTGAATGTCCAGTGTGTAACTTTAAGGGTGGTTCATGGATAGGGTTGGGTATTGTGAAGATTTTAACGGTACTACTACTCTTATCGATACTGCTTATTGATCTGATATATTAACGGTACTCTTATCGATACTTTTTGAGGAAGAAAAAAACAAATTAAGAACATAAATTGCTTTATTTTCTCAATTCTCATTATGCAACAAAATAGTTTTTTTAACAAAACATTTTACTTTTTACAACTTGAAATGTGAAATACATAAAATAATAGTGTTGTCACGGTACCAAAATTGGGACCCACGGTACGATACCAGTGAAAGTATCACGGTTCTGAGTAGTATCACGATACCACAGCAAAAATTAGGCAGATGTGCCTTTTGTCATTTATAAAAAGATAAATCACTTTTCTATAATACATCAATGATATTTCAATGGAATAAATTACTTATTGACTTATTCATACTTCAAAAACAGCATCAATAAGTGATTAACATAGGGGGGATCAAAATAAAATAAATAAATAAAATAAAAATCAACCAGCCACCCTCCTCCCCTGACAAGTAAAGAACAGTCCCTCCATAAGTAAAGAACAGTCCCTAAAGTGCGGTGAGGTTTGTCCTGCCACAAAGAGAGAAATGTGAACGGCTCGTTTCTCCTCTGACACATCACATACCTGTGTGCTGCCACAGCTCGGCTGTTCAGGTACTTCTGGACAGTCATGACACCAACAAAGAGGAAGATATTGGACCTCGAGCCCGGCTTCTCCGTCGCCGGTAAGCCATTATCTTGCGCCACAGAGCACTATGGCCGCCGTATTTGACAGGAATACGTATTCCTGTCTGTGTCTGTCGTTCAACCCACAACTGACAGGATTCTGCTGCTGGTTGAAATCTGTACTCGCACAGCGTGCTCCTGAATGATTTCTTTTACTTGCAACAAATGTGTGTATGTGTGTGTGTGTGTGTGTGTGTGTGTGTGTGTGTGTGTGTCACTGGAACAACAGCCCCGACTCCCTGCTCTCCACTCACACACAGCAGGCAGCCAGGGTGAGCGAGACAGATCTCTCGTCTTCAGGTAGAATAGCAAAAATTATGATACAATGACGGATAATTGACGGAGTTGGTGAGATAAATGTGCAAGATAACGTTTATCTTGTAAAAAAAATAAATAAACGTGACTGCTCCAGTACCAATAGCAGAACCGTTAAGGTCAGAGCTTATCAATACTGCGGTCTTGAAGAATGTAGCCCTGGGGCTCGTTCAATACTGGGGTGCGGTACCCATCCCTATTCATGGACCCGCCCCTATGTAGATATAAACGGCTCATTCTAAGGTAACAAAAACATACACTAAAGAAAACAAACTTATCATATTAAATTCCATTTCTGCCAATATATCCCCCTAAATCCTTCACATTGTACCTGTAAATGTCCGGAATCAATGAATGATTGCGATAAATAATCCTGATCTCAATGCTGATCAGAAATATCATCACTATCATTTTGCCCATAACTGTGCAGCCCTCCAGTCAGTAGCTCAATAACATTTTACTTTTCAGTAGGGATGAGACAACAGAATCATTTGTCAACTTTATCAATATCTACTTTGTTCTCTTGCAGGAGATGGCAGCTGTAAAGGAATTTATCGAGAAGTATTTGCCCCGAATCTGACCTCATCTCATCCCCACTGTGACCCCCTGAGACACTGACCTCTCACCCCCGATCTGCCATTCTCCCACAGGAAACAGCCATGAGCACCCCTCTTCCACACACATTGGCAACATGACAAACACGCATGCAAACACACACAGACAGACATAACAATCATGATTTGATCCACACTGCTAAACAAAACACATGCTTCTCCATGCAATTAAATCCAACAACACTCGTACTGAAAACAGATCTGTCAAACACTGATTTGATTATAACATCATTAAGTGCTCACACTCACAAGTCTTAGCCTTTCGGAGGGAGAAACACTGACTCACACAATACATTCCCTTTGGTTTTATTTTAACAGCTTCTTTCTGTCACCTCCTCCCCACTTTAGTTTTTCTCCTCTTTTACCTTGTTTTGCCTCATCCTATCCTCCAGCTGTCACATCCTCCATTGCTTCCACTGCCACACCTTTCCCTCTTTCATCGCTGTGCCAGTTTGTAAGGCGTTTAGTGGAAAACCGACCGTGAGATTTCGTTGGATAAGCAGGTTAACACCTGCCTAATACTGTCAGTGACCAAACCCAAGCGCTATCAGACTGGACATCATTTTCCAGTCTTTTCTGTGTGGCGAGACATGTTTGCTGCTTGTTGCAAATTGACCTCTTTTGGTTTAATCTGACTGAACTTTTACATTTGAACTCTTGCGGCTCTCTGATGCCAAGCCAATTTGACAGAAAATATTGGTTGTTTGTAGTCTCCCATTAATAAATACTTGCAGCAGAGAAGAGGGGACACTTTAGTGTGTGCTAAGACACTAACAAAGTGATAAAACCATAGACTGTATAAAAGAAGTGGACGTAGCCACGGTGACGTCACCCATTGGTTTGTAGGCTACCGTTTTGGCCCCCAGAAGTGCACCAGGCTGTGAGCCAATTTCCATAGTGGCCAAACAATGTAAGTACATTTGTCACGTGATGCTGTTGGGCCCAAAAAGACGTTTTCTCATAGACTTACATGGCAAAGGAGAAGTCTGTAAATCAGTGAATACTGAGCTTAAAAAAAAAACAACCTGAAATGACTCGTTTCACTATCAGAATTTGATCCGTTTGGTCGGACAACATTTGGAAAGTCGATAAGAGCTGCGTAATTGAATCATTTTGTCCCAATTCAAGTTACCAGAGGGCTAAACTGGAAGTAGCTGGAAGTACTGCGGAAGCAGTGCTGATCGTCCAGGTAGTTTTATATGTGGCAGTTGAACTTTTTTGACTCCATGCGCTACTGAGCAACTTTCAGAGGAATGAACGGGATCCCGCCTCCAGTTCTCTTTATACATCCATACTCGAATTAGGCATTTTGGCTATCACCATCTTGATTTTTTTGGAGCCAGAAGTGACCATATTTGGACGAGAGGGTGGAGCTGTTGAGGAGTGAGGGGTCGATCTGACCAGAGCCAGAGGGAAATCACAAGTTGGCTACTCTAAATGGGACTATAATTAAACAAACAAACAAACAAAAAAAAACATAATAGGTGTTTTCAGACCATGGGAATTTTTCCAGAATTTTAAGAACCCCCCTTTTTTACTGTGTTCACCTGCAAGATCTAGGAATGATGTAGTTCTTAGAACACTGTTTCTGAGGGACTCAGGTAAGCAGGATCATTTTCAAGTTGCCCCTTGCTAACCATTAGAAAGAATGCACGTCCATTATTTTATACAGTATATGGGTAAAGCCCTTAACATGCTATTTCCTGACCCCCCCCACCCCCCGATTTTTTTCTACACCACACAAGCAAATTTTGCCAATTCAGTCTGACAGCAGCTTCAGTTCAGTGTTGGAGCCCAACAGAGTCTGACTCATGTTCTGGTTTTAGAGCTGGAGCAGCTGGTTTCCTACCAACCCACTCATCCCACTGCCTACCACCCCATGACTTGTACACTGCAGCCTGTCCAGGTCTTGTATAGCTAATCTGTCTTTTCATTAAAGCACCAACATCCACGAGGGCCTCACATATATTTCTTAATTTCTTATTTTTTTTTAATTAATGTGATAAAATATCATGAATTATTTGAAGAAAATTAAATTGAAATAAAATAAAACTAATCAATCGATGCTTTTGCCATCCTGTGCTGTTTATTTCAAAACTTCCACACCTGCATGTTTTTTTCTGCCTTGTGATTCTTTGTTAACTTTTTTTTTTTTTTTAAATAAGACTGTATACCTAATGGCGAATGACTGAGAGATATGAGTTGCATGAAATAATGGTTGCAGGCCCGCACAGACTGCACACCATGAGTCGCTTCACTGTTCCTCCCACCGACTTTTCCTCCTGAAACATTTTCCCTATTCAAGTGTTGCTGTTCCAGCCATTAACAGCCTCCTCTCCATGACTCCCAGTCGATTTTTCAATTATGTTTGTTTTGAACTCTGGGAAAATTTGCTTTCTCCACATCTTCTTACAAGACACCAAAGCAGTTTTAAACTGTCAACCATTTACTCCCAAGAAAATGTAAGAAAATATTCACTTCATTACTCCCTCCTTTGGCAACTTACTGTAACCCACTAATAGAACATAAAAGGTCAGATTTAAAGTTAAACCCGATGCTATTATGGTTCACTTCTTAAAAAATATGGCTATACACTGGGAGGGCTTTGGCAAGAAGCTGTTCCAACGTAACTGAAGGGTGATTTTACAAACTAAAAAAAACATTAATCTTGAACAACGTGTGATAATTGAACATAGGAGTGTAACTCTGAGTCGTGTGTGCTTAAAAATATATATCAGGTGTTCTGCATTTTCCTTTGTGAATGTTAATTTTGCTCTCCTCGTTATTACTTGTTCTATATTGTTGTTTTCAATCCTGCTTTAGAAGGAGGAAAGACATCTGTTTTGATTGTTGTTGACAAATCAATGAATGTGTCTCTAACCTCCTCCAGTCTTCTTGTTTTCCTATCCCTCTGAATCACTGATGCAGCCCTGCATTCTGTTTGTTTTTCTTTATTTAGTTTGTTCTTTATTTTCCATCCACCATTTTTTTAAAAATATTCCAACATTTCCTCGTGTCATGACATTGCTCCATCTCCTGTGTTTTCCTGTTTTAATCTTTTTACATATGTTTTTTTGGTTATCAGTTATGTTTCCTTGTGTTTCGTCACTGTTGTCATCTCATCCTTTTTTGTGTCTGTTTATAATGATGAGCATTAAGAAAACATGTTCAGGTGAGACTTGGTGGTCTCCCCACTTATTTTTTTTTTCCAAAACACCTGTATGCGGAATAAATGACAAAAAAAAGTCCATCTGAGTTGAGCGTCTTTCATTTTCCATATTAGAAGATGAGTTAATGTGGATTATTATGCAAACATATTTATACAATCCACAATTAAGCGAGTACCAGAAGTGTCCTTTGATGGGGAAAAAGTGTAATCAGTGATCTGATTAATATTGTCAAGCCCTGGGTCAAGTCATTGTTTCATAAATCACTAATACAGTCTCAAATCATAAAGTTTTGCATCCAAAACAAGTTTCTGCACAAAAGACTAATAGTGAAAAAATGCAAACCAGGGAAATACAAATAAATTTGTGTTAGGATATAATCATAATTTAAGGCACTATGTTTTTAAGTTAAATAATATGAATCTATTCTTGAAGCACAGGCAAACTTTCAGACCAACGACTTTTGAGCAGGGTCTGAAAAACAATTAGTCTGAATTAAATACAAGTTGAAGGTGGTGTCTTGCCCAACACATGAGATCTAGCACATAACCATTAGAGGGAGCTAAAACACAACATTGGTCCCCATTCCTCACCCTAAAGAAATGTCAATTTGCAATGAGCAATTAACATTAAATGATAATATACCAGTTTGTGAAAAAAACAACAACAAATACTATCAAACAAGAACATGTAGTTAAATGAATATATGTAACTGAATATTATTGTTATAGTGTAAATATATCTGTATATCTATGCCCCAAAAACATGTGAAATCAACATAATATACTATCAGTGGATTCAGTTAATTTCAATTGAGAAATAAATATATACAGGAAAAACAAAAAGTTGTATACAGCATTTATGTACAAAAAATTGGATTGAAGCCCTGAATTTTTTTAACTTCACTTGCCATCACCTGCCAGGTCCAAGTGCTCACAAGTTAATTTAAATTTTGTCAAGTCTGAAGTCATCAAATTTGTGACTCGAGTCCAACATCTTGCCTTATAATGTCCACTAACAGCAGGCTGAAAGTTCCCTCCTCTTTTTTTAAATTTACCATATCATATCATCTTAGCTCCGCAGACTTGCTTAAATCCTTGTCTGTCACCAAAATTGCTTTTTTTTAGTAACTACAACTCTAAAAGTGTACAAATGTTTGGACAAAGTGGATGAGTTTAAATGGGTTCACCCTTAATTAAAACTCTGTTAACTCCAATTAGAGAAAGATTTACAGTTGATGATCATTTTACTATGTTATGATCATGGGCTATGATCACTCTGAGGTGTTTTGCCAGTGTTTAACAAAATGGTGTGCTCTTTAAAGTGTGAAAATTAATAAGGGGTCAGGTTTATGTGTTTGTAGTGGGAGTGGGTCAAATAACTCTTCTTGACCAGTTATTTTTAGCAAAGGGAGAAAATATTTTTGTACATCTTTTATCTTAACAAGGTCAAAGCCAAGCCCAACAGTTTCAGTGTTTTTTTTCTTTAGTCTAAGTATGCTACAGACAATTCATGTGTACTCAAATAAAATCTAATATAATGGCGACTGACTAACGCCCTATATTTTTGTATCTCTACTTTTCTCAAGACTATAACTGAAAGGAACAGTTCGAAAATCCTCTTACCTGTAGAGCTAATCATTAATCTAGATTCATAGAGAGAGATAGAATGATAATACAAAGGGGTGGATCATTCAAAGGACAGTGAACGCCTCTCCTCCAGCTGGCAGCAGCGGACCAATGAGCTGATCGGGGCGGTGTTCACTGTCCTGGAGAAAGAAGTATTCTTCCAGACACGGTCGCTGGTCGCCATTTTGAGCAGACCAACCTACCGACACAGATAGTAAGCTGTTGTTACGCAGCTTATTTATAACGTGTTTAGTATTTTAATTATAGTTTCGCTGATATAAGAATCAATGTCTCGATTTACCAATAATCGCGGCGGCCTTGGGATGAATTTCCAGCAACGTAGAGGCGGTGGGCCCGGCGGCCCGATGCGGGGTGGGTTAATGGGAAATCCACATTTCAGGAGCCATCCTTTCCAGAATCAGAACCAAAACCAAAACCGGAGGGGAGGAAATAATAACTTCAACAGAGCGCCGAATCAGGGACCACAGACCCCCCAGAAGCCACCGCAGAACCAGGGAATTATCCCTCCGCCAAGTCCTGGCCCGGCTCTCACCATGAAAGGCCCGGCACAGCAGCAGCAGCAACAACAGCAACAGCAGCAACAACCGGCACAGCAACAGCAGAAACCAACAACCCCTGCGCCTCAGCCGAAGATTCAGTCGCCCCCGCCGAAACCTAACGTGAGCACACCTCCTCCTAACCAGGCAAACAAGAACCAGAACCAGCAGCTGAAGTCACCGGCAGGAAATGCTAACGGTCAGCAGCAGAAGCAGCCCCCACACCCGAGCCCGAAGTCGGGCCCCCAACTCGGCCAGAAGACAGGCCCCCACCAAGGCCAGAAGTCAGGTCCCCACCAAGGCCAGAAGACGGGCCCTCACCAAGGCCAGAGGACAGGGCCATCACCAGCAAGGCCTAGACAGGAGCCAGAGAAAAACAGCGACGCAGCCCCGTCAGATGCAGCCCCATCAAAGGTTTGATATTGTTTAATTATAATACACTTTCGACTGTCAATGGCGTCGACAGGCATTGTTGTCCGCTAACGTTAGCTTATGCTGTACGAGCAATACGTTTGATTTAAAACACATAGCAACCCGCGTGGGCGGCGTTTGCTTGCATATCCTGAAATGCCTTGTCTCTCTCTGTCGCTACCCATAGCGGTGCATGCAGTCACAAAAACACGCGCACCCTAGTTTATGCTCTTAAGCTGGCCGCCATTTTGTCCAACATCAACACGGCCACAGTATTATAAATTAAAATAACCACAAAACAAAGAAATTGTGGGATGTTATGTTATCTTTATACGACCATCATTTGTTTTCTTGACTTTCTCGTTTACGCTAGTGAGCAGAAAGTCAGCGTCAGAGAATGTAGGTCAAACGTTTCCCTTTGATCATCCTGAATGGGGGATGGGCGGTTTGTCTGGAATAAAGACAAGGCTGAGTTTAACGTGAGCACGCAAACAAACGAAGAAATATCTGTATTTGAGCACGAGATAGCATTACAGTCTTGTGCTTTTTTATATAGTCGACTAAAAATGTATTACCTAGTGTCACACAGATTTTAGAGTTTTAATATTGTAACGTTACTCAATCGACAGGAGTTTAAGGCAACGTTGTCCATGCTGCTGAAACCCGGTGAGAAGACATACACCCAGCGATGCCGCCTGTTCATTGGAAATCTGCCCAACGACATTACAGAGGAAGATTTCAAGAGACTGTTCGCTAAATATGGAGAGCCCAGCGAGGTCTTCATCAACAAAAACAAAGGCTTTGGTTTCATCCGATTGGTAAGACATTGCACCCTTTAATGTATCCATGTGTAATAAAGAATTTCTGTTGTGTTGGAGCTAAGATAATTACTATAAATCTGTAAAGTACAGATTTACATTCTGTCTATAATATTTTATCTGTACTGAAGGTATACAGCTAGCAGTAATTTCTTTCCTGCCTAAATGTCTAGCTTGTTTCAAGTCAAAACACAATAAATTGTTGATGTGGGTAGAAAACAATGCTTATCAGTACTTCTAAATTTGATGTCTTCAGGAGTCCCGTGCACTTGCAGAGATCGCAAAAGCAGAGTTGGATGACACACCAACAAAAGGCAGACCCCTGCGTGTCAGATTTGCCACACACTCTGCAGCTTTGTCTGTGAAGAATCTGTCACCATTTGTTTCAAACGAGCTCCTGGAAGAAGCTTTCTCGCAGTTTGGAATGGTTGAGAGGGCCATTGTCATTGTGGATGATCGCGGGCGCCCCACAGGCAAGGGCATTGTCGAATTTGCCTCCAAACCTGCAGCTAGAAAAGCCCTGGATCGGTGCAATGAAGGTGTCTTCTTGCTCACCACGTAAGTACAGTTGAAATTCAAAAACCACACTTTTGTAGATTGCACAATGAATTGACACACCTTCAGATAAGGTGATAGAAATCTATTGCTTATTTGTCTTGATTGTTTCCCCTTTTTAGATCACCCCGGCCTGTCGTTGTCGAGCCTCTGGAGCAGTTTGATGATGAAGATGGTCTTCCAGAGAAACTGGCACAGAAGAACCCCAGATATCAAGCGTAAGATAATCAGTTTGTCCCCATCCATCTATCTTTTGTGGGGTTAAGTAGAACTGTATTGACTTTGAGTTGAATAAGGTTTATGCAAGTTTTACTGGAACAGTCATCCTTACTCTGCACATCATTTCCTTTATGCCATTGTTTTGTGAGTACCTGATGATACACTGCGGATTTGTGTGGGGGGGGTTAAGGTTCAGGGATTGCAGCTGTTAAAAATCAATTTGTGTGGAGTGGCAGGTGTTCACTTATGTAAATTGAGGGAAGGAGGTAAAAGGAAATTCCCTGCAGTCTTTTAACCCCCACACTGGCAACTAGCACCAATGTTGATATTGCTTATTGTATGCAATATCCTACTATTGGAATGATGAAATCATAATATTTGAGTGTTACTGTAGTAAAACGCTGGCTGGTTTGTTGATTGTGTCTACAGAGAGCGCGAGGAACCTCCCCGTTTTGCCCGCCCTGGCTCTTTTGAATATGAGTATTCTAAACGCTGGAAGTCTCTGGATGACATGGAGAAGCAGCAGAGGCAGCAGGTGGAGAAGAACATGCGCGAGGCCCGTGAGAAGCTGGAGAGTGAGATGGAGGATGCGTACCATGAGCACCAGGCCAACCTGCTCAGACAAGGTAAGTTTAGTGGTGGTGTTGTCAGGCTTGAAAAAGAAACAATGGTGTGCAGCTGTGCGACAATGACAAGTGTTGGTTTCATGTTTTCTTTCAGATCTGCTCAGGCGACAGGAGGAACTGCGGCGCATGGAGGAGTTGCACAGTCAGGAGATGCAGAAGAGGAAGGAGATGCAGCTCAGGTATTTATGTTCATTAGAATCCTGTTCGGATGTTGGTCAATCTGGTCGTCTTCTCACAAACACAATATGCCTTCCATTGTTCTCTTTTGACAAAATACAAATGAAATCCGATTTGTGAATATTATTGTGAAACTTGGATCACAAACATGATTTATATTTTCCTCTTTGTAAACAGACAAGAAGAAGAGCGCCGCCGGCGGGAAGAAGAGATGCTACGCAAGAGGGAGATGGAAGAGCAGATGCGCCGCCAGCGTGAGGAGAGCTACAGGATGGGCAACTTCATGGATGTGAGTTAACCTTAATTTTAAAATACAATTGTTACATTAACAGTTAAGTATAATATTTGATCAATATCTGTCTGGTTTGATATTTAACTTATTTTATGTATTTTCTGTTACAGAGGGAGAGGGAAATGAGAATGAGTTCCAGTGGAACTTTGGGCATGAGTGGTAAGTTTTTCTGTAATGTCCAATGAAGTTGATAGGTTTCAATGTAGTGAGATCAAGGAGTCCCTAGTAGTTTTGTGTTTCCTGACATATTGTAGTGTTAAACACATGTTCAATGTTATGTGGTTATAATTTTTGGTTATGTTGTACTGTAGCTGAAAATTAAACAAATACATTTTTTTTTATTTAATTCCCAAATTTAAAGCTTTATTTACAAAACATTATACAAATGTCACATCTTGAGTTGAGTATAGAGCACAAAAATATCAGTTATTCCAGTGTGAGGGAATGTGTAATGTGATATTCCAAAAATAACCTACTATATAATTAAATTAGTAGTTCAGCATTTTGAGATGAATGTTTCCTTGCACTTACTGAAACTAGGAACAAAACATATTTTTGTGTTGGACACGATATATGGTAAGATGATAACAAAAAGGCGGCCACTGGCGTAAATGTTTGTCCCCTGTCTGGACAGACAGCACAATTGACATGAGTGAAAACAGCATCTGCTGACATAGCCCACGTGTACACAAATATAAATGATACAAAAATATAAGGTGATGATCTACTGACGGTCCCTCAGGACCTCTGTGCAGCCGACAATGACCTTCAGAGAGCTAGGGATGACACACACATCGCTGTCAGTATGATAATAACATCAAATACACAAGTTCACTGTCAGTTGTGTCTGTGACAGGATAAATACCTTTTTAAATGACTATAAAAATGGCCGAAATACTGCTTCTTAGGCAACACCCGATGGAAAAGTCACACTATGCCGCTGTTTCAATCCCAGATTATCTGTTTACAGTGTAGCATTATTGGGTCATCTTTATACGGTAACTTATTTAAATAGGCGACAGTGTACCAAGCAGGTTATATTTCTTTGACCTTTCTGTGTAGACAACACCCATTGAAGTAGGCAGAATTCAACAAGAATATTTGATTTTTATGTGGCTAAAATATAAAAACTTGAAATAATTTTGTTACAGTACAGTACATAATACATTCAGGCCTCTTGATTGTGTGGCTCATTTTGGAAACCTACCCTGTGGGCCTTGTAACGTCTAGTTTGGATATGTTTTAAACTTCCTCCAAGTCTGCTAAGAGAAGGTTTGGAAATCTTGCAGCTATTTATGAACCTCACCTGCTGAGGTAATTCCCAGTTTAGTATGTGCCCTAAATTGATCCTGTACCGTCTCATAGGAGCACACTAAATTGCATATTCTTCAGGTAATAGTTTCTGCAAGAAAGTAGTGTTTTCATAAATTTCCATACCTAGTGTTAACACATAGTTAGGTTATAGTTAAGTTCAAGACATACACTACAGTTTGAAAGTTTGGAATTAGCTCTTATATTGATGTTTTTCTGCCTTTCCTTTTGATATTTGCTCAGAGAGATCTTTGTTTCCTGCTGCCCTTTCAGTCATCAGTCTGATTTTACTGTTGTACAGCATTATACGCCACGCACAAAACAAACCCCTCATACTAAAAAACATGCAGTTGGAAAGAAGCTTTCATACAACCAAAAAGCATGAAAAGGTGTTCAATAATACAGAGTATATTGGTCCTCCTTGCCGCCTGACTGTTCCCAATCAAGCTTTTGTGCCAGGAGGTTCCAAACTTTTGAATTATAGTGTTGCCTTAGTTAGCTAGCATCCAGTACCATCATTTTATCTAATATCTATCAAGCGTTAAATCCTCACTTCGAAATATGGATGTCCTCCTGTCCCCTTTTCTGCCTCTCCTTTTCTTTACTGCTGGTTGTGCAGACACAATAAAAATGTCAGAATTGACAACTTACTTTGCTAATTGGTAAAGGCAAATTATCATCCTCACGAAAGTAGTTTTGGCAAGATCTCGTAATATCAGGATGGCACAGGCCACCAGTAAGGCTGCCTCAAACTTCCAAAGAAGAAGAAGTTGGGACAACCAGTGAAATTAGTTTGGGGTGTGGTCAAGGCAGAAAATTCTGTTGCCATCCTAGGAAATGCAAGTTCACACCCAGGGCGCATCCCTCTCAACATCACAGAATTTCACTGAATTATTTATAAAGACTTATTTAGAGGCTCAGTAACTCTAAATATTTTAAACACCTCTCAGTATAACACAATTCAGTCTAACGGCACCACAAACCTCAATTGAACATGGCTAACTTTCAACCTCAAACCAGTTTAGGGGGGGGGAAACATACAGACCACAAGGGAGAGAATTTAATCTTGGAGAATGCATTAAACAATTGGTATGAGATTGTTAAAAAATATAAATTAGAAGGAGACAGTAAACTTCTAATTTGGCCTTCTCAAATATCTCAGTTTAGTCCCGGACAAACTGACATCACATTCGCAAGGTGGAGAGATATGGGGATTACAGCGATGTGTACACTCCTAGAGGGGAAAACTTTCAAATCCTTTGAAAAACTCAAAAGAGAATTTGATTTAGATAATGGTGACCTGTTCAGATACTTACAGCTAAGACATTTCTATGAGACAGAAATCAAAAGAGGAGTTTCTGCAGAAGGAAACAAAGTGATTGAATTATTTATTAATGCATATAAATGTACACCTGTAAAGATTGTCTCTAAGCTGTATAGAGGTCTACAAAAACATAATGGAAATAACTCATTGTATGTGAAATCGAAATGGGAACTAGAACTGAACATTAAACTGTCCAAGAGTGATTGGCATTCTATGTGCAGAACTCAGCAGACCTCCACCAGCTCTAAAAGAAGCTTCTTCATCACACCATACATCAAAAATAAACAATTAGGTGAACAGCAGCAATGCTGGAGACATTGCGGGCAGATGAGTGCCAATCACACACGTGTCTTTTGGTCTTGTGTAAAACTGCAGGGGTTCTGGGACAGAGTGGTTCAGATTATGGAAGAAATTTTTACATACAAGATACCCAGGGACCCCCAGATAATGTACCTGGGTTTGACCCCAGAAGGAATTGTTCAAAAGGAGGACCTGTACCTTTTCAAAAATATTGACCTTGGCATGTAAAAAGGCCATAACAAGAAACTGGCTGAAAAATGACCCTCCAAGCCCAGGCCAGTGGCTGGGTATTGTGGAGGAGATTTACTCGATGGAAAGACTGACTTATTATCTCAGAATGAAAGCAGGGACCCTGGATCGACAGTGGCACAAATGGACTGTGTATCAGAAAAAAGAAGGGTCAAATACTCAACAGACCTAATGGACAGTGGAAAAAGCCGCAGTAAGAGTAGTGTGCCTCACTTCCATTTATTTATTTATTTATTTTTATAGTTTTAGTTTATTCTCTTTTTACCTTCCCAAGTTGCCATTGCATTGTTGTGCAATTGACTTTGCAATTGACTTTGTTCATGTAAGGGGTGGGAAAAAAGGGGGGAAAAGCAAAATAAAAAGTTTCCCAAAAAAAGGCAGCAAAGCCATCAGCAGCACTTTGTCTAAGGTGTACATTCAAGTACACTGTATGTAATTGACCTAATGTTGGTTCTGTTTAGATATGTCCTTTGGTGGGTCCAACCAGAAGTTCCCCATGGGTGGACTGAGTTTTGAGGGCCAGCAGGGAATGGGATCCGCTTCAGGCAGCCTGATGGGCAAAGAAATGGTAACGTATCCCAGTTTTTGGACGATCTGTAGTTCATGTAGTTTGTGTTTGGCATTTATTTTTTTGTCTGCGCGATTCCTAGCCGATCTTTTAGCATTACGGCCAGCTGGCAAAGCGGTTGGAAATTTATGAATGATTGGCGCTCCCAGCTGTCTTCGGGTCGCTGATTGTTGTATGTGACACATATCCTGCCTGCCTGATAGGGTTTCTTTCACTGGTATGCCAAGCCCCCTCAGTTACTTTGACTTCTTACTGCTTTTTAGCTAAGAAACCGTCAACCTGCACTAAAGCATAAGAACTTGCTCTCTCCAATGTGCTCTCTGACAGCTGTAGATAGACTTCAGTTGCTCTGCTCACTCTTATCACATCTTTTGTGTAGTGGACTGCTATTGCAAGCCCTGTCTCACGTGAGCTGGACAGGCACTTTTTCTTGACCAGAGGCAGCATGTCATCTAGCTTTTCCCTCAACTGCTGACAGTGTGCTCACTTAGTTATAAACAACTTTTTTCATACAGTGGTTGGAGTCTCCTGTATCGTCTGTCATGGGAAGAAGTTGTACATGAACAGGCATTGTGTATTTCTGTGTGGCAGTGTGAAATCCTGTGTGAAGCTCTTTTTGTGCTACAAGCCAATTTAAGACCTGAAGCAGGGGTGTACTTTATCTTCTGGACCAGCAACCTTTACCTTCTCAACATCTTTTTTTGGGTTATGAGCATTCATAATGCTTTTAGTGCAGGCTGACGGTATAAGATAGGGCTGGGTGAAAGTGATCACGATAGGGGATCTTGATGAAATTCATATAAAAAACGATTATAATCCTCGGCATTTTTACTGGTCATGGATAGACCTAATAGCCTATCACACAGCTGAAATAATTGTGACAACGGCCAGTCAGTCTGCTGCCTCTCTTACCTGTGTTGCTGATTGTTTGCAAGAGGGCAGGGCCATGCTCCTCATACGCAAAGTGTGTCCACATAACTTCAGAGCAGACCCCACAGCAGAAGGGTTAAAATAGACTTGAGAATATATTTTACTGGAGTCAACAATGACACTGCTCAGTATACATCAGTAACAAAAGGAAGACTGTGTGATCAATTCATCAAACATTTTTAATAAGCAAAACACAAACTTGCAGAATGGTGATGTGTTCTTCTCTTCTGCCCGCATTAACTTGCTTTAAGCTGCACCTGGTTTGTCTTGCATGACAGTGCTTGTTGTATCTAAGTGCTATTTGTGAACTACATAGGTAACACAATGCCATTGGATTGGTTAAAGTATCCCAAATACACCTAAGTGCAGAATAAGACGAATTTGCCTTCAGCTGATGTTAACAAAGACGGAAAAACATTATCATGATCACATTTTTTGCCTTATCACCCAGTCTTAGTTAAGGCATTACATCTGGAAAACAATATTTGACACATCAGGATTAACTGACGGGGGCAGGCAAAGCTTTGTGATGATTTGTATCTGGGATGACATTGGTGAATACTTGACGAAGCTTCAGGACAATGCTTCTGACAGGATTGCAGTACCAATGTTTGGTTGCAGCCTGGATTACAGTTGCCTGTAAGAATGGCAAAACGTGTTTTAACATTGTAGGCAAAACGAATGAAGAGCATTTCCATAACAATTAACTTTTTAACGAAGCTTTGAATTTCAGATGAACGCTTGTATTTGCTGTGCAGTATGTTTCACTGCACTGAGCTACGTATTTGAAGAAATAATGCACTTCACATTGTAGCTTATGAAAAATCAAGTTTTTTGTACTCATGCTTATAATAGCATGTTTTAATTATTTAGTCTTTGGTTTTAAAGCACCATTTTCCCTAAAAGTTATTGTAGAAAAGACTTTTAGGAGCTGAGAATGTTTGAGGTTCGAGCTTGTTGGCAGTGCTGATGTTGGCAATGCATCATTTTCACATCATGATGAGCATAAACCTTGATCCACTGCAGTTCTATAGTTACATCTGAATGTTTAGGTCTTTGATAATTTAGTAGGATGAGCAGATTGATGCAGATCCACTTCAGGATATATTTATTTTATATATTCTTTCTATTTTACTTTGTATGTGCTCTGCTCTTACCATGTTGTTTGCATGTTGTAAATGAAAGCCGCCTCCTCTGTTGGTGGTTGGCTTTGAGAAATTCAGTCTTTCTCTCACTTTTCTAGTTTCACAGATTGTGTCTGAAATGGCATGTGAAGTGCTCATTGGTTAACAAATTTACTTCTTGAAGGGTTGAAATGGTTGTACCTAATATCTTGTCTAATGTTCAGGCTACATTTAACTGTGCCACTATTCGACACATGTATTTTTGGTACAGTCCCTCTACTTAAGATTCTGGTCACATTTGGGACCTTAAGATAAGTTTGAAGTTGTATCACTGAAGTGCCATAAGAGGTGCTGTGATAGCTGGACAGTAGATAAGTATGCTACAATATCTGCTCATTAAACTTTGGAGCTCACTCACTTTAGTCTGAATTAAACAGAATGGCACTTAATTTTATATCTGTTTTCCAAATTTCCAAGAAAACACAAATATCGCCTGAAACAAATAGGAATATAAAATCATTTAGCGCTTATTTATAACCTTTTTCGTATGTTTTACATGTAAATATTTATAAGTGCCTGTATCAAAAGGTTTATCTGCTGATATATTCAGTGATCTCGAAGAGGAAAATATCGCCAGCACGTACTAAATGGCTAAATCTATGAAGTAATAAGGCTAGGCTATAGGTTAGTCTTGGCATGCACTGGAGAGACCATTCTAGGTAGGCACTGACTAACGAAAGCATTACCCTCTCTTCCTTTTCCGTATGTAACCTGTGGCACCTGTGGATCTTCATATTGGAACGAACGGTTTCTTCGGATGTGTCTCCTGCTGGTTTTGTTGTATATCTCACAATATAAAACAAATTGCCTCTATTGCCGTACCTTTTTATACACCTCCACATGGACATGAACTGTGTGCTTACGCACTGAACCCATACATTACATACCCATACATTTGCCTCCCTGGCAAATTGACCCCCACAGCGCAATGAGCGCTTTGCCCAGGGTGGTCCCAGGGGAATGGGTCCTGGTAGTGCTGGGTACGGCAGGGTCCGTGAGGAGTTTGATGGCCCTGCTAAGAAACCCCGTTTTTAAATGCTGCTCTATGATCTTCCCAGCAGCACCATTTGTATAGATTGTCCACAACAAACATGTTGACTCAGATTTCTTGTATTTAAGTTTAAATTGTTGCTACATTTTAGCCTTACATTAACCCATTTTATGACAAAGTCAATATTTTCCTTTTTTATTTTGTATTGTCAGTAGCATAGAAATATGGGACACCCTTGAGTGATCCGTTAGTTCTTTCTGAACGATGTATAATTTTCTTTTCTAGATGTATTCTGCTCTGTGAGTCGCCGTGAAGTGATAACTGTAACAACTTTCTCTACCTTCTATGGCTGTGTTTTGTGCCATGCATTTGGAATCAAAGCATGTATTGAAATAAAGACACATTGGTTCTATCAGGACAAACCGTTAACATTTATTCCTAAAAGCTCAAACACACAGTACGTTTGAAAACCAACCACCTACCAGCGATTGGTTATTTGTAAATAATGTGGATAATAATGTGGATACATGCCACATTAGGTCTTAAAGGGTCTATGTGTTATCTCTGCTGCAGTCCTGATCTCTAGCATTCAGAGATGTGTATAACACCAAAAACACAGCACATTTCCCCCTTTGAAGGCTTGCTGCAAAAGCCCCATGCCTGTCCTTTGCTACTTTATTTTCTTGTCAAATTCAGATAACCAGATGACACCCTCACAATCAGCAATAAAATGCCAGTTATTATCATACTTCTAACAAAGGAGTAAGTAAGTGGGGCATATGTAGTGCAGGATGTCGCTAGTAAGACAGCATCTGCTAAGAAGTCTCCAGACTGGACCGCACCCAACACTTGTACGAATCAATTTATTTCATGTTTAATACACAACTTTGCAGTTTCTCTCCTCAAACACCATGTTCAGTGGAAATAGTTGTCTCTTTGTTGTAACATGAAAACTTTTCAGCTTTAAGTGGCTGCACAAAGTTGAAGTGTTTTTCATCCATTGGTATTCAGCTTTTACAGTCCCTTTCAGGATGGCAGAAATACCACATAAATCCTTTAAGAAAGCTTGTGATAAAGTGTGAAAGAGGTTATGGGTAGCCATGTGGATACACACAGGTCTTCTTCTGAACACATGCTCATATCACATCCTCAGTCTTATCACACACAGTCCACATTAGTGTGTCTTGTGATCATGTTTGGAGACTATAGACTACGTTTACATGCAATCCAATAGAAAAATGTAGATAATACGACTACGATGACAGCGCTCACCCTTGTGTACCTTTTTTGTTAGCAAATTCTTGAAAATGGATTGCTGACTTGAATCCTACACTCGTAGTTACTGTTGCCACCTTCTTAGCAGCCAATGGGCTGTTTGTTTTATCAACAGATGAAATCTCATCACAATTTTAAAACTTAATCGAGCTCCTGAGGTACAAGTTACAGTTTTAATGACATGGTTTGAGTTGTATTTTTCTTAATGGCCCCTGTGCGAAAGTGCCTCACTGTGTAGATGTTGGCCATGTATTTAAATGTAGAACTGCAGTTGCAGGTGAGCAAATAAGAGGCCATTTACCTACCTCCTCAAAGGCACCCTGTTGCTGTGTACAAAATTAGAAAGATGAGCTTTGATAAACCTGCATGTAAACGTAGTCACATCAGTTAAGTTCGAGACTCCTTTTTGGTTACAACAGAGGTGAACAGTTCGTATGTTAAAGGAACACAAAAGGTAGTGTTTCTTGAATTGACAAACTTTTATCTAAATTGAATGTTAACTCTATTTTACTCTGTTGGCATGAGTGAATCTGCCTTTGAGTGACTGGCAATGGATTCAGTTGGACTTGCTAACATGTGTTGAAGGCATAAATAACCACCAGAATCTAAAGCATAGATATATCACATTTGTACCATCTTTGGATGAAAAATAGCAGCCCTAACTTATTTTTCCAAAAAAAAAGAAAAAGGTTTCACCCCTTCAAGAAAAAGTCAGAGTGACCAGTTCCGAAAGTATTTTAAATGTTTGCTGGTAATTCAAAGTTTTTACACAGTCATGATTTTAATAGAGCTACACGACACTAACATGATTCAGCAAGTGTTGCCAGTATTGGAAAATAGATATAAATTCCATACTTGCACAAGTTCTGTACTTTGTACAGTGGTGAAGCATTCATTGTGCCGGACCTGTAAGAAGACAAGAAATCCAGAGTTTCTGTTCTATTCCATGGCTGGGAAGTATAAGCAAGATACATTGCATCAGTTCCTCTTGTACTGCAATGGAATATGTGGCAGGACATGCTGACATTCTCCTGTTTTTGAATTCCCTTTTTATACCTTGTCATTCAACAGACGAAAGACTGATCATTCTTATTGGTTTCAGTATGTTATACGGTTTTACACTGTGAATTGATATATATTGTATATTATGTTGCACAGATACATTTTTACATGGCTGGTGGCATAAACCAACATGGCTGAAAGAGCCATGTAGTTAAGAGCTTACTGTCACACTTCAGTACAGCTGAGGACGCAGTGCTTTCATTTTGTTATTTTCCTCAGATCTGGTCCCAATCTGTTCTCGCACTGCTTGATATCATTTTTTGGGTACATTCATCAGTAGCCCGTTGACCAGCACTTTTCAGGAGACATGTTTTTGAATTGTAGTTACATTAATGTCATCGGCTGCGATATCACAGGACCCAAAGGCCCACCAACAGTATTGAAAGAAAACATTTAACAACCCCATTTATAGACCTGTCATGGCTACTTCGACCCAGGACGCAAGTCTTCAAAACAGGAAATGTTAAAAGCAGAATTGAACGAGATCATTTAATTTCCATTTTTATCATTGTAATTGTATTTTTTCTTTTTTTTTTTTTTTTTATTCTTTTTTTGGGGGGGGGGGGGATTCTGACGGTAGGCCTCCCTTTCAGTGACATTTGGATTACAGTAACTTGACACTAAATACTGTAAGTTGGTGAAAGGCCTGCTATATTAAGAAGCTGTCAAATTAACATTAAAATGTAGGGCTGTACCGAAAAAAATATAAACTTTGAAGCTTTATTCATAACATTTGAATGATACACAGCTTTGTTATTATTACATTAATTTATTTGTTTTAGTTATTTAATTTTGACAAAATATGGCAGCAGACACTCGAAGCTTCATTTGACTACCTTAATAGAAGCTTCAAATGTATTAAAAAAAGAGAGAGAGAGAGAGACTCAGTACAGCCCTATTAACATGTTAATATGAAAGAAAACAAGTTTAAAACTTTGTTTAATCCTTCTGGCAACTGAAATTTATATTTTTTACTCTGCTGCCCAATCTGGCCCAATGAATCATGTCAGTACCTGTTGAGGTATTTTGACATCACTTTGGCACCTAATAGACTCTGGCTTGCCTCAGCAAGTGTTTCTCAGAGTTGTGTGGTAGGAGGAGATGGGCTGTAAAAGTGAGCGTAAGTATTCTTGTATTAATTACAACTCTTAAGATTGAGCATATTTTATCTTACTCTAAAGTGTAATTGTTTCTCTTGATTGTTGTTATTGAAATGGAGAATATGCTGACTGATAAAGTAGGGCACTTGATCTTTTTTCCTAGCACTCTTGTGACTGACATTCTATGGTCTGTTGAAGATCCATTTACATTATATGTCGTTGACGAGCTTGTCCTTTCAGCAGCACAGTTTTTAATACTGCTTACATTTTCAAGATGAATAGGATCAACAAGTGGCTTTTAGTGTTAACTCTGGAGTCACTGTGCAGTAGCCTAGTAAGAACATCGTGATGACATGAGCTCAACATTCTGTTTTGCTCTGTGGCCCCGCTGCAGCTCAAAACACTTTCAGTGGGTGGGAGTACCCGCCTTGACAGACGAACTCCTTCAGCCAGTCAATGGCGGACCACCACTAAACATCGGATTTGTACCAGGGGACAGTGTTGCGACAAATTTACCCACTTATTCACACCATCAGGATAAAGGCAAGAAATCTATTCAATTTCACTCCCATGCATCCTGCACAGAAAAATCACAGTCCACAGCTCCTATGCTGAGTCTCTCCCCCTCTTGTAATATTCAGAGCAGCACTTTACAGGCAACAGTTGGGCTTGGGGCAGGTGCAGGGCGAGTGGCAGGGAGGACGTTGCTGACTCCTTTGTGATTCAGTCAAAACTGACAACCGTTCAACGATCTTATGCTACCAGTTTGGACAGGCAGGAAAGAGAAGTGGCACGATTAGGTTGGTTCCGAAAGTCCTGTAATTACACAAACTACCTACCCAATCAAGTGGCAGTGGAAGACCAGAGACCCATTGTGTTCTGTGGAGTAAAATGACTGTTTCTATCAATGGAGTCTGGTGGCTTTGGAGAGGGTATCACGTTGTGGCATCACTTTCCTGTTGGAGAGGGCTGGCAAGGTAAAGCTGTGAAAATATTATAAATATAGTGTGCACCTAAACTAATGTTGCTTTGTTTTGTGGTGGTCATATTTTTATGCAGCCAAAATATGTTTTGCTGCTACCCCAATCCACAGTCACCAGACTCCTTTGACAGAAACACAAGTTTGTTGGAACAATGGCAAAAACGTCTTATCCTGCGAGGAACTTAATAAGTGTTATTGACTCTATTTCTGCAATAAAATCACTCACTGCTGTGTACACTTAACTAACTTTGGAGTTAGCGCTTGTTGCTTTGGGAAGGAGGCCATGAACCGTTGTGCAAGCAACTGCCTGCATTTTAACTCATCAACTACAACACAGTCCCTGACTGCCTGGTTACAACTGCAGTGCGAATCCCTGACTGGCCCAGATTGGGTTGGTTGGTTAATTTCTGTAACGTGTTAAGGGTGGCAGACACAGAGAGCTAAACAGAATGTTGCACTCACATCATCAGGATGTTCTCACCAGGCCAGTGAAGGCGTGCCCTTTTGTAAACAGTTAAGTGTCCAATGGGGGACTTTGGGCAGCATTTGGACCTATAATGGGATGACCACAGTGAACCATGTAGGTAGTTCTTGGCATTTGTCTTATAGATGCCAATACATGGAAGTATGCAAGACAGCAAGAAACTTTAAAAGTTTCTAGCATTTCTCTTGTGCACGGTATGATAGTGTACTCTGCACAATAACTTAAAATATAAAGAAATAAAATTTGCTTTGTTACAAATTCTCCTCCTTTTAAATAGCACCTGAAAACCCTGTAAAACGCACCAGAAATGGCTGCAGAACAGAGGACTACAGATACTTGGTAATAGTCTTGGATATCATGGAGTGTTCATCTGTAATGTTACGTGTGTTTGTTATGTACATTTTTTCTTTAACAGGTTTGACCAGCTTTACAGATTGTAAACTTGGGAGGAATTTGTGGCTGTATAGCCTGGACTCAGAAATGCTTTAGCAAAGAATCCGCAACAATGGACTCCTGTGCAAATGATCCTAGTAACACAACAATCAGGATGCCAACTTTGGCCAACACATTTCCCTGAGGCTCAGTGTAGTATGGAGAGACAGTCGGGCAGGTATGCTGGGTCTAGAAGTGTTCGTACCCTGTAGATGAAACATCATCAAGAAGAAGGAAAAAAAGAAGAATGTGATTAAGTGGATTTTGAAAAACGTTTGTGCATTTTATGTTAAAAATGGAAACAACTTGATTTTACTCTAAATATCACTGAAATTCTCTCAGGAAGTTGAGTACTTACTTTTCTGAAAGTGACTGGCATCAATGAATGCCAAAATATTGTACTAAGCAGTCATTAACTTCAAGGTTGAATCAAATTTCTTCGAAGAAATGTTGTAGTTGGATCATTAGCCCCGTTTCCACCAAACATTTTCGGGATGGTACCTTTGGAACTGAAAGTACCCTTCAGACATGGTACCTAGACCCTAGCGTTTCCACTGCAAACTGTACCTTTAAATGTGGGCAGGGTTATCGTCACTCAATTCCCGTCCAGCACTCACACTATTTCCTTATTACTGGTGACACAGATGGAAGTCTACACCTCATTTATCGTCCACAGAATGAGGCTGCACGCCGACATTTTCAGAACAAAATAAAACAGGCTGCAGTGAGAGTCTCTGCATCGGATGTTTAAAAATTGTGGGTTGCCTTCTCTGGCAAGCTCGGGGTTTAGTTTTGCCTTAGCCTGACACTATGCAACACTTTAATTTTCTCCGAGTGAGGATTAGAATATATGCCGTTCACATAACCCAGCTGAAATTAGTACATATAAATGCTTGAAGATCCACAATCAACGGACTGCAGTGTTCACGGGTCCACCTTTCAATACCAGATCTGTGTGCTAGGCACCCTGACACAAGGGGTACCAAAAATGGTAACGGTTAGTAACGGTTCCATTGGTACCATTCACAACTTTTTACAGTGGAAATGGGAAAAAAAGCATATCGAACTGAATCGTATCGTACCGTACAGCCCGGTGGAAACGGGGCTATTGCTTCTGTTGTGGGAATGGATGAGCCCATCGCTTCTTCACCAGATTGTGTTTGTGGATCAATACTGACATTTATTTTTTTAGATTACAGCCTTAGAATGAACAGTAATGCAACATTGAACCATCTTTTGTATTTACTTTGCCAAGCTCAGCCATGATAGTTATTCCAGATTCCGATTCGGGATGGCTAGTTAACACGTGTTCATTTTGTAGATTACTCATTTTCTTAAATATAGCAACAAATTCAGCTAAGATTATGGTTAAAATCATTTCTTGGTTTAAAAAAAAAAAGGACACATTTGCTCAAGTTTGTTATGCTTCATTGCTTATAGTCTTTAACTTTATGGAGTCTTACAAGGAGAATTTAGTGCAACAGAAAAAGGAAACCCCTTTGGATTCACTTCAGTTGTGTTTTGTTGACACAGACTGTCCAGTGTCTGGCTCAGTGAGCAAATGTTTAACTGGATTTCTTGACTAAAATGTAACCTCTTGAAGAGATTATGTTAGTGAATGGAAAAACTAGAGGCAAGTCAGATGCCTGCCAATACTTCAGAGTTAGTAGACAATTTGATATTATTTAAAAGTGGGGGAGCTCATGCAATTTTAATTGCTAATATTCTTTTTTGTAAATTGTGTTAGGCATATAATCAGGAGACATTATTATGCTAATTTAAAGCTTTGCTAGTCAAAAGTGATCATCGGAGACATTCTCCTCTACACAGCATTTGAAGAAATAGTATGAGTGCTCGTTAACATCACCTAATTGTAAGCTTTAAAACTTGAAATGTTATGTCTGTGTCTATGTGTACAATTTGTTTTTCTTTAACAGGTTTGACCAGCTTTAAAGATGTTGGACTGTGAGAAGGAACTTTCCAAACCAAGAAATTCAAAGTCTGTAGCTTCTTCTCTTTTGCTGACGAAACACTGTCACTCTCCAGGACCAAATGGCACCTACTTAAAGAATATTTAAATTGATCATGATAGGTGGTAGCTCTATAGCTTGGACAGTAGCTTACGAAGTTGGAGGACAAAGATTTTAACATTTGGCCATTCTTCTAGCACACGTAAAGAAGATTTAAGTGACTGTGCCAAGAACACTAAGCTGGCCCGACAGCAGTAGAACATTCTTGCTTTGTTATTGGAGTTAAAATGGAAATCAAACCATCGATACTGAACGTTCTGAGACAAGTTTATAGTCGAGATTTGTTTTAAGGGCAGCAAGCACCTTTAACAGGCTACACAATCAATATGTTACAGAGATTTGGAATGGGTTTTTTAACTTACCAACTCATTTTTACTTTGCGTTATGGAACTTGAAATGCCACATGCATATTTATGGTAGTATACGTCTAGCTGTGCACGTACTTCTCAGCTCTGCATGCACCAGTGCATGTAACATGGTACAAAAAGTATGATGTGCAGTCTTACCAACTTGAATACTGACTGTGAAACTCATACATTTGAGACTTTTCATAGGCTCTCACTTGTCCATTTTCTCACGCAGTGAAAAACAAATTTATAATGCCACTGTGCAAAAAGAAAACACTGTCAACCCATAAATATAGACAAGACAGAGTGACACGTATCAACATCAGCACCATGAACAATACTGCAGTAAAGCCAGTTGCGGCTGTGATTTTGATGCACGTCTATTTGCGCTGTTACCATACTTGTATCAGAGAAAGACTTGCATTTAAGAAATAATATATTAGACATCATAAATTAAAGAAGGCTTTTTGAGTATGTGATGTCACCAAAGAAGTCCAAATATGATAAGAAAAAAAAGTTTTCCTCATAGGTTTGCTTAGAGGCTGCTAAAAATGTTCTTCTGACCTTATAAGATTGGAAATAGTTTGACTGTGCATTACCGTGCAAGGAAAGTCAACTCAAACAATATTCTGACATATTGAAACTATCCTCAGTTTTAAACTCTATATGGTTTCCAATATCGATGTGCTGAAATTTTCATTCTAATCCTGTTAAGGGTGGCCTTGACAAAGGCCATGTAAAATGTGAAATAATACACATTCAAAACGAGGGGAAAAAATGTTGCAGCAGTCGATTTTGGATAGTTTTTTTCAGTTGGATCTGGTTGTGGCAGAAGTGCAGAGAAAAAAGAACAAATACACCAAATGGTGCAGTAAAAAGGGCAGGTAACAAAACTTGGTGCCAGTACTACTTTTGAATTTGTTATAAGAGTAAAAATAGTAACCAAAGCTCTGACACTGATACTCATACAAGTTCAGAGTCAGGATCCTTTAAAAGATGGTACCAATAGCACTTGAGAAATTACACATTACTAGGGATGGGTATTGTGAGGACTTTATTGACACTGATATTGACACAGATACTGACACAGATACTGATAATTAATAACTCCGAAACATATTGATGCCCTTATTGATATAACTTATTTTATCCCTAGTACTCTTTTGCGGCTATAAGTTTAGCTGTTTCCTGTGTATATTGAATGAGGCATCTGAAAATTAACAAAGCACAGTGGTTTCCGTGACGTGAGAAAAAATTAGAGTCATGTGCACTTTGACCATGGATTTGTGGCTTACAATGTAGCATTATTAAGAAAAATAATAGTACATCCCTTGGATGCATAGCTAGTGAGTTGACTATGTCATTTTAGATTTTAATGCATCAGGGATGCATCATGTACTTAGCAACATTACTGTAATCGCATGATGCCGGCAGCTTCGTCATCAGAGGGGCACAGTTGGGGATTTGTAAATGCCAGCTGTGTTATAATTAGATAACAATAAATTTCATACTGATAGCAGCACAGTTGGTCCAGACACTTTAAGATGCCGACCAGTCAGGAACTGGTACAAATTTAGTATTGATCCTGGATACACATCCCTTCATATCACTGTATTAAGTTTATTGAAAGGCAGTAGAGTACACTTAACAGACTACACAGTAACTATATTAGGTTCAGAACAGTGATGCCCTTAAGTACCAATATATGGAGCCACATTAGGGTCAAATGTTTTGTACTTGAAAAAATAAAATTTGAAACTGAAAATTCATGTGTTGATCTTGAATTTTGAAAAATACAACAATGTATTCAAAATAAAAAAAGTATATGAAACTTTTTTTTCAGGTTAAATATAATTTTGATTCACTTTGGTAATTCTTTTGAATGAATCATTTATTTTCACGTTTCACTTCCATATATATTTAGACATTTGAGGTCTTATTTTTTTCAGTTGCATGTTTTATCTTTTCAGAATCAGATCTTAGTCAGAATTTTTTTAGTTCCTACATTCCCTGAAGGCACTGTCACTCATGATTCTACACCCCTCAGTTGATGCCATGCCCCCCACGCCACATCAGGGTCAAAAGTCTGAAACTCAAAAAACAGATTTGAAACTGAAAAAATAAGATTTGAAACTGTAAAAAATAAGATCTGAATCTGAAAAGATAAAACATGCAACTGAAAAAAATAAGACCTCAAATGTTAATTCAAAAGAATTACCAAAGTGAATCAAAATTATATTTAACCTGAAAAAACATTTCATATACTTATTTTTATTTTGAATACATTGTTGTATTTTTCAAAATTCAAGATCAACACATGAATTTTCAGTTTCAAATTTTATTTTTTCAAGTACAAAACATTTGACCCTAATATAGCTCCATACAAACACACTTTGACACCAGCATTAGAGTAAAACTTGAAAGCAAAGCTTTGACAGTGACATTTTGTAAGTGAACTTCATAGTCAACTACTGAGTAACTATAAAACTGATTTTCAGAACCAAGGTGTCTGCTATTGCAACACATTTTGACTCCATGTTATTGGACTAATAATTGACATCAACATGTCAAAAACAAAGATCTTAGTCAAGATTTGTTAAACTGTTTTTAACCCCCTCATTATCAATATTTGTTGTCCTTCTGTGGAAAATTCCTGACCCCGAAAGCTGTTGGTAAATACTGCTCTAGTGGACCAGACTGACCTCCTATTCACTAGCCTACCTGAGGCAGGAAGTCCCGTGCACCGAACGGTTGAAGAGAGGGGGACGGTTGTGCCTGTGTGCGTGTGTGTGTGTGCGCGTGCATGTGTGTGTGTCTGTCATGTCTTTGGGTAAATGAGAGGTGTGTTAGCTGCTGTCAGCCAGCTTGTTAAAGACAGGCTGCCCCAGTCCACAGTAGAGGCTCTTCTCTGCAGTTGGGTTACATTGGCGATGAGTAGTTCTGCAGAAGTCAGTGGACAGTAAAGCCTGGACATGTTTGCACTGCAGCCAGAGGTATGCTTTCACAGATCAGCCGAACAAGTAAAGGTAAGTGTCCCATCCATGTTTATAATACAAGATGCACAGTTCTCCCATAACATAACTCTCTCCTCTGTTGCACCACGTCACAGCTCACAGTGACGTTTACAGGGCTTCTGGCATCACACTTACAAAGAATGGCATCACAGTGCAGATCTCTGTTCTTCAATCTTTTTGTGTGTGGATGTGGCAAGCATACTAGCCCATGCAGTGTGTGTGTGGTTGTAGTACTTTGGCTTTCCTGTATGTATGCGTGAGAGGTGGACAGCTCAGTTGCTGGTTCAACACTACAGCTTCTCATCAGAGGTGTTGGACACAGTGCTGCTGTCATACTGTGAGCACTAGTCCTTTGGTGCTTGAAATTTTAATTTTGTAATTTTAAAGCTTCAGAATGCTTAAATCTTGTACAACTATACAAATTTTTCAGTTCTCTTCATTCAGCATGTGCTGATTTCTTCGGTGATTTTTGCTGCACTTTTTTTAATTTATATTGAAAAGTAATTAGCCTTTGTAACAGGCAGGTTGTGTGCAACAATGAACAGAAAACAAGTCTAACACAAAGCCCAACTCATGGATGACTTTTCCACTGTAATGCTGGTTTTGTCTTTGTGCTGCATTTCTTTTACATCTTTAACAATCGAATAGTGTCTTGTCTGATCAAAAACAAACAAAAATACACAGAAAACAATTATTTCTGGTTTGATACTTTTTTAATAATTGTAATGCTTACTGCATAATGTAGATTTGAGCTCTTTCAGAAACGGTAGCACAAGTGTGCAGGCCAATTTTAAAAAATTATTCAGACTATTTAAAGCAACTACAAGGAAATTAGACTTCACGATCCCTGTGGACGAAAGCAGTGTCATGAGCACCACTGCCTCGTGTTGGAAAGATCTTGATCTGACTAGCTTGTGCCTTTATTTTTGAAGTGAATGAAAGATAGATGCAACTGATGACAGAACAGGTTTTGGTTGTAACTCACAAAATACGCTAATAACGACAAAATTTCACACAAAAAAGGAAAATCTCCCCTCCCTTCCTTTTAACTGGCCAGGGTAGCCCACTACTCACTGCAAAACTCGTAAATGTAAAAATGTAATGTTTGTGTGCTGTAAAATTTTGTCCGATTTTATGGACCCAGGGATGGACACTAAGAATAACTAGAAAAAGTCAATCTTCTTACTGACTGTCTTGTTTGTGTAGGTCATATAGAGACATTAGTATTGAATTAATACTGTTACATCACCAGCTAATAACTTCTTGCAGTTGCTTTAAATGTTATAGAATTAAACTGCATTGCATAGACATGGCATTGACCTTGGTAACTGACAGAACTATCTCCATCTGTCGTCACCTCTCCTGACTCTGTCTCTGCTGGTAAATTATCTACAAAATCTATAAACAATTATAGTTTGTGGCACTGGGTTGGGAGGTCATTTCAACTTTGAAGTTAATCATGTCACATACTGCTGGGGTTGCTCTGGGTGGGTTTATAGGAAATGTAAATCCCTTTCAGTCTGTTTTTGTAATCCAATACTCACTGCAGTTTGACCTTTGTGACTTATTGTGTTTGTTTATGGTGCTTGATGTGGATCATTATTTCTCTTGAAAAATACAAATATTTACATTTACACTCATATCCTGAGTTCACGACAAGCAGATTCTCCTGACTTTCCAAACAACCTACATTCATTTATTTATTTATTTATTTATTTATTTTTTATATATATATATATATATATATATATAAATATATATATATATATATATATATATATATATATATATATATATATATATATATATATATATATATATAAAAAAATATATATATATATATATATATATAAAAATATATAAAAATATATATATATATATATATATATATATATATATATATAAATATAAAAATATATATATAAAAATCTTATTATTCTTATTATTACCTTTTTCTTTTTTAACAAAAAGACTAGAGTGGTCCTATTTTTCCAAATCAAAAGACTTAAACAGCAGAGCATTTTTAAGTTTCTAAAACAATTAAACATCCATGAAAGTAATCTAGTGCTGCATACTACATGCTAAATCAGTATGTGTGACATACTGTGTACCAAATTAACATTTAGGTACACCATTACCAGCAGACTGTTGATAATGAAGTACACTTCAGCAATACATCTTCTCTGCAGCACATGACCGTATCAATCACAACATTACCAGTCTGAGCTGCCCTTAAATATTTTTTTTTAATCACAAATGTAAATCAACTTTACCTCTTCCACTCAACGTAATATATTTTAGTTTAAAGTTGTTTTTTTCAGTATTGAAGTGTTTATGTGAGCTCTTGATGCACCTTAACATCACTTGCCATCATTCATGATTATTTTATCTAACAGGTAATTATCAGACTTTCTAGCTGGCAGTTGACTATTGGACAGTCTGTAGACATGCAATGCGTTTTGAGGTGTTAGTAACATGTCAAGTAAGCTCATGTCTCATACTCATAAATTCTTGTTACTCTAGTAAACATCTGGGAATTACACACACACACACACACACACACACACACACACACACACACACACACACAATATCCAGTCGGATTGCTCATAACTCAAGCTGGCATCATTACCAGAATTGCAACATTATACTTCCTGCTAACATCACTCAAAGCATCATGGGAACAGTGGTTCCAAAGCTCATAGATGATTAACCCTCATTGAAGTACTAAGTAGAAGTTACTTGCGTAGATGTTGAACTATCAGTATATTTTTTGACAGTGTAACAAGGCAACACCCTTCAAGAATACTGTGATCTTTTCCTTGACTAGAGTACCACACTGAAAATAAAAACTACAAACCTTGAAAACCTCTGATCAAAATTGATGGTTGTTGATTTTAGGCTGAAGTGGTTTGTAGGGCAAACTTGCATACCAGACACAATAAAAAGACTTATTATGCTCTTGAAAGAAAGGAAATGGACATGCATAGTTCTTCTTTGAGGAAAAAACGTTGCAGTAGTACTGAACTCTATTGCTTCCTCTCCTCTCTCCTCTCAGTGCCTCTTCTTACCGCTCATATTTTGTCACTTTTCCTGTTAAAACCTGAACGTCCTGTCCTGCCAGTGACCAGCCACTCGGTGAAAACACAGCACATCTTGACTGGTGTTTTCCTTCTGTAGCTTGAACATAGAAGTTGTCTTGTAGCTGTGAAGGACCGTGAGTTTATGGTTCTCCCTGATCACCAGGGAACTACACTGTGTTCAGCCAATGCCATGAATCAAGCCCTGGAGGCTGTCAAGATGTATCTGTCTGCACTGTGATCCATTTTCTAACCAAGTCCTCAGTCCTGATTGGCCAAAATAATCTATATGTCTCTGAGTGTGATGCCAGAATTACCCTTTTTTAGGCCTCATGTGGCCTTGTCTAAAAGGGCACTGCCCAGTCTGCACAACTGACGCTGAAAACAACCTCTTCTCTACAAGCTCTGTGGTGCAGCTCCCAGCTCTGTTTGGGGTTTTTGCAGTAACACCCCTGATGTGTCAGAACGAAGTCCAGCTTCACATGGCTTTGTATCAGGGAAACCGAAAACCCAGAGGTTTGCAACAGATCTCAACGTTGTTGTCATGAACTTGTCTCGTCTGCAGTTTCTAAACAAATGAGTCTACTTCAGGGTGCTGAGATGCCTTTTTATAATCTGTATTTAACTTTATCACACAACTCATTCAACATATTTGTTCTCACAATGACATACACATTGACTTGTAATGCATGTCCACATTTTAACATCATAACCTGTATTTACAATTAAAACCTATGTTTGGTTTTCTTTTGAATCTCCACAGTTACCACCCACACAAACACATGCACACACAAAATATATACATACTCAGTGATGTACATGCTGTTTTATTAGGCTGGCACCCTCCAAGTAATTATGATATATATAAAACAAACAAAAAAAGTAAAGGTAGAAACCTGCTGAGTAGTTCACTACCAGGCTCTCACTGTTTGTTTCTTGCCACAGGAGCCTCGACCAGTCGGAGGAGGCTGAGAGCCCACACCATTAAACCAGGGTAAGTTAATGAAATGTGACAGGTGAGCTGCGAGAAGAAGTCAGTCTTTTTTTTAATCAAAATTGCGATGGGGTTAAAGAACAGTTGGTCTTACTTTTTGTTTCTTCCTTTGCAGGTGAAAATGAAGATTGATGTCTATTAAATGCCAGAGCTGCAGGAGACACCAGTGACAGAACTGTGCTAACAGCAGGATGACCTCCATGTTAGTCCCTCTGCAGATTATTTTTCAGACTCGGATGTGAAATGATGAAAAAAAAAATGTTCTAAAGTTGAATAATCTCCACTAAAAACATTTTTTTCTGCTTCTTGCAGAGCTGCAGGTGGTGGAACAGATGCAGCACCAAGAGGCATCCAGCAAGAGGACAAGCAGTCTGCAGTCCAGAGGAGGGATGCACTGTTTTGTTTTGTTTTTTTTTTAATTTCTGCTGTAGAGTTTTAATAATAAATAATGTGAACCTGACCATTGGTCTTTGTGTTTCCTACTTTGCAGATTATCGCCTGTCTATTTATGAGATGAGTTCATTTAAACCTGTTGTCTCACGAAGAAGCTTAAAGTTTCCAATTACCCGGTTGTTTCTCGGTCTGCCATTTTTTAGCTACTGGAGGTAGTAACTGCACAGACTGATACTCTTTAGTAACTGATCTCCCACTGGACCTTTTATTGTGGAAGAAATACACACAGTGGTTAACAGAGACAAATAATTTTTTATCTTTTGCCCTCAATTACATATGATATTTGTGAATTTAAAAGATAATTCTGCAAGTAGAGAAAGTCAGTTTGATAGAGTTTTATCATACTGCCATCTGGTTTTGTGTGAAACCTTTGAACTACAGCTTTAGTCTTACACTAAATACTTCACTTAGACCAGCTAGCCAGCTGGTCAGGTAACCTAGCTATGTTCCCCAAACAAATGAAATGTCATTTTACCTCGTGTTTGTATCAGCCTAGAAGTGGAAGAACGAGCCAACACCCATTGCTCTTGTTAGAATGTCTTGCTAAAACACAGCTATCATAGGAAGATTATCAAAGCGAGATTTAGGGCATCACTGATGTGACTTGTGTAGTCCCTCTAATTAGAAATTTGAACAGTCTTGCACTGACAAACTGACTTTCTTGACTTGCAAAACTATCTTTTAAATTGTGCTGACGAATATTTAATTGATGGCACAATTCAAATGGGATCAAAAAAGTCATTTGTCTTACATTTTTTGGATAAAATCGTCCCATCTAAGTCCACCAGAGGGGAAGGGACTGTGCCTATCTATGGTTGATGCACTTTTTTTAGCCCCTTTCCCATTGCGCACCAGTGAGATGCAGTAATGCGCCACTACAAAACACAGTCTGTCTCCATCCAAGCACCACTCAGAAAGTGATCCAAATTAGTCTACACCGAGTTTGAAGGAGAGACTGAATAAGTAAGAGATAAATAAAAGAAGTAACCACCATGAAGTTACCACAGGTTTCCATGCTGTTTTCTGCAGTTGACTAACCTGATTTCTGACCTGTCCTTGACATTGAACCTGATACATTAAAAAAAACAAAAAGGCTAATGATAAGTTAAAGCAAGTTCAATTGAAGTTGCAGCATGCAGAGGTTACAAAGATTATAGTTAATAAAAAAAAAAAACCAAACAAACATGAATGCAGTTTGACTTGATTCAGTCGTACTGGTGCATTTCATTCACCTGCTCTACCTTAGGCCTGAGCAGTTGATTAACTACCACCTCAGCCTGCCTGACTTGCCTCAGTGCTCCTGCTCTGAAGCCCGTCCGGTTACAATTAAGGGTAAAGGTGCAGTGTTTCCGCTCCTGGATCACACTTGTATCTTGAGGTCTTGGCTGTCAACCCTGGAGGAGGTCCAGCCCGGAGGGAGGAAGGCGATACGGAGAAGCCTGACTGAGGGAGGCCGAATGTGGGTCAGTTTAATGTTGACTCACCTAAGCTGTGCTCTGGTACTGTAACACACTGTAAACAGGCTGTTAGCAGCCAAAAACACAGACAGGTGACAAAAGGAAAAACGTGTAAACCTGAAACCAAATGATCCGATACAGTGTGTCTGAGTGACACAGTAACATGATGGAAATGTTAAATTGAGCATAAACCCTCAGTGAAAACGGGAAAGTTAGTTAATACCTATACTTAATCTCACAGGAAGTGTGTATCATTTATTATGGTATGGTTAGGTGAATCAGAGACAGTGTTTAATTATTACAGCAGTTCCCAACCCTTTCTAATTGATATGCCCCCACAGCCAAATAAGATAAGCTCAACAGTTCCTTTGACCCGTCTTTAATGTTCCAAATGTGTTCACTTAAATTCAAAATTATTGATTATGTAGAAGTGGATCTTTTCACATTTTTAATTTAAGTGATACTGGACTTGTTAATGTTTAGGCTTGTCATTTTTTTCTTTTGTACCGACACTTGGAGTTAACACCAGTTATCCATTTATTTCAGTAATTTCATTTGGTTGGGATTACTGTGGTGCATTTTTAATTAATTCTTAATGTAGTTCAACCTCTTTTTGTCAGTTAACAGGAGCAAAACTTCAAGGAATTAATGAAAAACAACACAACAAAGTAAAATAAGAGAAACCAAACATTATCACATTTTCCCCAAGAGTGCCAAGTTACATTAAGTGTCTCTGTTCAGTGACGGTCAGTGGAACAGGCCTATAAAATACAGCGTCACTAAAGACAGGTCTGAGAAACAATTTTTAAATAGGCTAGAGAGAAATGGTTCTTAAAAACAAGACTACTCCTGCCTCAAACTATTCAGTCATGTGTGCCTTTATATAGTCCATATATATATATAATAGCAGTACACTACTGTTTGATCAGCTCATAATAATAATAAGTTTATTTGTATCAGGGACAATGTACAAAATAACTTTAGTCTCAGAATGAGAAGAGATGCTTTGTACCGGATTTAGCTTACTAGCTACTTTCCATCCTTAGTCCCTGGGCAGGTGAGTAAGGACAACAAGAAGGTAAAAAGTGTCAACATACAAAACAAAACAATCATCTAAACACATGTGCATACACACACCCACTCACACATCACAAACACTCAGGTACAAAACATATTTCATAACAGAGGGAAATAGGAACATACAGGTATT
Organism: Epinephelus fuscoguttatus; assembly: GCF_011397635.1. Lineage (NCBI taxonomy): Eukaryota > Metazoa > Chordata > Actinopteri > Perciformes > Serranidae > Epinephelus > Epinephelus fuscoguttatus. Next base: position 13,646,440 of record NC_064768.1, on the reverse strand, counting down.
CAAATATTACATACTTTGACAAAGTTGTAAAATCATTTAGGCTTAAGATTAATGCTGACAAGTCTGATTCCTTAAGATCCATTTTTTGAGTTCACGAGAAAAAACATTGAAGTCTGTGCAAAGTTTCAGGTTGGTTGGAAGATTGTTCCATGATTTGATGGCTTTAAAAGAGAAAGCGGATTGAGCAAAGGCAGAGCTACACTTAGGGATGTTACAATCCCCACTTGAGACAGCTCATTAGAGGTACTAGCTAACTAAATAGCATTTATTGGCATTGTTAGCTGTCTAGAATTAGCCAACAGTTAAAGCGAGCATTCTGGAAGAAGACAACCTTGTAAACGGGCATTTGTGTTATTGTAACAAATTTGACAAGTCTACCAATTCATTGCTCCCAACAGTTTGTTAGCTGATGAATGATTATCCTGCATGTGTTGTACTCATGTCCAAATATTTTCTTACGGTAAATTGGCAGGTGGTGTATGTCTCCCCCCATGTTAACCCAATGTTAGTGATGTAGCTGTTTTGTTTCAAAGTACTACCTACCCTGTACTTCCAAAATTAATATAGTTTATTTCTCATTTTCTCCTCCTTGTTCCCTATTGTGTTGTTTTCTACCTCTGCAACTATATTTAAGTAGCAGAAGAGAACAGGAAGTACTTCATCAGTACCCAATTCTTAGGTTAGAAGTGTTATGAAATCCTGCACTGGAACGGTTGAGCATGTAAGAGATGTCAGAGTCACATGTCAGACATGTGGTTTGTGAGTAAAACACATTGAACAATTGTAGTGAGGGTTCTTTCTATTTGAAGTTCACTGTATCACATTTACATTTCCTGGACTCCCTTTGCCCTGTCTGTTTACCACCTGTTCCCTCCCATTGTAAGCCGACCTGGGGAAGAGGGAAAGGGAGAGAGGGAGAGGAGGTAAAGTAGGTGGTGTCCACCTGACCAGCTCTAGCCATACATCATTAATGGGCATACATCATTGATGGTGTCCGCTGCCCACAGGTGGAGCGGTACAATCCCCTCTGCATTCACCCCCCAGGGCCCGTAGACGTACAGATCCAGGTCTTTCCAGTATCCGCTTTATCTGCTTGATATCTAAAGCGACAGTCCATGTGTATCAGGATCAATCTAGTTTAACTTTGACAAGACATTTTCAGGTAAATTCTCCTCCAGGTGTGACACAACATTTAGAGACCAATGAGTGGCACCACTGCACCCCCAACGGCTGTGCTCGGCCTGGGTTTGGACGTCAGTGGTCGGTGGCATCAAAGAGCCGTCCAAAAGAGCAGAGCTTTGGTCCAGACCTATCTGCTCACCAGCTCTGTGCACCCTCCACCCACAGCAGGAGGAAGCAAGGGGACCAGGACCCCCGTAAGGCTGCCCTCACTGGTCGCTACAGCCAAAGGGCCCCGCAGGCGAAGCAGCATGGCTCGTCTCAGGTAAGCACACAAGACTTCAGCTGAAGGACCAGAAGGGTTCAGTTTGTATGTAGCTCCAGTTTACACGTGAGTCACTGAACAAAGCATCTGTTTCTCTAAATAATTCCTTTTTTACTGTGGAGGTCATGTCTGGAAACCCCAGATTTGCAAAAACCCCTGTAGGATTTCATCTTTCATGTCTTTCCCTAACCCTAGCCTAGTGCTTTTTAAAGCCTAAACTTAACCAGGTCTTAACCGCAACATTTTCACAATTTAAAACTTTGATACAAGAATATTTTGAAGTGGCTCGCTAGAGTATCTCAAATCTAGGCTGATTATCTACACACAACCACCTTGGTCTGGATCAGACAAAAATGACAAATTCTGAGAGATGTGTTAAAAATTATTTTCATTTTTCATCCAGAAAAACTAGAAAAGTCTGCGATTTTGGAAACACCTTTAGAACAGCAGTAAGTTTTGTTAAACAAAATAAATGGGTATTTATTATTTATGTTAGCTCAGTGACTCAGATGTAATGGTAATATAAGAGAAGTAACCATTAGGGCTGGTGCATACGAGAACATTTACAATGGAGGGAATGTGGTTAATTTATTTAATGTCTCTGTCAGTAATTCTGACCCTAATTGCCCTGATTTGATTAAAAAAAAAAACCTATATATGGGAGTAAAATTAAAGGAATACTTCATCCTCCAAATGATTATTTGCATATCAATTACTCACCGTGTGTTATATTAAATTGGTGAAAAAAACGTTGGGGGACCACAACTGGGGACGAAACATCTGCTGACTTTTCACATTTTCACTAAAACTGTACAATATAAAACTCTCCTGCATAAACAACACAGGCGCATTACTCATCCTTCTGTGATTGTTTACTAATGTGGCAGTGTTAAATGCAGTGAAAATGCAAATGTTTGGGAAGTGCTGAGCATACAATTGGATAAATGACACTTGGATTATACTGCACGAGTTGTGCGAGACTTTGTCAACAGATGTTTTGATGTACTTTTGCTGTTTTTTTGCTGAATGAGGCCTCCTATGACTTTATTTCATCAAGAATTTTTGAATTCTTTGTTCACCATGGAGTGAGATGAGAAAAAACAAATGTTTCTTTCCAAATTCAATGTAACACGAAGTGAGTAACTGAAATTCAAATGATCATGTAGGGGGTAAAGTATCCCTTTCATAAAGGGTGTGGATCACAATGACTTGGTCTGAAAAACTGTCAATTAATTAGAAGATTAAATGGAAACTATACTGATAATCGATTAATGGTTTAAAGCCAAAATGCCAAACAAAGCCTGCTTCTTCAGTGTAAGGATTTGTTGATTTTCTTTTTGATATGTGACAACAAACTGAATATCTTTGGATTTTAAACTGCTGGTGAGACTAAAAACAATCTGAAAACATCACCCTGGGTTCTCCAACTTCAGTGATGTGAATTTGTTTTCCTGTAGTTGACATTTTATATGATTAACTGAGATAATGCAGGACAACCACCCTTCTACCTGGCTTAATCTTGGCAAGGTGCTGTAAACATCAATGAGTCCCAACTGGTGGAAAACAGAGTGAAACACTGCATACAAGTAATAATAAAAAAAAACGATAACGAGCAAATCTTTCTGTCTGTGATTGTTAGTCAGTAATGATTGTGCTTAAATGTTTTCTATTTATATTTAATTTATTTATTATTTGCATGGGTTAACGTGGAGCTTTTTCTCCTCTAAACTGACAGGTTGTTTACAGACTGTTGACTAAGGCACACTTGTGATTTTCATGTAGCTATATAAATAAAACCTGACTTTATTGAGAACTTTTTGTATTAAATGACTTAAAAATGACATCAAAACATCTTTTAAAAAAAGACTAAGACAGGCCTGTTAGTGATAAATGACACCAGGTGCAGATCTTGCAGCAGCTGCAGCGTCTCTGCATGTTTGATGTGATTAATCACCTGTATGTCATCTCCACTCTCACATCTCCGTCTCTATTCATTTCAGCAAAAGTGCCTGTCAAAGCTTCAACGCTTGACTGGAATTACACCGTAATTGTTTCCTCTCTGGTCCGTCCCAATTTGATAGCATAATGTAGGCCACTTCTTTACCCCCCCCTCCTGGTTTGCTTTGAGTACAGAAGGCTAGGGACCAGTGTGTCATAAATCTCAGGTGTGGAAGCCGATCCGTCGCCTGATGCAACACCCACACTGGCTTCACGCACAGGAGGGAGAAACCTGAGCGAGGCACATACACACACTTTAAGCTCTTAAACACAAACACACATGCCTCCCTGTCTGACAGAGTATTTGATGGCCTCCACTCACCCAAGCAGAGCAGGTTTTGAATAACCATCAAATAGATGAGGAGGAAGAAGAGGAAGATTTCTGATGTGTGAATATTTTTGTTTTGTTAGACATGACGGTATCAGTCTGTTAGTAAGTGACTCCACCTCTTTGGTCCAGACTGGAAAATATTTCAACACCTATCTGATGAATTGTCACTGGATTTTGTACAGACATTCATGGTCCCCAGAAGATGAATCATAATGATTTTCTTGATGCCCTGACCTTCCCTCTAGCACCGCCATTAAAAACATGGGATTATTGTTTGGCTGAAAACTACTGGATGGATGGCATTGAAATTTGATACAGACATTGACGCATTCCTCAGAATGATTGTAATGACTTTGGTGATACCTTCACTTTTTATCACCGTCAGGTGAAATTTGTACTTTGTCCAATACTTTGGTTTATGGCTGAATACCTGCAAAACTAATGTCATTGCTATTAGCCTTAGCTGTACTTTGCATTTTGTGCTAATTGCATGCTAACATGCTAAACTAAGATCATGAACACAATAAACATTATTCTGGCTACATATCAGCATTTTAGCATTGTCTTAATGAGCATGTTAGCATGCCAGTACAGTCTCATGGAGCCACTAGCATAGCTTTATACTTGTAGTTTTTTTTTTTTATTTGCCATGCTTGGTCCACCTCTTTCGTCCAAACTGGAAAATATCTCAACAGCTACTGTATAGATGGACGAACAATTTGGTACAGACCATGGATGTATGAAGAGAACTGGATACAGTGTTTTAGGCAGGGCCCTGTTTAGCCCTATGAAAGCTGCTCAGTGGGGTATGGGGCCAAAAAAAAATCTTTCAGTTTTGTAGCTCTTCAAGACTTTGCAAATGTTATTGGACCGAATGGGTACAAGTCACTTTGTAGGGGCTGTGATGCTCAAGAAAATGTATCCACTGATTTACAAATGTCTCTTTCACAATGTAAGTTAATAGGAAAAAGTATTTTTGGGTCCGATGGCATCATGTGACGGATGTAATTCCACTATTTGGCCACCATGAAAACTGGCTTCAAAGCACAACGCTCTTTCAGGGGGCCTGGTGCAGGTATTTTTTTTTAAGGTATTTTTTGGGGCATTTTAGCCTTTAATTGACAGGACAGATGAGTGTGAAAGGGGGAGAGAGGGGGGGAGTGACATGCAGCAAAGGGCCACGGGCTGGACTCGAACCTGGGCCACCCTCACCTATAAGCATGAGCTTTGGATGGTGACTGAAAGAGTGAGATCACAGATGGCTGAAATTAGTTTTCTCAGTAGGGTGGCTGGGCTCAGCCTTATAGATAGCTCAGACATCTGGAGGAAGCGCGGAGCAGACCCGCTGCTCCTTCACATCAAAGGGGCCAGTTGAGGTGGTTCAGGAATCTGATCAGGATGCCTCCTGGGCGCCTCCCATTAGTAGGAACCAGGGCAATGGAGGCAATAACCTCTGCAGCACTCTTAGAGGAAATGTTAGCATGCTAACACACTGATCTACAGTGGCAAACATTAGCAAACATTAAGCCAGCAAACCATGAGCATGTTAGCATTCACTGTGAGTGTTAGCATCTAACTTAAAGCAGTGCTGTGCCTTAATACAGCCTCACAGAGCAGCTGCCTTGGCTTATCAACTCCTGAAAATGTTTTTGCTAATAAACAGTTGCTGTCTCCACAGCCTCAGTGAGCCGTCCCTCCTCACCCCAAATGAGAGCATCCTTTTCGAGGGATTCTCAAGCAACCGTCACCCCAGTGTTTTACAAAAGCGACCCCCACCTCCTCCACTTTCCAAGTCATCAGTCCTGCTCCCCTGCAAGACCTGCCACCCATCAGGGATCAGCCAGCCTCACCAGCAGCAGAACAACCAGCAGGTCCCAAGCTGCAGCAGACCGGCCTATATCCACTTCTCCCAGGCCATCCAGCCATCCACCAAGCCAAAACCAGCGAGACGTCATTCACACAACCCTGCCCTGAGCCCAGAGATGGTCCAGGGTGATCTCCGACCTTTAGTGATGCAGTATCGCAACTCACCGTCCCAGGGAGAGCCTTTGTCTATCATTGGGAAGCCTTGTCTCCCGAGCTGCAGTGAACGCCCCTCTCTAGCTGCAGGTTCAGCTCGCACTCAGCTTCATGTGTTTCTGCCCACAGAGGCTGAAGGAGAGGAGGTGGACAGTGAGTCTGTGGATGAAGGCTTCATGGATGAGTTGGACAATAAGATAACTTCTCTGAAGCTCCAGCAGGGAGCATCAAAGACACTTACATACCACTAACACAAAATCTGCTGGTGTAGCACTATCTGACCAAAAGTATATGGACAACCCTGTTCACATACATGTTGTGTATTTTGGGTTTGTGACTATTTTTTTATGATTTCGGCTAAATCCTTTGGTCAAATCAAAGGAAAACTAAATGCTGCAGCAAGACCATGATATCTTAGACAATAGTGGGCCTCCAACTGTGTGGCAGCAGTTTAGGGAAAGCCCTGCATCAACATGACAATGTCCCTGCAAAGCTGGATCCATAAAGACATGAGGTCCTGAATTTGGTGTGGAATAACTGTAGAGTCCTGACCTCAACCCCATCCAGCACCTTGTGGATAAACCATAGACTGTATATAAAGATGGATGACACATCTCCATCTTCCCCCTCTGTACAAAAATGAAATATGGCCACTGACATCTTGAGCTGGTGACCTCATTTGGAGTCAGTATCTGATTGATTTTGTCCCATACTTGTATCTGTAAAATACTAAAATATTGCTTTACCTGACTTGTTATCAGAGTTAATGCTAATAAATAACTTTTCTAACTAATCTAGGTCACTCTGTGTGGACAGCAAAATGTATTTGCAATATGTAAATTGATACGTTTCTTACCATCAACCAAAGATTAACTTGTTAAACCCATTGTTTTGAAATTACACATTGAAAAATCACGTGTAATGTTCAAGCGTCCACATACTTTTGGTTGTATAGTGTACGTCTTTCAGTGCAGCCTGCACCTAAATATGCTGCTAAAAAGGTGATGCATTGACCATGGAGACAAATTAAAAACATGGATGTCACTCATGCAGATTTATAAGCTAAATTACAAAAATAATCCTTAAAATATATATGAATAGTTTCTTATTAGACAAAATCTTTTTTATTTGACTTAGTAGACAAGGCTTTGGGTGAAGGTTAAGGTTCCTTGTTTCATAACTAAGAAACACAGAAATACATGTTGAGAGTTTCCTCAAAACAAATATAATTTTTTGTATATTATGTGGCAACTGTAAGTATATTTTTCATGTATTATTCATATGAGTGTGCAGACATTTTCATTGCTACCCTGCTCCTGTTGAAGTCATGAGCTTACACACAGCTCTGCTAATCATGAGAAGAGTTTGGGTGTTAAAGTATGTGTGAACATAAATTCAGTATGTTGTGCAACTTGATGGAGGAAATATTTGAGAGAAAAACTGAGGCTGGGTTACTTCAATGTGACAATAAGTTATTCATAAATCTACCTTTTTAAACAGTGTCTGAATATGCAGTTAGCTGAAGTTGAAGCTGTACGTGAGGAGCGACTTTATGGTCATGTTGTTACAATTAATTTATTTTGTAATGTAATTCATGTAACTATTTACTTCCCAACACTGTGATGATACTAAAACTACTGATCAGTTATTTTTCCACTGTCAGTTTTTATTTAGTTTCTGTCGACTCTGAATGAAGTGTGTTTTACATGTTAAAATACTGTTTATTTAAATGGAGTATGGTGGATTTGAAGACAGCGATTTTGGGTCTGTTTCTGGTTAAAAAAAAAAAAGATCTCACTCTTTAACAAAAAGATCTATCTCTGTAGGGATCCTTTCCATAAGCTTGTCAGACACAATCTGAGCCTGTCAGTGGCAACAGCTATCACTTTTATTGGACATAAATTGATAATGTGATAATGCCTGGAGTATTTACTTTGCAGCCTGGCCTCTGCTCTCGCTCAATACTGGATCAGTTTTAAAAAATGTTGTTCCCATTAGTCACTTAGACACAAAAACATGAAAATAAATGCAAAGCAGTGCAACAGTGCAAAATTCATGCCAGGGTTTAATTTAAATAAATAATTAAAAAGGAAAAAACCTAAAGGCACATTTAAGGCACATCTATAATAGTATGTAGACTAATTAAGAATCACTGAACATATTCAGCTGGTGCACAACTTATAGATGGAAGCAAATGAGACTTTCCTTGTCCAAAGATCACATTTCAATTACATAGCCTACTTTACAGTTAAAACATGCAATTACACAGTTAATATGGCTTTTTTTTTTTTTACCGCTATTTCACTGTATTTATCAGGGGCATAGCACTAGATTCTGGGGCCCCTGTAGTCTATGTGGGCCTATCACCCTTCCTCTGTTGATTTATGTCTCTCCATGCACCTTTTGATAAATCAGTTTGCGTTCTGCCCCTTTCATCTCTTTTCTTTTTTTCCGGAGCCCTAATTTCCATTTCTTGGTTAAGAAACATGACAGTGTTGTTGATGCTCCAGCAGCATAAGCAGTCACTCACTTGGCTCTAGCTGCATTTATTCCCCGCTTTCCACCAAAATTAGCACATGTACACAGGTTGTTTAAACACAGGTAAACCTGCTAACAATAGGCCATAGACTCCTTTCTCATTGCCAGTAGACCAGAGCTGTGTATATGGCTCAGCAGCAGAGGACTATACCTTTCTGTGTGTGTGTGTTGGAGATGGTTACTTCTCTTTATATATCTCTCACTTATTTAGTCTCTATTTCAAACTCAGTGCAGACTAATTTGGATTGATGTTTGAGCGCTGCTTGGGCGGAGACGGACAGTGTTTTGTGGTAGCTCACATCTCACCAGTAAAGGAGCTAAAATTAGCGTGTTCACTCAGGTGTTGTGTTCCCATCAATGCTGATCAGAGGCGGAGGCGATAAATACCTGAAACAACTACAGAGTCATAGGAAAGGCTGCAATCAGCATTCACACCTGGAGAGTGAATGCTGATTGCAGCCTTTCCTATAGCATTAGAAAGCCAGATGTTAGCGGATGTTAGCAGGTTGTTTGTGCGAAGGGAAAGGGTCTTTAGAATCCTCGTGCAAGAGCAGATTAAATAATTTAGCACCTTTAAGAGGTGAGCAGGGCCTCAGGGAGTTTGTACTATTTTTTTCCACAACGTTCAGTCTTTCAGCTGATTTATTAAGCCAAATTTAATTTGTTGTGTACTAATTACATAGAAATAAAAAGCTGCAAACACAATTAATTTTTCAATCCAGGCTTTTCGAGGACCCCCCTTCCGTTGAGGCCCTGGGTAATCAGTCCCACTTTCCCCTCGCTATGATGCTCCTGGAATTTATGTACTTTTCAGAATCTTTGTAAAAAACATTAAAGGTTTGCAAACTTACACTTAGGTACATACAATTTGGCAAGACTAATCAATAGATTCATGAGATAGGGGAGACTGGGCATGATTGTAACACTTTTTATCTCAGCGCCTGTAACTCGCTGAATTTTTGTGTTAGAGCTCTTAAATTTCGGCCCAAAGTACCCTTAGTTCACGACTACAAATTGCACTTTTTTTCAACTTCTCCGACTATATCACAGGATTCATTAACTGTTGTCAAATGCAAGGAGCTCCATTATCACAACCTGCCAGACTACCAGGGTAACTTGTATCACAACAGCGATAGTAACAGTGAAGACATAAAAACTACACAATAACAAAAAGAAAACATAAAAAACTGATACATACAATATTAACCACTTCCTCTAAGGTCTAACGTGCTAACCTGTACCTGTCAGATGCTCAGTATTTCAAAAAAACTTTTGCAAACTGTGTTTCAACGATCCCCGCCCCTTTCAACCAGTGTTTAGCTAGCTGTGGCAGCATGGTGGTTTGAAATAATTAAGCAATATCACACTCGAGCTTGTGATGTTGTACTGTGATATCGTCACGGCTGTGATTCGGTCATAGGCACGAGGCCGCAGGCCAAGTGCCGAAGACAATCACAGCTGTGATGATATCACAGTACAACATCACAAGCTCGAGTGTGATATTGCTTTTATACAACAGTTCAACAGTTAAATAAGCAAGGCTGATTAAGAAATGTTGAAAAATGAGGACAAAATAGATAATTTAAGTATTTTATTTGTCTTCCGCCAACAAAAATAGTTCCCTCAGGACTCCGCTGTCACCGTTGCTATGTAACGCAGACATGGTGCGCCAGGCACTTACTCTTTATACACATTTATCTGCACGTTTCCATTAATTGTGCAGTCGGTGAAATAAGTCTCTGGTGACTGCATGGTGGACTGTCGCTTCACAGGCACAGCTGACACTGCCTTCTGATCTGACAGTATGTTGCTTTTCTCCAAGTCATTGAGCTCCGCTGATGAAACACTGACAAACCTGGATGTGTGCTCAGATGGATTCAGCTTCTCCTCTCCCTCATCTTCCTCTGATGACCATTCATAGTTCAATTCAAAACTTATTTTAGGAAATAAATCCATATTTTTGGCTGTTTGACAGTGGATGAATTAATTAGCCTACAACGCAACTGCTGACCTAACTGACACTAACCGTCAGTTTTGATTTGATTGTTGATTGCAATCAGCTGTGAGGCGGAGTGATACATACACAGTGAAATAACCGTGATGTTGTACTCCAATATCATCACGGTTTTACTGTCTCTTGGCCAATCAGATTGCAGGGCCGGAACTAACTGTTGTATAATATGAAATGACATGCCTCATATTTCACCTAAGAGACTAATCCCTAATCTAATACAAGTTACATAATTCTAATTTCAACAATACCAGTACTAATCAAAATATAGACTTGGTCCAAAAAATTACTTTCATACCTGAAAATTAGTATTTTGGCTTTAAAATCTGCATACTCCTTCACACAGCTATGAATTTCACATGCAAGGTCAGGAAGGAAGGGGTCATACAATAAATGCATTATATGATTTAAGAGTAGACTTTTCTTTTTGCTAAAGCTTATAGTTAGGGCTGGCTCAGGCTTGCCTTGGACCAGCCCCTAGTTAGGCTGATGTAGGCCTAGTCTGCCAGGGGACCTCCTGATACACTGAGCTCCTTCTCACCTTCTCTCTCTCAGATTCTGAAAAGTTGGTATTTCTTCATTTGCTAACACTCATGTTCTGGTACTGCGTGTCACTAATTCATCTTCTTCTCCAGAGCCTTTGTGCGCCACCGTCTCGCAGTTTTCCTCGAATTGTGGCTACGCCTGGATTGTGGGTCATGGTTATGCTGCCGTCGTGGTCCTGCCTGATGCCTCCTACTACTTTTGCTGTTGTTATTAGTCATACTTCTACTATTATTATACACATATAACTATTATTGTCATATTGTCAAATATACTACCAAGATGCTGTACTATTATTATTACTAAAATCAAAGTTATTGTAGCTATTGTCATTACTGTTTGTCCCTCTCTCTCTCAATGTCTCATTTTGTTACAAGGATCACTGTACATTTATTATGTTTATGTGTTCTGTACATGAGACATCTGTTGCACGTCTGGCCGTCCTTGAAGAGCCCCCCCCAGTTGCTCTTCCTGAGGTTTCTGCCAGTTTTTTATCCCTGTAAAAAGGTTTACTCGGGAAGGGGAGTTTTTCTTCATCTGCTGTGAGGGTCCACGGACAGAAAGATGTTGTGGGCTGCAAAGCCATCTGCGCAAATTGTGATATGTGATATTGGGCTTTATAAATAAAATTTGATTGAATTCAATTATAAGCAGTGCTGTTACAACCATCAAATTTCTTTTCACAGGCAAAGAATCCGAAAATAACATGCTCATAAAGCAATGCAAAGTCTTTCTTTTGCGCTGATGTTCCCCTCGGCCTAAAAGTAGGCTATGTGTCCTGTTGTTGGTGTTCCCATAAATATGCTGGACACTTTAAGAGTGGACTAATTCCGGAGGATGGCGGTAGTGCAACATGAAGGATGCAAGCGGCCATTAAAGCCCGAAGAAGAAAAAGAAGTCAACAAAAGAAGAAGACATGCTCTGCGACGCGCGAGACTGAATGCAAAATATGTAACGCTAGTAAGGAATCTTATTGAAAGTGTTTGACGGTTGAAGAGTGCTTTTTAATAATTCGCATTTTATTTGCAAACCCACACATCAGGATTTTGGAGCAAACATGGCGGCTACGGAAACTGGCGACGGACACGAACGTCTGGCCACCAATCAAGGCTCGCCTGTCCAAGAGTCTGGCGCGGTAATGTTCTGCACGTTGTTAGGGCTGTATACATTCATTATAACACTCATACACGAAGACGTTGCTATATCTAACATTATTCCATCCGTAAATGCCATTTAATCAGCACAGTGGTTAGTTACTGTGGCGTGCGGACATACTGGCGCGATAAAGGCTAGCTAACCGTAGCGAGCTAGCGGGCAGGCAGAGAGGTGTGCATACTTGCAAGCAAGCTAGCGTTAGCTTAGCAAATGGTGAGCTAGTTCTCTTCGTGTTTAACGTTAACGTTAAAGGAGGTGTAATTTGGCAGCTTATCATCATATCATGGCTGAATCCAGGGAAGCAATTCGGACGGAGGTAATTAACCACCCCATTTGCATACTAGCCGTGCAGCTGTAACGGGTAGTTGTGTTTACACTGCACGAGCAGTGTTGCAATATCAGCAACAAGCTAACTTGTCGTGTTTGATTGTTTAGTGAAGATGCACGGTTAAAGCAGTGTGCGCGCTAATGTCAATTTACGTTGAAGCTATGTGGACTTGAATGCAGCTGAGCTGTGTTTATATTATGTGACATGGATGTCGGCTGTGATTACATTCGAGCTAGCTTCATTGTAAAGTTAAGGACATCTTAAACACAGGCATGTTGGAGGGCTCAGTCGACATGGGCATGTAAATAAGTCTAATACCTACCTTTTCCGTAAAAACAAATAGTTAAATGGCTCAACTGTAGCTCTCTGCAATGACTGTACAGCTGCATCGACCGTTTTATCAGCAACCTATTTAACATTTATCACAGCTTTGCTCAGCGGAGGTAGACTTTTACCTGTAAAGGGATAGTTTGGAGTTTTTGAAGTGGGGTTGTATAACATGGCGGCCGGCAAGCCCCCAGTTTGGAGAAGCAGACAGGAGTAATGGAGAGGAAGAGAAACAATGTACTGCTGTGGATTGGGGGGGGGGGGGGGGACTTAAAAAAGTCATTATTTGTTCAAGTGCACATATGATATTTTCATTGCTTTATCATGACCTTTACCTCTTGCACTGCACTTTGTCAACCATAGAACTTCTCTATTCCAAGCATAAGTCCAACTGTGCAGGTCAGCTGTTTGGGTCAGAAAGTGCTGTTGCCAGATCAGTCTGAAATCAAACCTCACTTTTCTAAAGATTTCAAAGATGGTGCGTCTGTGTGCTTTTCCGGGCTGTTCAAACAAAGAAACTTCCTGGTCCCCATATATATTTCACCGTGTTCCGTTGATCGATATTGACCTTAGACAGCTGTGGCTAGCTGCACTGAAGAGAGACATCAACTCTCCACCTGCAAAATTGAAACAACTCCGCGTTTGCAGTAAACATTTCTCTGAAGAGGATTATGTATTAAGATTACTGCCAAATAATCGAGTGAGACATATGCTGAAGAGCACTGCTGTACCCAAACATCAGGTAAGATAGCTCCAAATATGTCCACATAAATAGAACGGCTTACCAAACAGCCAGTAAAAAATACATAGATTTCTTGGCGGGTGGAGTAAATTACATTGATCATCTTGTTACAATGCAGTATCCTGCTGGGAAACCTTGGGTCCTTGCATCAATGTGTATGCCATTTGACATGCTCTATCCACCCAAACACCATTGTAGAGTAGTCATAGAAGTACATACCCTCATGGCAACAGCACTAGCTAAAGGCAGTGGCCCACCCAACAGGACAATGCTGGGTGGGGGGGTCTGTGTCAAGTGGAATCCAAATGAATGTCAAGACCCAAGGTTTCCCAGCAGAACATTGCATTGTTACCAAATGATCAATGTTTTTAACATCTGTTAGTGGTTTTAATGTTTTGGCTGATTGGTGTGTAAGCACAGTATGCAGAAGTTCTATGGTTAACAAAACATTGTGCCAAAGTAAATGGCTGTCTGATGGCAAGGTGAAGTGGTGAAAATATTCTTCTTATTAATGTATTAATATAGTGCCCACTTAAACTGATGTTGATTTTTTTTTTTTTTTTTTTTTTGAGTAACTAAAATACATTTTGCAGCTGCCCCCATCACCAGCAGTGCATTGCTTTGCTTCTGTGATGTTACTCCTCTGTTTTTCTAAAAATAGGGTTGTGCCAACCTCCACTGTAGGTACTGCACTGATTATGGATAAGTACCTCATACATCCACACGTTAAAAAAATTATAGGTAACCTTATAATTATATTTTTTACACCGGCATGAATTTAAACACATGGGTCAACAAGACCTTTATTTAACTGTATTTAAAATGATGGATGCATTATATGGATTTCTTCTCAGCCCACACCACTAACCATGAACTAACCCATTAGATTTACCACTAACTAACCCATTAGATAACCAATAATTTCATCTTTTTGTATTTTAAAAGGAAGTGCATGACCTGTAGTTTAAGCTCACCTGTGGGTAAGAAAGGCTAAGATGTAGTGATTTGATATTCCACAGCCCTAACCTAACTAAGTCTAACTGAAATCACTACTGTGATCACAACAAAAACAAAGAACAGTTCTGACTCTTTAAAGTTAATTTATATTTTTGGCAATGTATTTCAAAGAACTTCCCAAGATTTTTTGCTGCAGAATCGAACTTAAATGCTTTGACATAATCTGTCATGTTAATGTGTTATACGCAAGTAATCCCTGCGGAGACAGTTGGTGACAGTCCGCCTGCACACACACTGTGACAGGGCTAACTGGGTTAGACAGCACTGTCTAACCTGTTTAACAGCTACAGGGTGTCATATTATGGACCTTGGACATTGCAGTACCACTGTTTGGCCACTACGAAAATTGGCTTCAAAGCCCAGCGCACTTCCTGGGGGCCTGGAGGAGTTGGATGGTCGTGGAACAGACCCTTGGTGCAATCATGTTGTCTTCCCTTGAAACTTTGAAAGACTTCTAAACTCTTGACGACATGTTTGGCCCACCAGTCAGCATGTTGAGCTTGTTTCTTCTCCTTCTTCTTTATATATGTTATGCATCCCTAATTAAAAAGGTGACAAAATTATTTATGTGAATACTTACCAAAAATAAGTTTGAAACACAGCTCCATGGACATTGCTTGTAATGTGCGATTGGTTGACGTGGTCATTGGGTATCAGGCAGGGTATGAAATTAACAAAATATTTTGGGGGCAATTTTGGCCCCCACGGTCTAAAAAATGGGGGTATTTTCAAAATGTTTGGGGGCCATCAAAAAATTGTTATTATGTTCTAACAATAAGCACATGAAAAGCAAAACCAACTAAGATAGCGTCTTCACTCTTCAGTAGAAACCACTATAAATGAAATAAATAATGGGTTACATAAAGTTATGGTTGCAAAATATCACTAAGATTTCCTATAATTCAACCAGTTTAAATGTGATGATTTAACCATTAATCTACTCATAGCAGTACTAAGGTTTCACCACATTACAGTTACTTTTACTGTTAAAAAGGCCAAATTACTATAAATTCCTTAGATGCAATCCTGGAAGTAAGTTAATTTAAAATTTAACATTCATTCTACCTTAATTTTTCATTAATTTGTCATTGTGTAGACACAGATCACCCAAGAAATGGTTGATTTATACTTATGGTACAGCAAAGCCCCCTCCCCTTCTCTGTCAGATTACTCTCATGTAATCAGTGCAATCTCGTTGATTATGTCTGGAAAATTAGTTGAAGACGTGACGGTAAATCAGTTTAATAAAAATAAAATTATACTTCTTATACTAATTATACTACTAATGTCAGATTGTAATACTGTTAAAAATATAAATATATATATATAGTTGTTTTGAAAACTTGGAGGCAATTTTGGCCCCCGGAACATGGCTTTTGGGGGCATTCTTGGATAATTTGCGGGCCAAATGGCCCATGGCCCTTGCTAATTTCTGACACTGGTATCAGGTCTGGGAATCACCAGAGGCTCTACGATATGATATTATTATTAAGTCACAATACAATATTATAGACAAACCAGCAATATGAGAATCTTATTTTTGAATAACACAACAACAGTCAGTATTCTTGCATTGTACAAAAAGTTAACTGTTCATTATCTTCACAGGTAACAGAGGGGACAGACAGTGAAGCCATGGAAGCTGTTTCAGAGCCAGGAACATCAGTAGATGTTGGGGACCCGGAGCTTGTTCACACAGCATCTCCTAGACTCTCTGAACATGGAGAAGAGGATGACTTTGCTGCTGCTGAGAATGAAATGGAAGGTAAAGAAACTGAACCTAAAGAAAGTGATGAGACTTCACAGCCCTCTCTCCTTCCAGATGAGACAATCAGCACAGTTTTGGTTGAAGGTGGTGAGCCAGGTAGCACCTCAGATCCCGAAAAAGAGGTGAAAACTGAGGAAGAGTTTGAAACAAATGAACCAGACATCAACACTAAGGAGGACATTAGCGAGCAGCCAGTGAAGAAATTGGGGCTTTCTACAGCAGAAGACCTTGACGAGATGATGGATATTGGTACAGTGGATCAGGTGGAACAGGAAGCTCAGATGAAAGAGGAGCAGGATAACTTGATGGATGTGGATTGTAGCCGTTCATCTACCACTTCAACAGCAGGTAAAGTTAAACCTGAAGTTTTAACATTTCATGTACAGCAGTTAGTGGGTCCAAACCAATGGGTGGTTTCTTCGTATTTATTTATTTTGATACACGGGTAAAAATTGGTCAAAAGGTGACAAAGCATTATTCTGAGTAAGTTATTAACACTTAGGTCTTAGGTCAGAAACATTGCATGCAATGGTCCACCTTTTCAGCCGCTTTCTCTTGCCCGTTTTACACACAGATCGCATTGTAGGGCCGCCGAGAAGTTCCTCTTCTAATCCACCTTTACATTGTTGCATTGCATTTGCATCATGTCGCTCCAGTGTGTGATTTTAGACAGCATGCCAGCATCCCGGAAGCAAAAGGGCTGTGATGGGTGTGATGTGTAACACAACAGCGTAAGGCTGTAGTGTTACATGTCAGCAGCTCTTTCTAAACAATAACAATGGCATAACATGGCAATAGCGATCATTCACTGTTCCCCTATATGGCAGCTGATTTCGTCCTCTGCTTGGTGGGTAAAATGCTCATAGAATCATTGTTTTACCAATTAGTAGACAATTTCGGTTGCTGTTCTTCTTTGAGTTAGCTGCTAACTGCTACTTTTTAAATCTTTCGGCGGTGGGTCACACACATAACATGTCTTCAAAATGTCACACCCGTCCTTTCTATGGTCCTGTCCTGCAGGCTGTCCTTTTTCAAAGACCTTTTTTTGCTGCTGTTACTTTCTCCACTGCCAGCTTAAAGGTGAGACAGCTCTGCCGTCCATTCCGGGATTGTACTTTTCAAAGAAGAACAGCAAGACATATTAACAGCGAAACATTCCTGTCTTAAACAGGAAGTGTAAAAGAGGCTTCTGTCTCTGTTTCCCTTTCGCTCTCTCTCTCTCAGAACACACAGAAACACACACATTGGAGTGCGTTGCGGGGTTTAGTCCTAATTGTCTCAGTCTTTAGTCCTGACAACAAGTGACTGTAATGCAGAAAGTTGGCACCCGACAGACTGTCTGTCTGATTTTTAAGTCTGAACCTG
This sequence comes from Epinephelus fuscoguttatus, assembly GCF_011397635.1. Taxonomy (NCBI): domain Eukaryota; kingdom Metazoa; phylum Chordata; class Actinopteri; order Perciformes; family Serranidae; genus Epinephelus; species Epinephelus fuscoguttatus. Next base: position 13,628,854 of record NC_064768.1, on the reverse strand, counting down.
ACCCGAGTCCGACGCAGTTTGTTACCTGACATAATTGTTGTTATAGACAGTGTGTAAGTGACCATCATAAGGCTACTGTTACGCACAGTCAAACACACTGTTCGCACAGCAGCGCAGCATGTCACTGTACACACACTCAATTGGAGTGGAGCTTGTGCTGTGTTCAGGCGTTGTCACGTAAATAACAAATTCCAGCACTTGAATAGGCCATAGCACAACACAACAGCATGTCAAGTGGCCTGAACCCGAGCAAAAGTTTGATTTGTTTTCTGGATTTCAATTTCTTTCAATTATTATTTAATAAACTTTTTCCCTCACAGCCTCAGGGGTGGAGAACAGTAACACTGTTGAGGAGGAAACTGATGTGAAGCCCACTGTATTACCACCACCTGCAGAGGAGGATGTGAAAGTGGCTTTAGATTCGATGCAGTCCGGTTCATCTCCATCGTCTGAAGCCACAGCCAGTACAGGTGAGTGACTTCAAAGCAGTGGTAATCGGGGTGCTTTCCTCAAAGCAAACTTAAGTGTTTTGCAATTAACGCAAGCTTAAATAATTTTACTAACCTGATTTTAAATGAGAAGATCCCTACAAGAAGTCTCTTAAACTTAGTTGCAGGAAACATTTTGGCAAAGCGTTTTACCTGCCTGATTTTGTAGACTTGATTTATTTTTATTTTTGTAATATTTACTCACTTTTCCTTTTTATGTGTGCTTCCACAATAAGTAAATAAGCAGGCGATTTAGTCAAATGGTACGGAAGACGAGAATGGCCACGTATTTCTTTTTTTTTTTTTTTTTGTGCACTGTTATCTTGTGAAAACGAATTAATTATTTCGTTATCTTGACATAACAAAGATTGTTTTCTCGTGATAATGAATTAATTATCTCGTTAACTCAATCTAACAAAGATTGTTTTCCCGTGATAATTGTCAAGTCTGATGATGATGTGCACTGGTTAATGTGATCGTCTTGATTTCAGCCTACAGGAGCTGCCGTGGTCCTGCCAGATGCCCCTTACTGCTGCTGTTATCATTAGTCACACTTCTACTGTTATTATACACATATGATTATTGTCACATACTGTATATTTCCAAATAGTTGCCCGGTGGCAAATAGCCGCTGGGCATCTCATAGCCGCGGGGGGTTTGACCCCATTTTGCGTATTAAACGCCGGTCCGATTAAATGCCGGGGCAATTATTTCCTCATTCAGGGAGAGAGCAGGTCGCGAGGGCTGCTCTCTCCCTGCCTGCAGGGCTGTCCCTCCCTGAGGGACTGTTTGCGCTTTTACGCATGGGTCGGTGGTGAAGTGGCGCACATGACTCGTGCTACGGACGGACGGACAGAAAGCCACATATCTAAAACAGGTAATATATCTGGCTACATCTTTCCCACATCAAATATCCGTGATCACCTACACCCGCGTGCGTAAAAGCGCACACAATTCCGTGTCCTCTCACCGCAGATGCTGTGATTTGATGCCCCGGTACTCATTGTAGCCCACTCTTACAAGACCCAATAATCCGAGATGCCCGGCGGCTATTTGCCACCGGGCGATTATTTGGAAATATACGGTATGTGACAATAATCATATGTGTATACTAACAGTAGAAGTATGACTAATGATAACAGCAGCAGTAGGAGGCATCTAGCAGGATCACAGCAGCTCTTGTAAGCTGAAACCAAGACGATCACATTAACCAGTGCGCAATCATCAGACTTAACAATTATCACGGGAAAACAATCTTTGTTATATCGAGATAACGAGATAATTTATTTGTTATCACAAGAAAACAATCTTTGTTATATTGAGATAACGAAATAATAAGTCGTTATCACGAGATAACAGTGCACAAAAAAAATAAATGGCCGTTCTCGTCTTCCGTAAAATGGTTCTTTTTTGTCTATTTTAGTTATGTTTATTGTTGTTATTTCCTGTTTTGTTGAGCTGTAGCCTACAGACAAAGGTTATACAGTTTCACTTTTTTTAAAAATACACTTATCCACATAATTACATCGTATGCTATCCATATTTCACATACAGTACTTTTAAGCAGGGGAAATCGATCTGCTCTGTGTGACGCACTGCACCTCAGTCAAAACAAGAGGTGTGTATTTTTATCAGCTTCAGGGAAGCTTCTGAAATGCGCTGTGGTGCATCTGCTAGAAGAAATGTCAAGAGTAGCCGCGTTTAGCGATGTATTTATTTTCTTTATTACCTTGTTTGCACCCTTATTCACAGTTAACCAATTCATATGTTGCTCATGTTCCTGTAGGAAGGGACAGCTCATCGCCAGCAACCTTAATGAATGGGATGAAAGTAGTTAAGCTGTCAATACCAAGATTAGACCATGTAAGTACAAATAAGAAAATCTGTTTCAGTTTGTAAATGAACAAGAACATAGGAAAATGTTGGTTAGGTTGTTAATGTGGAAGTTGAATTCTACGTCAGTTATGGTTGTGAAAGTCCCAACAACATATTTTTGTTTATTCCCTGCTATAGGAAAGCATATGTTCTGACACTCAGCCAATCAAGTCGTCTCCTTCACCACCCTTGGTGAATGTGAAGGATGAGCCTATAGATGAAGAGTATGAACAAGCTCTAATATCCTCTACATCAACAGCAAGTGTGAAAGATGAGCCCAACACTGCAAAGGTGGGACGTACACATCTTTTCATTAGTAGTTTGAAAGTTAAAGCAAGTTCATACTTGAAATTAAGGTTTTACCTAGGATGTGTTTACATGCTTTAACGGTCAAAAAACATTTTTCCTGATATTGTCTGTGGTGTACCACGTTTTTTCACCCTCTGTTAGAAATGCTCAGTTTTAGTGCCTTTCTCTTAAAGCCCCCCTCTGAAAAAAACCCAGTCTGCTCTTATTGGCCAGCATTTCTGGGTCTTCTGATATTGCAGCAGGGGAATGACTGTAACAGAGTATAGCAGCGCTTCGACCATGAAAAATCACCATTAAAAGCTTCTATACCAAAATCTTCATAACTGTACATGTTGCAACAGGAATCTGATCCAAAATGGAGGAGAAATTAACAACATCATCAACCAAAATTACTTGTTTCCCAGTTGTTAGCATTTAGCTACATGTAGCAGTTCACTTGCCCTTGTCACCTCCTCGCTCCTTCCGTGTCCTTAAAATGTGAAAAGACTGTGAACTATACACAACTGCATTGTGGATTTAGACCTTTAAACTTTTTCTCTCCATTTTTGTGTCCTGAATTTTTTGGGTGAGTCTGAAATCATGGCTTAATGACACACTAAAGCCACCCCTATCATAACCCATCTCCCCCTTGCATGCAAAGCATCAGCATTGTCTTGTTTATCCCCTTTGTGTGAGCGGCAGGTTTGCTACCTTTAACAAGCTCTTTCGGTCTTGTAATTCTAATGTATCTGTTAAATGCCAGAGTGCTTTAGAAAAAGTTGCTGTTATAGCATTGGCAACAACTGTCTACACTGCAAAGCAACCCACAAAAGGAAGATGTACAGTACAGGCCAAAAGTTTGGACACACCTTCTCATTCAATGCGTTTTCTTTATTTTCATGACTATTTACATTGTAGATTCTCACTGAAGGCATCAAAACTATGAATGAACACATGTGGAGTTATGTACTTAACAAAAAAAGGTGAAATAACTGAAAACATGTTTTATATTCTAGTTTCTTCAAAATAGCCACCATTTGCTCTGATTACTGCTTTGCACACTCTTGGCATTCTCTCCATGAGCTTCAAGAGGTAGTCACCTGAAATGGTTTCCACTTCACAGGTGTGCCTTATCAGGGTTAATTAGTGGAATTTCTTGCTTTATCAATGGGGTTGGGACCATCAGTTGTGTTGTGCAGAAGTCAGGTTCATACACAGCCGACAGCCCTATTGGACAACTGTTAAAATTCATATTATGGCAAGAACCAATCAGCTAACTAAAGAAAAACAAGTGGCCATCATTACTTTAAGAAATGAAGGTCAGTCAGTCCGGAAAATTGCAAAAACTTTAAATGTGTCCCCAAGTGGAGTCGCAAAAACCATCAAGCGCTACAACAAAACTGGCACACATGAGGACCGACCCAGGAAAGGAAGACCAAGAGTCACCTCTGCTTCTGAGGATAAGTTCATCCGAGTCACCAGCCTCAGAAATGGCAAGTTAACAGCAGCTCAGATCAGAGACCAGATGAATGCCACACAGAGTTCTAGCAGCAGACCCATCTCTAGAACAACTGTTAAGAGGAGACTGCGCCAATCAGGCCTTCATGGTCAAATAGCTGCTAGGAAACCACTGCTAAGGAGAGGCAACAAGCAGAAGAGATTTGTTTGGGCCAAGAAACACAAGGAATGGACATTAGACCAGTGGAAATCTGTGCTTTGGTCTGATGAGTCCAAATTTGAGATCTTTGGTTCCAACCGCCGTGTCTTTGTGAGACGCAGAAAAGGTGAGCGGATGGATTCCACATGCCTGGTTCCCACTGTGAAGCATGGAGGAGGAGGTGTGATGGTGTGGGGTGTTTTGCTGGTGACACTGTTGGGGATTTATTCAAAACTGAAGGCACGCTGAACCAGCATGGCTACCACAGCATCCTGCAGCGACATGCCATCCCATCCGGTTTGCGTTTAGTTGGACGATCATTTATTTTTCAACAGGACAATGACCCCAAACACACCTCCAGGCTGTGTAAGGGCTATTTGACCAAGAAGGAGAGTGATGGAGTGCTGCGGCAGATGACCTGGCCTCCACAGTCACCGGACCTGAACCCAATCGAGATGGTTTGGGGTGAGCTGGACCGCAGAGTGAAGGCAAAGGGGCCAACAAGTGCTAAACACCTCTGGGAACTCCTTCAAGACTGTTGGAAAACCATTTCAGGTGACTACCTCTTGAAGCTCATGGAGAGAATGCCAAGAGTGTGCAAAGCAGTAATCAGAGCAAAGGGTGGCTATTTTGAAGAAACTAGAATATAAAACATGTTTTCAGTTATTTCACCTTTTTTTGTTAAGTACATAACTCCACATGTGTTCATTCATAGTTTTGATGCCTTCAGTGAGAATCTACAATGTAAATAGTCATGAAAATAAAGAAAACGCATTGAATGAGAAGGTGTGTCCAAACTTTTGGCCTGTACTGTACTTTTCAAAAAGACAGTATGAAAGAGTGTCTGGCAATAAATTAAAAAAAATAAAACACTTAAAATATTGGCAAAGCGTTTCAGAGATGGAGAGTGTTGCTAATAGTTTATCCTTCTGCTTACCAGAACCAAACACCGCAGCTTCAAGTTCACATTTATTTAGTTAATGTGAGCGAGAGCCTCGAATCAAAGTATGTCCCCTGACTCACTCCCTGTTGCTACAGACCACCTCGCTGAGAAAGGAGAGGGTAGCAGCTTTGGAGGCGCAGTAACCCAAATCCAGCCAGCGCAAACCCCAGCTCTGGGGGACCAGACAGCCTGACTCCCCGTCAGATCAGCAAACTTTCTGTTGCTGCCGTTTGGACCCACCCAGCCTGCTGTGACACCCAGCACTTGGGGGTTTGCACTGGCCGAATTCGAACTGCTACAACCGCTGACCGACGCCCGTCTCTCGAACTGCTGCCAGCTCTCCTCCCAGTGAAGCAGTCAATAGTGGCGGGGAGTGAGGTGGACGGTCTTCGGGCTGCCTAGCAAGCTACTTATTGTCTGATTTGTTGTCTGATTAACAGAGAGAGAGAGAGAGAGCAGGGCAAGGAGGGGCTGAGTGAATGGGCTGCAGGCAAATCTACAATGAAATAACATGAAATAAATCGATGTTTGAGCAACACTGGGTTACTGCAATAAGTGTGTGCACATACCTGTGGTCTTCTGGTGGGAGGGGCTCCGAACAGAGAGGAGAGTGCTACAGGAGGAGAGTGCATTCTCAAACCTCCCTTTCTTTTTCTTTATTTATTGTTGTTTTTGTTTTTGTTAGCTTTTACAGTTTTCTGCCTACCTAACCTTTAATGTTATGTAATTTAGGGAACAGTAGTCACTCCATTTAAAGAGGGCATGTATGAATGTTTAGTCCTTGAATGTGATTTGGCCTCATTTGTTCAAAAAAAAAGTTTTAAAAAGTCCTTCAATCAGGATCCTGAATCACTGGACCACCATTGACCCCTGTCTCCCCAATTCTGTTATTGACAGGAGGACTTGAGGATTGGTTCAGTCTACTCTGTGACCCCAGCTGCTGAAACACAGGCGCTGCCCACCATCTACCCCTCATCACTAGAGATGTACTGTTCCCACTGCAAGAAGAGCTTGATGAAAGGACAGACAGCTTTCCAGAGGAAGGGCTCACCAGCACTCTTCTGCTCCACCTCCTGCCTCACCACGTCTCTCCCCGCTGTCAAAGGAATCACTAAGATCTGCCACAACTGCCAAAAGTGAGTTCAAAAGAAAACAGTTTAATCTTAGAGTTTTCTGTGAGAGAAAAGTTAGAGTAACTGACTATATACATGTAGATAAACAGAATTATGCCATAGATCATGACACAAATAAACTCACTGAAAAAAAATCACTGAATTTGGATCTTATCACAGGTTGATATTTCGGCCTCAGGACGTCATTCTGGCTCCAGATGCTAAAGGAGCCATGAAGGAATTCTGCAGCCAGAACTGCCTGACGTCCTTCAACTTCAGGAAATCTGCCGCCACCAAAAAACCACAGCAGCCAATACCGCCACCGTCACTCTGTAGCATGTGCACCAGATACTGCGTTGTAAGTAGGGATGTTCCTGGCGACTATTTTCCTTGTCGACTAAATGAAGATTTTAATTAAGACTAGTCGACTAGTCTAAAAAAAGGAAAATACTCAGAAAACAGTCAAAACTTAGCACAATTTATTGTTAACTATTTGAAACTGTGTCTCAAAAAATATTGTTTGCATTAAGAGCCCTTCGAAGCCTTTAATCACAATCTAAAGTACGAGACACTTTGCGTCGTGCGTTATGAATATGAACATGACGGCAACTCCATCAAAAGTTAACCACTAAAATAACATCTAAATTAAATAAATTGCCTCTGAAATGTGGGGCACATTGAACCTTCCAGATTATCTGACAGAAATGACAGGAATTCACTTTAAAGTTTTCTCGAGTAAATAATTTAAAAAGTGGGGGGAAAAAACTAATTTTAATTTCCCGGAGTTCAAGGTGACGTTTTCTATTCATTCTATCTGTTTCTACAATTAAACAAAGAAAGCAGAAAAGCCTTGAATTCTTGGAAAATTAGTTACAAATAATTATCAAAATAGTAAAATAAATCCATGAATTGTTCAGCTTAAGAACAGAATCTTAAAACATCTATATTATATCTTGTCTGTACACATATTAATAATAACCCCAGTTATTAACTTTATTTCTAAAGCTGTGAAAATCATTGTGCCACTTGCAGATAGTAAATAAAACCTTTGTATTTGAATCTATTAAAGAGATGTATTCAGTAAAATTATTTTTTTATTAAATTACAGGATACACAGTATTAAAAGAGTACAGAAGTAGAACACACAACCCTTTTCTTCACTGCCCCTGTAGACTTCAGTTTTCTAAGTGAAAGGATTAATCTGTGAAATGACATTTAAGTGTTCCTTTGTCATCCCTGCTGCAGAGCAAACATGAGGTGATCCTGGGTGGAGCTGTCCATAAGATGTGCAGTGACGCCTGCTTTAACCGTTTCCGTACGGTTAACAACCTTTCAATGGCCGGCTGTGCAAACTGTGGTTCCTACTGCCACAACAAACCGCTCATGTTGAAGATGGAAGACAGCAGCAAAACTCTGTGCAATGCACAGTGTCTGGCCAAATACAAAGAGGTATGTAAAGTTAGAAATAAAAAAGACAGAAATTTGTTTCCGTCAGTCTCATGCAGATAAGCAGCAGACTCAGCGTTTGGCAAGGATGTCACTACACATGATAGTATTCTACGGTATTTATCAGACATGCTAATTTTTTTTTTGGCTGCCCCTAATTTTAGAATGGGGCCAAATTTCTGCCGAATCATTTATCATGTGACGTCCAGTTTGAAGTCAGGAGGCCAGATTAATTTCCTGAATGATCAATGATCTGGCTCTCAGACAGTCATTTGGAATTCTGGCAGATCAAAAAAATTTGGCAGTTCTCTGCAGTATAAGTAGTTGTGCGTCCAGTTTCCCAACATGGCTGCTGTCGAAAGATCCATTATAAAATGCAGTGAGCTTGTTTTACTGTCACTGAAGTAGCGTTGTGCATATTGTAGTTCAAACTTTAGTCTTGATCAAGGCTGAGCTGTGACATAAAGCAGTGCTGATTGATTAATTGTATTTTCATCTTCATTGCAATATGTACAGGCGTGATGCAGCACATTGCACAAGACTCTGATGAACAAAATTATTTTATTTATATGCGCCATCAGGGTCTGAAATTAACACTCGGCAAGTCTTTATCATAACAGTACTTTATTACCTTTTATTATAGCAGTGTTTATCTTCATTACCGCAGTTCTCAGTATTTTCTAAAAATCCTTAATCTTTTTCGTAACAGTACTTTACCTATAACAGCACTTTATTTAACTTTATTATAACAGTACTTTATTTATATTGTGTTTTCATTATCCAGGGTTCCGACGCAAGTATGGAAAAGTATGGAAATAAATTTGATCAATTTCCAGGTATTAAAGTATGGAAAATGAAAAATAAAGTATGGAAAAATATTTATGTTTCCAGACTATTACCACTGTTCTAAAATACTGTTTTCTAAAATAGAAAAATAAGTATTTCCAAAAATAATTTAATCAATCTGGATTGTGTTTTATGCCGGGCCAGGCACAGTTTGTGTGAGAGCAAATGTCTCAGAAAACATACCGCCCCTTTTACGTGATTGACAAGTGGTATGTCCAGTCCGCTACATGCTGCACTATATAGAGGAGAGAGCTCTGTCTTACATCTTTATAAACTAAAGTCATATTATTTTGCGCAACGGACGCTTCATATAATAACGTAACAATATACTATTTATGGTGTTATGTCATCGTGTCATTTCGGTCTCTACATGGTCACGGGTTAACAATTCTCCTCTGCTCTCTGCATCGCGCACGGTGGAGTTCCACCGCACACACAGGTGAGCACGCTAGAGCGGCTCAGGCTGCATTTTCCTGACCAAACCTGACCCCGAGCTCGGCGCAATTTGTCAGCTGACAAAGTTATTTAAATGGACACTGTGTAAATAACCAGCAACAAATGCACAGACAAACACACTGCTCGCACAGCAGCGCAGCACGACACTCTTGGTGCTGAGCTTGTGTTGCCTTCAGGCGTTGTCACGTAAATAACAACTTCACAAACACAAAACAGCAGCATGTCAAGTGACTTTTTACTTTTATTATATTCAATACAACTGTATGTTCCTAAATCTTGAGACACCTCAGATGTAAGCTAGACAGACTTTTCACCTGCTCATTACTGTGCACACATGTACTGTCTGTACGTATTCCTAAAGAGCCCTTCTGGTGCCAGTAGATACACAGAAACATCCCAGCAGGCTGTGCTTTGCAAGCATACAAAAAAGTTTCATGCATGTGAAAATTATTTTTCATGCGTGTGCTTCACCTCCGCTGCTACAACTCCATCCTAGGGGAAACACTGCTGTGTGCGTTTTGTGCAACAGGTGGATGTGGTAGTCTACTGGTAGAGTAGAGAGAGAGCTAAGTAGCGTTGGAGTAGAGAACTGGAGAGAGGGGTGAAAAAGAGGTGGGCATGGCTCAAGTAGGGCGCAAAATTATAGCCTCATATGTCTCATTACTGCATCGCTTGCACCCAGAGTCCCAACCTTTTTGCCTCAGCCCAGACATTGAACTTACCTGAGTTTTTATTTGCATGCCATTATGGTACTTGGCTACAATCGCCTATTAAGAATAATTAAATATGATGTGAAATATGATACACTGATATATTTACTCAGATGTCGCATATTCTCTGAAAAAAAAAAAAACACGCCGAGAAGTCTGGAAATTAGAGTATGGAAAAGTATGAAATTTTGAAATTCCAAATGTGTAGGAATCCTGATTATCATTGTAATATGTACATGCGTTATCAACACATGGCAAAAGACTGCCAGAAACACGATGAATAAGAGAATTACTTAAAGGGATAGTGCACCCAAAAATAAAAATTCAGCCATTATCTACTCACCCATATACCGACGGAGGCCCTGGTGAAGTTTTAGAGTGCTCACATCCCTTGCGGAGATTGGCGGGTGGAGCGGCTAGCATGCGTAATGGTAGACGGCGCCCCAGACTAACGTCCAAGAACACAAAATTGAATCCACAGAGTACCTCCATACTGCTCATCCATAGTGATCCAAGTGTGCTGCAGCCCTGACATAAAAAGTTGTTTCGAAAAACGTCATATGAACTCTGTTTTTAGCCTCACTGTAGCCTGTAGCTCTGACTGCTTCTCTGTGCTCCATGTTTGCGCACTCAGGGTGATCGATGATGTGTGGTCTCTGAAGAGCAGTTGTCTTGTCAGTACTGATGTCCAGATTCTCAAGTGCAGGCATCGCCACTTCCCAGTCTGAGCAGCAAAGACTTTCCTCATCCGTTGGCATTGCTTTGCATTTGAAACAGCTACACCACCAGGTTTCCAGTGCTCGACTCCGGTATTCTGTGGCTGGTTGAGGCTCATGAGCTACGGCGGCTGCTTCGTCCAGTAGCCTGAGTTCCGTCCATATACTCGGGCTCAAACAAATACTCAAAAAAGAAATGCTGTTCCTCCTCAGTTTCAAAGTCTTCAGACATGTTGGGCTGTCCTTTGCTAAAAGACCATAGTGCAAATTATCTTTTAGCTCTGTGGTTATGTCTCTCCCTGCGGTGCACGTGTCACGTGATGTAAACATGGGTGAGCAAAGCTCATACTTTCGCTGGTCTCGCGCAGGCGCGCACTCGTGAGCGTTAGAGCACAGAGAAGCAGTCAGAGCTACAGGCTACAGTGAGGCTAAAAAACAGAGTTCATATGACGTTTTTCGACACAACTTTTAATGTCGCGGCTGCAGCATACTTGGATCACTACGCAGTATGGAGATACTTTGTGGATTCAATTTTGTGTTCTTGGACGTTAGTCTGGGGCGCCGTCTGCCATTAGGTGTGCTAGCCGCTCCACCCGCCGGTCTCCGCAAGGGATGTGAGGACACTAAAACTTCACCAGGGCCTCCATCGGCATGTGGGTGAGTAGATAATGGCTGAATTTTCATTTTTGGGTGCACTATCCCTTTAATTCATATGCATCATCAGGGTCCCAAATAAATACCCACCAAGGCTTTATCAGAACAGTACTTTATTTAACTTCATTATATAACAGTAGCTACTTAATTTAACTTTATTGTTACAGTAGTTAGTTTAGTACTTCAGTATTCTACAGTAGTTTAGAGGAGATTTCAAAATATCGAGATGTATGTTGTGTATTGTGATATAGCCTAGAAACACTGTTATAATATTTATAGCCCCTATCACCCAGTCGTAAGTGTGAGAAGTGACAGGTTCTGGCATACAGGCTGATTTAAACATTTAGTCTGAACATAATGTGCAAGATTGATTTAAAAAAAAACACTGTATCTGCACAGCTCAACATTCTATTTTTCTCTTAATAGAAAACCAAGATAAACCAGCCTTGTACAATGTGTCGCACGGCCCGTTTGCTGGCAGAAATGGTTGACAACAAAAACAGCGATGACTCTGTGAACCTGTTCTGTAGCAGCAGCTGTGTGATGGCGTTCAAGGTGCAGACTGTCAGTGTATCAGGTACAGGTAATATTCATGACTGCTTTTTGTTGGTGGCTCTTAATACTACGCTTTTGTGCAGGTGTTCACCTTTTACATAATAAACTATTTATCTTTTCCACAGGTGCACGGATGAGTTGTGATAATTGTGGGAAAAACACAGTGCCGTCCTACCACCTGGCCATGTCAGATACCTCCATCAGGAACTTCTGCAGTCTACCCTGTGTCATGGCTTTTCAGGTACTGAAGCTTACAGACTGAGAGTTGCATTATGCTCAATCATAAGTAGTTTACAGGGTTCCTACGCAAGTATGGAAAAGTATGGAAATAAATTTGATCAATTTCCAGGTATTAAAAAGTATGGAAAATGAAAAATAAAGTATGGAAAAATATTTATGTTTCCAGACTATTACCACTGTTCTAAAATACTGTTTTCTAAAATAGAAAATTAAGTATTTCCAAAAATAATTTAATCAATCTGGATTGTGTTTTATGCCGGGCCAGGCACAGTTTGTGTGAGAGCAAATGTCTCAGAAAACATACCGCCCCTTTTACCTGATTGACAAGTGGTATGTCCAGTCCACTACATGCTGCACTATATAGAGGAGAGAGCTCTGTCTTACGTCTTCATGAACTAAAGTCATATTATTTTGCGCAACGGACGCTTCATATAATAACATAACTATATACTATTTATGGTGTTATGTCATCGTGTCATTTCGGTCTCTACATGGTCACGCGTTAACAATTCTCCTCTGCTCTCTGCATTGCGCACGGTGGAGTTCCGCCGCACACACAGGTGAGCACGCTAGAGCGGCTCAGGCCGCATTTTCCTGACCAAACCTGACCCCGAGCTCGGTGCAGTTTGTCAGCTGACAAAGTTATTGTTATGGACACTGTGTAAATAACCAGCAACAGACTGCTGTTACGCACAGACAAACAGCTGCTCGCACAGCAGCGCAGCACGACACTCTTGGTGCTGAGCTTGTGTTGCCTTCAGGCGTTGTCACGTAAATAACAACTTCCAGCATTTAAATAGGTCATAGCACAAAACAGCAGCATGTCATGTGACTTTTTACTTTTATTATATTCAATAAAATTGTATGTTCCTAAATCTTGAGACACCTCATATGTAAGCTAGACAGACATTTCACCTGCTCATTACTGTGCACACATGTACTGTCTGTACTTAGTCCTAAAGAGCCCTTCTGGTGCCAGTAGATACACAGAAACATCCCAGCAGGCTGTGCTTTGCAAGCATACAAAAAAGTTTCACGGATGTGAAAATTATTTTTCATGCGTGTGCTTCACCTCCGCTGCTACAACTCCATCCTAGGGGAAACACTGCTGTGTGCGTTTTGTGCAACAGGTGGACGTGGTAGTCTACTGGTAGAGTAGAGAGAGAGCTAAGTAGCGTTGGAGTAGAGTAGAGCAGGGCAGAGAGATGGAAGCAAAATATATTAATCCCAGTGTTAATACAGCAGAACTGGAGAGAGGGGTGAAAAATAAATAGAGGTGGGCATGGCTCAAGTAGGGTGCAAAATTATAGACGGACAACGATTGACAAAGATTGCCACTACCTGAGTTTTTATTTGCATGCCATTATGGTACTTGGCTACAATCGCCTATTAAGAATAATTAAATATGATGTGAAATATGATACGCTGATATATTTACTCAGATGTCGCATATTCTCTGGGGAAAAAAAAACAAAAAAAACCACAGAGAAGTCTGGAAATTAGGGTATGGAGAAGTATGGAATTTTGAAATTCTAAATGTGTAGGAACCCTGAGTTTAAAACATGTGTTGATCCACCATATTGAAAATCAAAATGGCTTTGTACCTGATCCAATCGATTAGTCTTGAAGGCAGGTTGAAAAGCCAGCTGTCCAAGATCTGATTGGTGTTAGGCTTGCTGCAGCACTTAGTGTTATTGGTGTTACACAGTGTTCAGCCAGAAACGATCACAGTACTTGCCCACTGTGCCCACCTAGGGCTGGGTGGTATGACCAAAAAATTGTATGATAGTATTTTTTAAGATTCTGGCAGTTTCACACTATTTTTATGCCTCCAAGCCGAAGATAGCTGTGGTCAGAGGCATTATGTTTTCGGGTTGTCGGTCTATCTGTTTATCTGTCCAATTCTCATGAACGTCATATCTTAAGTTCACTGTGAGGGAATTTCTTCAAATTGGCTTCAAACATTCACTTGGATTCAGAGATGAACTTATTTGAATGTGGTGGTTGAAGGTCAGTGGTCAAGGTGATCTATTTAGTGACCTAACAAACTGTGTTTTTGGCCATAACATAGCATAATTTTGCCAAAATTTCAAAGTGTCTAATAGGATAAAATGAGGAACTGATGACATTTGATATCCAAAAGGTCTCTCCCGGTGGCATCCCCAGTGGGTGTTACATTGTTTAAATATTTGGATAATTGTTCAAATTTTCAGACAGTCTCTCCTGAAAGACAGTGAGAAGTTTGAACAATGGCTTCTTTTTTGTCTCCCCACAGCTGGCCAATCACAGTGTGAAGTGGGTGTTTAAATTTTAGAAATAGATGGACATGGCCCCTCCAGCTTCAAGTATTTGCTGACTTGATTTCACACTCGTTTACTCTGTACTGGAAACTGCAGTGGTTTTCACTCGTTCTCTCGTTCATTTTCTGTGTAACAGGATAAGTTCAAGAAGTCCCAGAAACAGGTGAATGTTTTCACTAAACTTCCAATCGGATCCACCCAAATCCAGAGTGTCACTCCCACCCAAACTGTGCAAGACACCTCCAAAGGACCACTGAAACTGAACTGCGCCCAGTGTTCCCGCAACATAGCTTTTAAACCAGACGTCCTCCAGGTCAAGGTAACTTGTGTTGTGTGTGTGACTCTGTTCTGCTTGCCTTATGGTGTGGGCTCTTAAATTCGCATAAGAGGCAGTCGGATTTTGCATAGGAATAACTTTTTAATTCACTGATCACAGTTTTAGGACGGACAGGTTTAAATTTGTTTTATAGTATGCAGTATTTCTGTTGATTCAAGACAAAAGTAGAGAAATTCGGGAGAAATAGTGCAACAGTGCCACAAGAAAGAGTCCTGTGGGATAACAGTGAATATCACAAAAGTTCACAAAAATAGGGACTCTCACCCACTGTTTGATATTTAGGGCCATATCTTAGACCAAGCGCAAAGCAGCTTAACTGTTATTGCTAGTTTTAGACCGAGACAGTTGTCATTGCCATGGCCAGTGCCCACGTTGTGTAAGTAGCCAATGTACTTGAGCCTATCTGTGTGTCCATGGGCATGTAGGTCTCAAAATAAGGTGTGGTCAGGTGTATTGTTGCTAACTTGAGGCAGCAGAAGGAGACTGCACCATTAACCAACAAAAACCTGGTCTAAAGTCAGAAAGGCAGAGTATGTTTTTGCTATTTCAAGGGTGCATTATGCAGATAGCAAGATGTGCCTTATAGATGTGCATACACTCTGCTTGTTGCACACACAGGGGCTTGTGGATTGGTGAAATAATACATAACTAATGAGGAAAATATTAATTACTCTTAATTGTGAACATAACAGAGAGCAGAGTTGCTGTCTGACCCCATTGAGAGACGTTTTGTGTATTTACGCACCAGGAGCAGCTTATCTTCATTGATTGTTTCAGGAACAAAAGATTAGTTCTGGGACTTTCCTGATCACCACATAGTCATATATGTAGAGCCACTTGTCCCACAGATGGTGTTCAGTTTTTGTCACAAAAACATTGACGCTGAGAGATGCACTAACAAGAGTTTTCAATGGCATCTCACCATCCTCCTGAGCTGTTCTATTCTAAGGGCGTTTTTTCTTTTTCCTTTTTGTAATTAACTTTTTTTATTGATTCCAGACAGCATCATCCCATCAACATCTTACATCTTGTATACATGTTTTCCAGATATACAGAACAAACCCATTCTCTATACGGGGGAATGGAAACATAGATATGCATAAGCCCACAGTTTAACTTAAAGTAGAGTAAACCAGAAATAATATGGAATACTTTAGTCTCTCCAATCCTTATTTTCATTCCTTTCTTGCAGAGTGCTTTTTTTCCTGTTGGAGGGTAAAAATGAAAATAAACATGTTAACCATAAATAAAAACCATGAACAAAAAGGGAAGGGGGGAAAAAAAGGCAAAACAAAACTTGTAGCAGAAACCAAGGGCATCTATAAGGCCCAGTGCCCTTACTGGACAAAGTCTGCTGGTGATATAAAATCAACCCAGTTTCTCCAGAAATTGTTAAATTAATGTGATTCTAGTCTAACCGAGAAAGTCAGCTTCTCTATCCTATAAATATTATGCATTACCTCTACCTAATCCTCCATTTCAGGTGCATCCTTTTTTAGCCACTTCTTGGTGATGGCTTTTTTACCTGCCACCAACATTATTCTGAATATATTTATCCCCTGAACTTGTTATTCCCTGGCTCTCTTTTCCTAAGTACATAACCTCAAATGTAAATGGAGGTTTCACGTTCAAATTTTTCTCTATGCTTTTCTTTCAACCCTGCCAATAAGGTATAATATAAGGGCATTCTCAAAAGACATGAAAATGATTAGCTTTTTTTCACCACATAGTCTCCAGCATCTTGTATCCTAAGGTTTCTGCTGAGCTGGTAAAATAAAATATGTCAGTATGGACTGCCACCCATATTCCTTCCAGCCTCTTTCTCCCACTTTTCTTTTTTTTATGTTGTATTGTTACCTTTTAAATTTTCCACTTCTTTATACAATTTTGTGATTAATTTCTTGCCCAGGTCCGATTCATATGCCCAAAATAAATACTTTGATAATTCCTGACTCTACCTCAACAAAATTGAACTGTTTTATAGTTTGCTTCATTTGATGCTTCATCTGTAGATTAAAAAAAAAAAGCTCCCAAAATATTGTTGGTCCCCCGCCCCATCTACTGAACCTCCTATCTATTGTGTTGGGTGTAAAATCTGAATCGTGTGCAATCCATCACAGTTAAGGGTGTGTTGTCATATAGTGTTTTATTTTTCTAGCTTTTTTTTTTTTTCTTTTTTTCTTTTTAACAATTGTTACCAGTGAGGATAGAGTGTATGCAGCTGCCTTAGAAAAAGCCACTGCGCCCAGTGTCCTTTTTACGAGTGCTCTGCCTTAATTGTGTGACCGGGTATGTCTAATTGAAAATCTCTGAACTTTTATGTAAGGCACTGGTCTTGTCACTGTTGCTCCTTTTCAGATAACTTAATCATAATCATATCATAAACATGATCATATTGGGTTGGACTCGTCCCCCTGGTAACTAAGAAAATTAGGAGAACTTGTTGCATCTCTCCGAGCTGCATGATATGTTGGACAAAAACAGTCATACTAAAGACAGAAAAGCTTAATTGTGGGAGTGAATCAGCTGGACACTCAATGATGGTTGTGAATGTTGGGCTTTTATCACCGTACTGACTACTCACTGTGGACAAGGGACAAGCATTTTAGCTGTGGAGCTAGCAAGCTAGGAGCGCTTTTTTTATGAAGTGCTGGGATCAAGCCCTTCCCCGTACCATCCCGCAGCTTTTCTGCCAAGAAACATACTGTGTGGACACACGGCGCTCATTACTACCACTTATAACTATACCTGGAAGTCTCATTCCTAAAGATACAGAACAAAACAAAGAGGAAACGTCTAGAGGCCTCATCTTTAAATGTTAAGAAGCCTTTGCCACCAAAGAAAAAGGTGAAATTAAAAGGTGATTTAATGTGAATACCGGTTTATATCAACTCTGTGTGTGCAGGACAAGTTGGTTTTCGTGTGCAGCATGGACTGCGCTTACGAGTTCAAAAAAGACAACTATGTGACGAGCCTGTGTGAATACTGTAAGATCGAAAAGATCACCAGGGACGCCAAGAGGATTAACAACAAAGACTGCTACTTCTGCAGTGATGGTAAGGAGAAAATGAATCACAATCACACACCAAAACGTATCATTATTTACAACTTGTATTGAGCATATTTGAACAACACACTTGTGTCTTGGAGAGGTGTGAAGCTTGAGAAAGTAATCATGCATTGTGTCTCTCCTCTCCTTCCTCTCAGGCTGTAAGCTGCTCTTCAGACATGACCTGACTAAAAACTGGGGGAAACATTGTCAGTCCTGCGTCTACTGCCATAGTATGTCCAAGAAGCTGGTGACGGCTCAGTATGGAGGCTCAACAGAGGAGTTCTGCTCTGAGGATTGCAGGTCCAAGTACACCATGCTCTTCTGCCATGTAAGCAAGCCTCACTGCAGTTATTTAAACCACTGTTTAGACTAAACAATGGTGATGACAATCTAAATGGATTTTTTTCTGTCAGGTTGCAAAGTGTGACACCTGTGGCCGCAAAGGGAAACTGAAGCAAAGTCTTCCCATGCTGGGAGAAGTCAAACACTTCTGTGACCTCAGTTGTGTGCTACAGTTCTGCTGTGATAAAGTGGCCACGCAGGGGGAGATCTTTAAAGGTCTGTTTTATTTCCCAGTATTGTGCTTATTTTAATTCTGGCTTTTGATTAAAATATTATGACATCGATAGTAATAACCCGTGCTGTCTCTCATGTTTCCTGGTGTTTTCTTGAATGTGCAGGTAAAGGGGAGGCCACACCTGTCATCGCCAACGTTATCTCACTCGCAGGCTCTCCAACGAGGAAATCTGACAGAACTGTTCAACAAAGTACACAACACTCTAACACAGGTATTTATGAACTATATGTCAAACATGTTCGTTCAATCAGTTGCTACTAGTGTTGTCTCTGAAGGCTTCATACTCTGTCTTTGTCTCCACAGGCACAGTCCTTCAATCAAAGAACTCTGGACATGTGAGTCGGCATGTTATATGTATTTTATGGATAGTAGAATTAAATACTCAGTACACAGGCAGGTGACTAATTACAGGGAAAACGTGCATAAATATGTGGAGAAACAAAGCAAATGCAGATTTTTCCATACATTTGCTCTCTGTGGTTACATTCACAATATAGGGCTTAATGCTAAATTCAAGAGTGGGGCTGCCATAGGAACAGAGACATTGGAATGCAACCCTAGACATCCTTACATTGTTCTGAACTTCATTCCAATATCTCTGTCTGCGCCTCCCGACAAGGCTGTCATGGCAGGACTCAAAATGTAGGCAAGCTATTCCCATCAGAAAGCATCCTGCGGTCCAGCTCTCATAAAGCCGGCCACTGGGGCAGACTTCAGCAGCCTTCTGTAGTTTCAACAAACCACTCCGACCTTATGGTGAGTGGTCTGCGGCTGTGCAGTGAAGTATGACACAGAAAAAACATGGATGTATGGGAAAAACACACTTGAATTCCGATGTGACTTCCCACAGCGGTCGCATGGCCAGTTATTGGATATGTATTGGATTTAGGACCACATATGAAAGTGGCCCAGATCTGATTGGAGAAAATCAAATTTATTTATTTATTTATTTATTTATTTATTTTTGGGATCAATTATTTTATTTGTTTTTTGTGTTTCCCACAGGGAAGAGAAGTGACATACATTATGTAGTTACATACATATGTACATAAATGAACAATTTAAGGAGCCATTCTCCCCTCACATATACCCGTGGCTATTCATCCCCCACCCACCCCTAGATCTACAGAGAAAATTAATACATCATCATCATTATCATCACCAGTATGTTAGGTCACGGCAATTATTTATCCAGCAGCACCTTAACCTTAATTGATATATCTGTCCATTGCAGAATAGTTTTCTCACTTGCACTATGCATTCTCGCCACAGAAAGCTCCAAAACAGTCACATCCAGAAAAGTGTTCAACCAATGTCTACGTGTTAATGTGTGAGGTGGTTGCCAGCGGAGAGCAAGTACCTTATTGGCTGCAGTCAAGCCTACTAAAAACACATTTTTTAAAGGATATGGTAAAAATCAAATTTCTGTGTCCACTCTACTCTGATAACATCAGATCTATGTCACATGAGGAAAAAAACCTGTTTTGGTCATCATCAATCAAGGCAATACAAGTGTATTTCTTTTAACAACAAGGCAACTTAAAGTGCCCCAAGAAGAGACAAAGCTGAGAATATTTTAAAACATATAAAGCAGGAAAAAAATATGGGCAGCTACAGTTCAGTGCAAGAAAACGCTGAGGAGAAGTTAATCTGCAAAATAAGGCCATGTGGTTTGAATAAAAACACAGATGAAAACAACATTTTAGTTTGTTCACTGACTCTTACGAGCTGAGTTACAGAGTAAGGATCTCTGCCATGGCTGCCATGAGCTCATTATTCAGTTCATTTGTTGTTATAGGATTATTAATTCTGGAGTTGTTACTCTTTTTTTGTCTTTTGTCCATCCTTCAGATCAGTGTGCAGACAGATGCAGTGAAAGTCAATCCTCCTCCTCCTGGACCGAAAATTCTGAAGAACAAGGCCCTGCTCTGCAGACCGCTGGTGCAGAACAAAGGGGTCTCCTGTAGAACACAGACAGTCGATGTCGAAGCACAGACAGGTAAAAGCAACACTCAGACATCAGTGTTTCTATGGTAACAACATCTTTGCTCTGCTGTGTTTTTGTATGTGCCGGTACAAATAGATCTTTTTCCTAGAAGATATCAATTAATATGTTGCCCTTGCATTTTGTCTCGAATAAAGATTGGAGCTCTCAAAGCTCTCCAATCTTTCATCACTGATTTGCAAAACTGAATGTGCTGTTTGTATTTGATATCTATGTGTCTCGACTAAAGACTTGCTTATATTGAAATATTACTCAGTTGTAAACCCTCACAATTTTCAGAACTTTTTTTCTGTTCTCTACAGATGACGTCTTCCCTAAAGTCATGGTTGTTCCTATCCCAGTGCCAGTGTATGTTCCTGTACCCATGAATATGTACAGCCAGTGTACACCTAGACCTGTGGGCTTGCCGTTACCGGTACGCTTAACACACACCTGGTTTTAGTGAGTGATTTGCTGAAATGTGAAATCGGATCAAAAATGGATCATCCTGTATCTGCCATTACAAAATTAAATATATATATGAGGCTACACTGTGAAACAGTCAGCACTGAGTGTCTTCTTTCCCACTACAGTCCCTGCTATGTTCTTACTCTGTCTACCGCAGCTTCCTGTACCCATGTTCCTTCCTGTGACAATGGACAGCGCTGAAGGCATTGTGGAAACCATCCAGGAGATCAAGGAAAAGATCCCGTCTGACCCCTTCGAGGCTGAGCTCATCCTCATGGCGGAGATGGTGGCAGAACAAGACGAGAAGAAAGACAAAGCAGAGAAACCAAAGGAGAAAGTTGTGGAGAAAGAGAAAGGGAGACAAGAAGCTGCTCTAGCTGCTCCAGATGGTAAGAGAAACTGTTTTTGCTTAATTTCAATGGAAGATTGGTCTTAAAGGATTACTTTACTCACAAAAATGATCATTGATCATCGTTGAATTTGTGAAGAAAATGTTTTTCTCACATGCCTTTACGGTGAATCAAGAATCCAAAAATGGAGCAAATTATTGATAAATTAGAGTAATGAGGAGCCGCATTTATCAAAAGCAAAACTATGTCAAAACATCTGTTTAGAATCTCTCACACGAGTGGTATGCTCTGTACTTCCCAAACACATGCATTTTTGCTCAACCCTTAACATTAAAAACACTTCTACATAAACATTTAACGATACACGGATCTGGATCCATGTATCAATTCATTGATTAACAATCTAATATTACTGACATATAGTAAAACCCTCGATACATATTGTCATCTTAAAGACATGCCTTTATTTTGAAATTTCCATCGTACATCTGTGTCACCATTTCCTGTCCAAACACACCTCCCTCCCAAACATTCAAACAGGGCTAGCAGCCAGGCAGAAAATGGCAAGCAGCCAAGAAAAAGACAAGGAGGATATTTACTGATATTGTTTCATCGATCGCAGGCCCCTGAATTGTATTGATGGATCATATTTATATCATGGCAGACTTTGGGATATCAAAGAATCGATGCAATATTCTATGGTGATTAAACTTGTGATTTGCATCTCTAATAGACAGAACAGGGGTGTACTTGTCTGTGTAAGAGGCTGTTTATGTAGACATGTTCTGAATATTACAGTTTTAGTGAAAATGCACATTTAGGAAGTACTGAGCACTTTGGAGATTTTTGGTCATAACATAAGCTGACGACAGTATGTAGATACAGAATTCATCCTGCATATTAGGATTTTATATCCACATTTTCCATCTTTCAGTGTTTCATCGAATTATTACCCACAGTTTTTTTCTGTTGTGTGATCTTTAAATAAGAATTTTTTTTTTTTTTTCACAGACCAGGCCAGTCACTACAGTGACGACTTGGACACAGATGACTTGGCCAGTTTCCTCAACAACTGGGAGGACGCCTCCTCTGATGCAGGTGTCAGGTCTCCCACTCGACCATTCACCCAGGAGAAGCTCAACCCGATTCTAGACATTCCTGCGGGCATGACCAGTGAGCCTGACTCTGAGCCCCCACCTCCTGCTCCGCCTCCCATGGACATCGAAGCTGACTTCACTGTTGGTGAGATGTACAACTTTGTGACATGCGTGAAGCCAAATAAACCATTTGAGTTTTATCTCCACCATGATGTGATGTATGTTTCAAAGAGTTTAGTTGGAGTTAAAGTTTTGCATTTGAGGAAAAAAGAACAGGTTGTTATCCTAAATATTGTGGTTTTGCTTTGGTGTGCTTTGTCTCATGTTTCCTGTGGTGTCGTTGTCAGAAACTCTGGAGAGGATGGCGCGGTTGAGAGAGCAGGCCCGGCGATCTCCCAGCCCTTCACCTGCCGCTCCACGAAGACGACAAGCTCACAGGAAAGCCCGAGAAAAGAGGGTAACTGTTTGGGAAAGAGATAAGTTCAGCGTGTCTGCAGGTCCCCAAAAATTTTATAAATGTTCCAGAACTGTTAATAAAAAAGGTCTCAAAATACAAGTGTCAAATACCTGTGGACACCCTGAAGATATTGCTCGCAAATTTACAGATGTCACCCATGTCATTTGACGAGAATCCTGCTGTTACCACCCTGGAGGTAAAAGACGGGCCTGAACGTGACAACAGTAGGCATTAATTAGCAACAGAGTATTCACCGTTTTTGACCACAGTTTGGTCCGCAGTGGCAGAGTGGGGCTGTCCCGTATATCTGCCAGTTGACTCCACGGTAAATGGAGCTGTGGAAATGGAAGTACATTGTATGTTGAATGACTCCTAAAGAAAGACTTTTTATGTCAGTTGGTGTTTTATTTAAACAGCTCTTAAGTTGAATAAATTAGAATAAGATGTGTAAACATTATTGTATGGTTTTACATCTCAAAACCCTGCCAGTTAGCACACCAACACCTGTAATCAATCTACAGCTTAGTTACTTATTTTTTGTTTTACGTATTTCACAGTAATCAGTAGCTAGTTACAAAAATGGAGAGGCAGAGAGTACTTGCTTTGGCTCTGGTTGAGGGTGAGAGGCTGTCAGCAATACTGAACACACTGAGTCAATATTGGCGTGCAACAGTATTTTGTTTTGATAAACAGCATCCGAAAAGGACAGTCATCAAAAGTAGGCTACAGCTTCTTGGATCAAGTTCTCAATAATGAAGATGTAGACACCTCAGACACGTGAGGTTGCTGTTCTGTCTGGTTTGTTGAGCATGCGTTGTCTGGTACAACATAGATTAGGAAGATGAAGTCAAGTGATATTATTCCTTTTCTGGCTTTGCTCTAATAAACTAAACTAAACTAAACTGAACTATCATAACACATCATAATAGGCTAGAATATAATATCAAGTAATTATAAAAAGATTCTGAAGGTTAAGAAAAAAAACAAGACATCAGAAACAAACACTATTAAATACAGACCAAAAAAAACATTTAATGGCGTAGCCTATTTACTTACCTCTGTAAGCACAAATATCAAGAAAGAATACAGGCAGGTGAAATGCTCTCAGTGTGGTATGAAGCCGTGTAGAGGGCAGAACAAAAGCAGGGTTGCAGCCTGAATGCCTTTGAGAGGAGTGACATCTGTAAGACTATTTCTGATTGCATTTGCAAAAGATAAATCTGTACTGGGACGATGATACAACTACCCCCCCCCCCCCCCCCCCCCCTTTTCTCTTTCTCTTTCTCCTTTGTCTAAGGGTCGTAAGCCACAGCGGTCTAAGGCAGCTGACACTTCGACTCAAAAAGGCTCTTCCAACAAGACAGTGGCTTTCGATGTCCCAAAACTGAAGAGTCAGTATGGAGTGGATGTCTGGAAGCGATGGATCCAGTGGAGGCAAACTCAGCCCAACTTGGAGAAGCCACGCTTTGGTTGTAAGTCTGAATGTACCGTAAACACAACCACTAGAGCTGACCTTGATAGTTCATTTACTCGACTTAAGATTATCTAATAATATTAAACCATCTGATGGACAGTTTTATTCAGAGCCTCTTTTCACATGCACTACAAACCTGAAACTATCAAGACATCACCTGGAGGAGAGCTGTATGTGAGAATGGAAATATCCAAATCAGTTAGATTGGAAATTAAACTTAAATATACTTTAACCCTGCCTGGCCCCAGTACAAAGTCTGTGTAATGTCCAAGGGTTCCTACAGCTTAAGGCAAGTAAGGCCAGTCATCTACACAAAGATGGCAACAAAAATGTCTATAATCTTGTGTCTGTAAGGGCCAAAGCTGAAATTGTCAGACAAATTAAAGGAACCCAAAGAGGTTCTGTTGTTCGACTAAATTAAAAACGGCCTGCTCGACTGCGGTGTAATCCACGTCATGCCCTGCCACCTGCTCGCTCTGCCCAGGTGCAACTCCTTGTCTAAACCAAATGTGGTGTTTCCAGTTGGTGAGAACGCACCTGACACAGACAAAGGACAGCTCTGAGCCATGTCCGTAGTTCATGAGAGAAAAACAGCTCAGAACCTCCAACAGATCATTAGATGTTGTTTCTAACATTCTCGTGTTGTCTTAAATACTGTATCTTTGCCCAGATTATGTGTATAAAGTTTGGCAGTATACATCAAGATTGAACGTTTTTATTAACCTTTGATTATTTGGAACTCCTCGTGTCTTGATTTCAGCTCGTCCCATGGAGTTGAAGGAGGATGTCCTTCGCTGCACAACTGCTGAGCTGAGCTATGGCCTCTGTTGCTTCATTAGTGAGGTGAAACGCCCCAATGGAGAACCGTACTCCCCTGACAGCCTGTTCTACCTCTGCCTCGGCATTCAACAGGCAAGATCTTTGTCACATTAAAAAAAAAGCCAGAAAAAAATGAAGAATGTGTCTATATTGGATTGATTATATCTGTTTTTATTAAAGAATAGCAGTGCAAACGTAGGTCTGCTAACTTACTGATTGTACTTTCTATAACTTCTACTTAATAAAAGTATCTTGCTGGTTTACTAGTGGAAAGGTTTTAATGTGAAGCAGCAGGAAAGGTGCAGTTTGCACACAACTCCAATACAGCTGATAGTGATCAGGTAACAGTAGAATAAGGCAGAAATATCTACTTAAATGCAAATACACTATAGTTAAATACATGACAGTTATGTCTTTGCTTATTATGTCTCTGTAACCTCTCATCTCTCTCTAGTACCTGTTTGAGAACGGTCGTGTGGAGAACATATTCATGGATCGGTTCTACAACAAGTTCTCCACCGAGTTCACTAATATGCTGAGAGGATTCAAACCCTCTGTCACAGCAAGCGGTGAGTTATACATGTTTTTCATTGTTTCTTTGTCTTCTGTCAGTTTGTGTTTCACACCAACATTTGACCAGATTTCTAACCGCCCCTCTCCCTCTGTCTACAGGTTATATCCATTCCCGTGTGGAGGAGGAGTATCTTTGGGACTGTAAACAGTTGGGGGCGTACTCCCCCATTGTCCTCCTCAACACTCTGCTCTTCTTCTGCTGCAAGTACTTTGGCTTCACCACAGTGGAGCAGCACCGTCAGCTGTCCTTCGCCCACGTCATGCGCTGCACCAAAACCAACCCGAACAACACCAAGACGACCTTTCTGCGCTTCTATCCCCCAATATCCATAAACGAGCCAGAGTCAGGTACCAGTGTGGCTGATGGTCGAAATGAAGTACTGATTTGTTTCAACACATGGCTGTACAGATTTTAAGTAGCAATGTCCTGATCAATTTTTTTTGCCCCCGATCCTGATCCAAGTCAGTAAATATATGGTATGTGCTGACTCAGAGTTCTGATCAGATACTTCTGTTGTCCCACATAATACAACTTTACAGTGCGCACTCAAGTACTTGAAAGTCACTAATATCAGTCCAATGCAGGCCATAGCACGTGCTTAATAATGGAATAGCTCTGCAATGCGTGAAATCTGTGCATCCAAGCTGTTTCTCATTGTTTAATTTATTGATTTATTTTTACAGAATAAGTCAATATAAATGAAATAACACACACCCCCCTTAAATCCTGGTGACCTTGTGGCTGTCTTGAGGGAATTTCTCTGAGAGTATTCTCCACTTGTTTGTTGCTTCGCTGCATCATTTGAAATTATGCGGCTGAGCTGTATTCTGTTGTGTTTTTATTTGTCGTCTTAACATCTTTTTTGTAGATTAGGTTGCATTAATAAATTACCCTTATTGGCTTTTTGCTCGCAGGGCTTTTGTTGCAGTAATGAGGTGAGTGTAGTTGTCATAAGCTCTGCATAGTTAACAGTTTCTCCTCTGAGCAAGGCGTTCAGTCACCATGCACCACAGATGACAGCAGAACCAAGACCCCCCTCCTACACCGAGCTAAAATGAAACAAGTACTTATAACTTTCATACTCATACTGAGATTTTGTTTATGGCAAGAGGTGTTCTGCAGTGGATGGGGCTCGGCCCTGCTCTTGCACACACATGAAGCTCAGTGAAGTGGAGGAGATACAAGACAGCAGGAGTTGGAGAGTTACCAGCAGCTGCACTTGTTGGCGTTGCTGTGCATTAAAGCTTCGCAAGTAGAAACAGCTTATGTAAAACAAAGGATCGGATCAGGCTCTGTATAGCTCAATTTAGCCAGTCCCATTCAGTTAAAAAATGCCTTGATTGACTCTGATACGGAACTTTAAGATCAGATAGGGGCATCCCTGTTTTTAAGGAAGTGAAACACATCAGCAGTCCCCTTAAATTAAAATATTTTTTTAATTTATTGGATTTAGATTAAAAATGGTATAAATGTGTTTGTGCCCTCTTCAGATCCAGAGGTTCCGGCAAAGAAGCGTAAGGAAGAGGAGAGTAAAGAGGATATCCTGGAGATGATGGAGAACACAGAGAACCCTCTCCGCTGTCCAGTCAGACTGTATGAGTTCTATCTTTCCAAGTGGTGAGTTTATACAAACTGAACTACTTAGAACGACCAAAAACTGTTTTAGTGTTCGTATGGACACCTCACTATTGTTTAAAGATGGACCTGAAAAATTGTGAAACTATCCTTTAATGCATGTATTAAGTAACTTTGCCCAAGCAAAATATTGACACCCACAAGCTGGTGTGTCCGTTGTTGCTTAAGAATTTAAAATGTTGACTGTCTTGCCCTACCAAATTTCTTTATCGTGTCTCTATCAAGACTAAAATGAAACTTAAAGCTGCACATTGGTCTCCTTAATTCTCTGATAGTCATGTTGACATTAACAACTCTCTTCCATCCAGCTCGGAGTCAGTCAAGCAGCGCACCAACCTGTTCTACCTTCACCCTGAGCGCTGTTGCGTCCCCAACAGCCCCCTGTGGTTCTCTTCTACCCCTCTGGACGACAGCACCATGGAGGCCATGCTCATCCGCATCCTCACTGTCAGGGAGCTGCATCTAAAAGCAAGGCAAGATGGAGGGACTGAACAGAAAACACTTGATGATCCACCATTTATACCTGACGAACAAGATGGGGATTCAGAGTGATGAAAAGCAGAAGTGACCTTTTATTGGTGCAGCGGCTTGTGGTGTAAATATTTGTAGATAAACTGTTCATTTAAACATTGCCCAATAAACAGAAATGAACTGAATAAATCTCTGGCATACATAACTACAAAGTGCAGAACTGCGAAGAAAGTCATACTTCCTAAAACACATGTTGTGTAGGTGGGACTAAAGACAGCTCAGCATTCAGACTGTTAACTACTGCTCAGGAGGACACATTGCTGTCCTTCTGTTTTGTCTGCTGAATGGTTGCTTTTCATAGATAATGTTACTTTTTTCCTTCCACGTTACAGTTCCTTCATTTCTCGTGCAAACTGGACTTAAGGTTTTTTTGTCCTTGTTTAAAAAAGCTACAATGAAAAACTGTTTTGATCGCTGTTAATGTCAATGAGTAAACGTCCAGAAGACAAACTGAAAACAACTTTCCGTGATGTAGATGTAAACAGTCAATCATCATGTTGAGTGACAAACCTGCAGTGTACTTTGATTTTCAACTGTGCATCAATGCCATTATTTGGTGTCAGTCAAAGAGCACATGCTTATTTCCAGACCCAATATTTTTGCACAGATTTATACCCAATATCTGTTAAGTCTTTCTCAGAAATTTAGGAATTACACTAAATAACAAAATAATTCCTGGAATTCATAGGAAATCATACCAAAGTGTGACATGGCTGGATTATTTCCTTTTTATATCTTCTTGTAAAATTGATGTTCCAGAGGCTTCTCCAACTTGCCACGGTGAAATGTTAAAGATAAATTTACACAATAACTTAATAATTTTGTTTGTCAGATAACTTTACTTGCAAAAAGTCTGGTCAGAGTGACGTTTAATTTTTTGTCCTATACACTTAATGAAACAATTTTCTATATTTGACTCATCATTAGAAATGGACCAATTTCATCACCAGTGTCTGAATAATGGGAATAAAAAATGTTAGGAATTGATTTGAAAACATTTAAAAAAAAAATGTATCACTGTATAAAAAGGCTGTCAACTTTATTGCCATTTGGGGAAAAAACAACACAATTTTACCTGTTTGTTGAACGCACTGAAATGGCTGCCAAGGTTCTGAGTATTTTCTATTGTATGTTGTTTTTAAATAAACACATTTCAAAACGTAGTTGTTTTTGAGACAACAGTTACAGGAGTTTAAGTGATTATAACATGTTTATTGTGTATAAGCTAGTACACGAGGACAATAAACGAGTCTTTTTATGTGTGTGTCCCCATAAACCACATATACCAGTAATTTCGTGAAGGACTGTCCTCGCTGTGAAATAATAATGGTCTTCCCCTGGTCAGGATGCCTACGACCTCTGATTGGCTGCTTCCAGTGTCAGTCGGCGATGTTACAATCGGATTGGCTGGATTTGCCGCGTTCACCGTAGGTAATACAGCGTCATCGTCACGAGGTCTGTTGAAAGACGAGAGAAACGAAAGATGGCTGCCATTGTGTTAGCTACAATTGTACCACTTCTTGCAAGTACTGTGGGATATTGAAGAAAGGTAAACGTGTTTTAAATATATATATATTAAAGTTACGTGCATTTAAGTCAAAAGCAGAAGATAGTTTGTTGGCAAACTACTGCTAGCTTCCTTAACACTTGCTGGTTAGTGTTAGCATGCTAGCAAGGCATGTTTGCAGGAGAAAGTAAACAGTCCAATACAACTCTGGCTTAACAAAAATGGCTTGATAGAAACACAGTTACACAATGCTTTATAGAACAGACCACAGCCTATTTATTCAGGTTTCTCACTTTTTTCCCAATGGTCATAGTCTCAACACAGGTTTCTTTACTGTGCATGTTCATATGGTATTTAAACATGAACTTTGTTTAAAGACTGCATTTGTGCATGGAGTTGACAGCAAATGGAGACAAAATAGTTTAATTTCACTTCACTAAACTGACAATAGAGTGGTAAATATTACAACTGAGTAATGGACATGCAGCTTAACAAGGACAAAGCTGAACAATGTAGGCAAACATTTGACCATCGTCAAATGTAAAAAATTTATACAAAAAGGATAAATATATAAGCAATATCACAGTGACATCTGTAAAAAAGAAAAATAGGACAGCAGTGCAATGGTGCAGAGAGCAAAGGGTAAATATGGCATATTAATTTCTGGAAAGCTTCCAAATCGCTTTGATTATATTTGTCCTACACAGCTGTACACAAGTTGTGATTGGGTCTTCTTTAGATTATCATTTGGCAAAATAGAGTTTATACTTGCCAGGTGTGGCAGCACACACTGGATAAAAAGACATCACAGAAATGAATGTTGTGAGCACTTGCACACTTGTCCTGAGTGATGGATTTTAAGTTTAAGTTGTAGTTGAGTTAACCAAGCTTGCACAGACACACAGACGTAATGTTTTAAAGTCTTTTTTGTTTGTTTGTTTTTTACACATGCAAATCACAGTGTTTCACATCTCATAGCCCCAAAGTGTTTCTGTTGGCTAACTAACCTATTGTTTCAAAGTAGTGTTGTACATGTAGCCTATATCAGAAAGTGATTAAAATACTTATTAACAGGGGCGCCGGTGGCTTAGTGGCAGAGCAGGCGCCCCATGAACAAGGGTGTTGGCCCGGGCTCGACTCCAGCCTGTGGCCCTTTGCTGCATGTCACTCCCTCTCTCTCTCTCTCTCCCCCCTTCATGCTTGTCTGTCCTATACATCAAAGGCTAAAAAGCCCCAAAAAATATCTTAAAAAAAAAAAAAATACTTATTAACATTCAAAATGCAATATATTTACAGCATGCTCAGCTGATCTTTTATCACCCTAACCTAATTTAGCATGTTTGGATTTTTTTCAGTTGTCATGGAGCATAGGGGTCAACTGTCTCCAGAGCAAGATGCCCTAGAGCACATAATTGCTTGCAGGGACAAACCCTTCCTGGAGGAAAGGTTTATTGACTCCTTTAAAGGTAGGAAGTACATTTCCAATAGCAGTCTCTATGTTGGTATCGAAGGGATTTCTGGTATTACCTTACAGCGGGCTTTTATGTAGATATTAATGATAAAAAACATCCTTATCTTGTGTGTTAGAAAGGGAGTTTGAGTGAACTCAGTGCCTCCCAGATGTAGTGTTGCTAAATATTGGTGCTTTAAAATGTTCTTATAGATTCAACAGGAGTGGGGCCATGATCAGAGACAAGTACTGATATTTACAGTTTATTGTCCATTTTTATGCCCACATACAGACTTGATATTGTTCTTTTCTGTCTGTTAATGAAAGACATGCTGGAAAATGCACAGCAACCCAGTTTAAAGTTGGACAAGTCACACGGAGGGAAAAATTAAATGATTGCACAGTAAAAGATTATAGAAATAAGTTTTTTTTTTTTTTGGAAGGGTGGATGGGAATGACATGTTAATTGAATGCCAAGAGGAGATTTGTCTCTCATTCTTAAAATACATTTGTTGAAAATAAAACCGATGTTATGGTCATGCATATCACCATTGACTCGTAACTGCCACCAGCATCACATGTGACTTAGGTTTTCATGTCAATCTTTACCCTTCCAGGGAGAGGAGTGTTCACCCACAAAGGCATTGAACCATCCATGTTTGTTGTTGAATATCGGGGAAAGATTTCTTCTTGTAAAGACAAAACACCAAAGTGTGGGGATACTCTGAACAATTATTTGTTTGAGTTTCCATGGATAGGAGCACAGTGGTGGTAAGCTATCAGTTTGTTTTTCAGTTTGTCATAAAGAGACTTGGTTAGGTTATCTGCAGTTTATTAATGTGTTTTATGATAAAACAATACAGTCAAGTGTAGTCATTTTAAGAGGGGTTTGAGTTTTATTAAGAGTATTTTTATTGCAGCATTGATGCCTCGAAAGAGGACGGGACCCTTGGACGACTTGTGAATGATGATCACATAAGTCCCAACTGTGAAATGAAGAAGATTGTCTATGAGGGAAAACCACACTTATGCCTATTTGCCGTGACAGAAATATCTCCAGGCGAAGAGATAACCTACAACTATGGGGACTCAGCTTACCCATGGCGATCAAAGGTAACATTTTTTTATAAACAGACCCTTGCTTTTAGATTTCTGTCATAAAACTTTCAGTTACTTGCCAGAATATTATTTACACCTAGTTAATACTAATCCTGTATAAAAAGTCAAAATGTAGTGCTGTTAATTGTATCATGATACACATAGACCAGGCCAGTATTGCGTCAACACTAAAGCCAAGCAACCTTTTAGAGAAAAGAAATGTGCCGTCACATCAGGAGAAAAATGGCAAAAAGCTATTGTGTAGCAGGTTAACCAAGGTTTTCACACTAAGATTTGAGATAATACCTGGTGATCCAAACATTGATAATATCCCGCCACTGTGTTGTGTCATTGATCTACTTGAACGGGGAAAGACTAAAGGGACATGACGGTGATAAAACCTGAATTTATTAAGTTATCACGAACGCTCAGTTTCAGGAAAGGTCACAAATCAATTATTTAACGTGTCTATGAAATCAATGTTTGTTTGACAAGAAATAACTTCATACCAACTTGTCAAACATATAGTCCAAACACAGGTCAAGTTACACTGACTTTTTACATCACTCAAAAAGGGACACTGGTGTCTTGTGAAGTACCCTTACGTGTCAGTCTGGCATATTAAGCTAGTTGGTGGCAGGAATGACTAAGGAGCAAGTAAAGTTAGCAAGCAGCTTTGCAGTTTGCTTATCCATAATGTATGGCTTTGTCACAAAATATAGGCCTACAAATTATAAACTACTTGAATAAAGTCATGGAAATGGTGTAGTTAAATATTATGGAAAAGTTTTGAAAATTCATTGTTAAAAATGTGTGGAACCCTGTGGCTAATAGAAAATATAATTAAAAAAAGCAACTGAGTGTAAACACCAGGCATGTCCAAAGTCCATCCTGGGGTCAAATTTTATCAGCCCACAGTGGTCAAAATATACCTTTGGCTTGCCATACAATATTACTTTATTAAGTAAGTTCACTTTTTCATTCACCTCACGATAGCAAGACTATAACACAGTTTGAAGAAATGCACCAAGTAAGAGCTACACACACTAATGTGCTTTCATAAACACACAGTAAATTAGCAAACAAATGGTTACCTAACAGCCAACATTTCCTGCTAGGTAGCAGACATGGCCACAGCAAAAAAAGCCAAAGGCTAAAAGATTTATTTATTTTTTATTTTTTTAAATGATAACTGAGAAGCAGCTGGCCACCAGATAAGTCCACGTTATTTTTCCGGCCCCCATTCAGAAAAAGTTTGGATACCCCTGGTATACATCATGTTATAGTTGTGAGGTGATGTAGGGTTTTGATTTCAGACAGTCTTCAGCCCTACGGTTCTGCATTTAGAGTGAAAGATATTACTGTTGTTAATCACAGCAGAATGTGGAATTGTTTTAGTCAAACCACATCAAAAAGCACCACATCTAGTATGTATACTGTTGTAGAGACACAGAAGTTCAATGTTGTTTATTATCATAATGGCTGTAGCAATAATGGCAGTCATGGGCAGTGTGCATTTTTGAGCCTGCAGGGGAGCTATTATCATTTAATGATAATTATGTTATTTCATACACACTAAAGCTCTTTTTGGAACATCCAAACACACATCAAATTTCAATGACACTGTGCTGACAGTAACTTACCTGTCTCTGTTCATTTTACTTGAAAAGGGTCAGACTGTGTGCTTAAATTTTTTAGACCTGTGTGTGTGTGTGTGTGTGTGTGTGTGTGTGTGTGTGTGTGTGTGTGTGCGCATGCGCGCGCGCAAAATGACCTGCAATAAATCTTCATTGTGGAAACAAGCCAGATAAAATTACATTTAATAATAATTAATGGAATTCTTACAATGTATGGCAGTATTTCACAATTTCATGGTTTTATCATATATATATATATATATATATTGTCTGTATTCATTTATATGATTATTTATTTAATTTAGTCTCATTTATTCAATCTTGGACACTTAGACTCTCCATACATCTTGCAAACACATAGAGTATATTTTGATTAAGGCAGTACACATAGTGACTCAGATTTGCAGTTTGCAAAATTGCAGTTTATAATGCAGGAAAACCCAAGTGTCAAGTTTTCACACAACTTTTCTAACATAGTTTGACATTTACAGGATTCCTATGAGGGATCGAGTGCCTCATACTCACGCCTTTATGATTCGACATCAACACCAAGGAATGAAAGGGTATGTAGTAGCCTACACTTAATGCTTTTACAGACTGTCTACGTGGACTTGTCTGGCTTCTCCAGCAAATAAGACCTCACTGTAGCATTATCGACATATGCAGACTCTGATCTCTCACACTTCTAAAGATCACAAATAAAAATTCAAATGACAAATTGTGGTTTAACTGGAGGGTGTTTGCTGATTTTTGGCCAGGTTCAGTACCTCCTTAAGTTTTCACTGGTCGCCTGGCAACCTTACAGTGATTACAGCACTTAATAAAAGGCTGTGTCCCAAATTAATCACTATCCATGGTAGGGGGCCCACTATTATGGTAAGGCAGAGACCGTTGGTAAACGGAGATGGCCCACATTCCATTCATTTTCTGTATCTGTGTCGTGCGGGATCACCACTGCCCCACCCCTTTAGGAGACTAGTGACGGTCCTGAGTCTATTTATTCCAATGGGAAAAGTGAGTACAGATTGTGACCAGTTCTCAATCAACTGAAGAGATTTTATGCTCGGTTGGTATCAGACATTAAGATAGCAGATGAAAACAAGTGGTAGAATAAGGAGCAAACATTAAATTTGTACTGTCTTTAGTGCTGGATTTCTTTGAATCTAGTTTTAACCTTTGCCAGCCACACAACAAGCAGAAGGCACTGTGCATATGTTTATTGAGACTGTCATGTCTGTCTACATGACTGTGGGTCAGTTGCCTTCAATATGTCATGTTTGTATTGTAATATTCTGTACTTCTTAACACTTCCCCCTGTCAAATACCCACATAATATACTATGAACAAACTAAAACTAATACTGAAACTAATATAATCTAAAGCAAAAAACTAGATTGAAATGAGCAAACCCACTCTGGAAACTAACTGAAACCAAGCTACATTGTGAAGAAAAAAAACCCCAAATACAAGTAAAAACTAATGAAAAATACAAAATTATTATAACTCTCACTTACACTTAAATCGAGGCGTAATTACTGTTACAGAGCTTTGCTTGCTGTCTGCCACATTGCAATATGGGATATTGATGCTGGTGTAGTGTCCAGTGCTTTCAGACTGTAGTATTTCACCAGAAATGGATCGTTATTTTTATGTTGTTGGTTTCATGTTAAGGATTCGGACATACTAAAAAATCTTGCATACTTTTTGAGTGTACTAGATAGCATGTTAGTGTGGAGTTTCGGATGCTGCACTTGTACTCCACAATTCAGTTTCACACTTTGGATTTGGTACAGATTATAGATATAATGTATTAATTAATCAGCTGTAGAGGTGATGACAGGTGGGTTTTGTTACTTTTGAATAGAGACTGGCTAGCTGTTTCCCCCGTTTCCACTTTTAAAGGTCCAGTTTTTAGGAATTTGGGGGGATATATATATCATTTTTAAAAAAGGATGTTGTCATTAGTTTATAATATAATCACCGTAGAATGAGCTGTTTATATTTATATAGAGATCGGATCCTCTTCTACGGAGTCCACCATGTTGCACTGCCATGTTTTATAGTACCCAAGAGCAGACAAATCAAACACTGGCTATAGATACAGCCATTTGCACTTTCACATTTTTGCATTTTCACGTTTTCGCATTAGCCACTATAGTTAGCTGCCCCTCTGAAACAATTCTTTTTTTTTTTTTGAGGCACACTAGCAAACAGCAAATTGCATGTTCATTTGTGTATAATGTTGTGTTTGTATAAAATTCCTTGTATGTACTGTATTTCCAGCTTGAGGACTCATCAGCTTCCAGCTTTGAAAATTCCTGCTCTGATGATGATGATGATGATGATGACGATGATGACAAACTACCTGACAGCGGGCCGAGTTGTCGCAATGACGGTTTTACTGACATCAACACTCAGCTGGATTTCAGGGACAGTTCACCTTTTGCAGATTTAGATTCTTCTCAAGACATGACAGGAACTTTCATGATGCAATCAGATGATGCTTCTTGCATCCAGCAGGAAGACGAGGCCTTTTTCAGCCCTAATGATCACAGATGGGGTGTAAACTTCAGACCCCGCAAGCCTAGAAAGAACTCCGAAGACCCTCTTTACACCAGTAAAAATTACTGTTATGTTTGTGGGAAAGGTGTTTGTAAAATTTCTCGTCATCTTTTAAAGCATGCTGATGAAGAGCCTGAAATCGCTGAAGCTTTTGCTTTTCCCCATAACTCCAAGGAACGAAAAAGGTTATTGAACGAATTACGTAACAGGGGAAATTACAAACATAATCAAGAAGTGCTGAAGAACAACAGTGGAGAGTTAAAACTTAGAAGACGGCCAAAAACTGGGGAGATCAATACTAAAACCTACGCTCACTGTCTACACTGTAAAGCCATGTTTAGTCGTAACGAGATGTGGAGGCATGTAGCCAAATGTCCTTCCAGGACAACATCAAACTCTTCAGCAGGGGGCAAGACATATGTCCTAACAGAGATGGCTCTTGCAGAGTCCCCATTCTCCCGAACACTTCCATCTGGCGTGTGGAAGTTGCTTGTAACTATGAAACCAGATGAAATTACATCTGCAGTTCAAAATGATTTCCTCCTAATAAAGCTGGCACAGTCTTTATCTGATAAGTATGGAAATAATCCAAATAAACGTGATTACATCAGACAGAAGCTGCGAGAAATGGGAAGACTTTTGCTGGCGCTGCATAAAAAGTCAGTATTTAGCTTCGAAGATGCCACCGAACCCAAAAACTTCTACAAAGTTGTTGAGGCTGTCAAAGACATTGCTGGTTTCAATGAAAAAAAGCAGAGCTACAACAAGCCATCTCTTGCTTTGAAAATAGGACATTCATTAAAAAAAATATGCACCATTGTCCTCAGTGGAGTTGATGGCAATGAGCAGATGATGAGAGACAAAAAGACATTCATGAAACTTTGTGTTAAAGAATGGTCTGCACTCGTCTCCCATACAGCCCTCGCTTCGTTGAGTGGACGAAAAGTAAACAACCCGTCTACCATACCATTCACTTGTGATGTGCAGATGTTCTACATGTACCTAGAGACAACATCTGCTTCTGCCATGGAAACGCTGAAGAAGTATGAAAGCCCACAGGTCTACAATGCACTTTGCAGAGTGACACTTGCACAAGCATCTGTCTTAAGCAAATGTGCATCTGAGGTTTCAAAAATGACACTGAAGACATTCCAGGAGAGAGACGTCTCCACCCAAGTGTTGTCCAAGCACTTCATTAGATTCAATATTCCGAGCAGGAGTAGCCAAGACGTTGCTGTTTTGTTGACCTCTGAACTTATCAGTGCTATAACTCTGCTTGTGAGCAAGAGACAAGCCTGTGGTGTACACAAAGACAATCCTTTCTTGTTTGCAAAGCCCAACTCTTCTCCCACAAGCCTCTACCACGGAGGGAACTGTGTCAGAGCTTTTTCAAGTCTATGTCGTGCAAAGAAACCAGAGTATCTCAGGTCGGTGCATCTTCACAAGCACATCGCAAGAATCTTTCAGATTCTCAACCTAGAGAACGACGAGCTAGATCATCTAGCTAAACTGTTGGGCCACGACATCCGGGCTGACAGGGACTATTATCGGCTGCCAGAGGCAGCTGTGGAACTTGCAAAAATAGCAAAACTTCTTCTGGCAATGGAAAAGGGTTCTCTGGAAAGATTCAAAGGAAACTCTCTGGACGAAATCGAGATTGAAGGTACATGTCCAGTGTAATACACACGTCAGACCTGCCAGTGCCAGCTTATTTATCAGAGACAAATCCCTTCTTAAACTAAATATAAACAAAGACTGTGTCTTGCTTTTCATTCCAGATGAACTGGAGCCAGATGTGGAGCAGGGCAACCCTGAAGAGTCTGATGATGAGGAGGATAATGAAGAATCAGATCTTTTGCCTCAGCAGAGCGGTATGTTGAAAGGATGACTCCCTCCTGAAACCATTTATCTGTAACACTACTTTTATTTAGAATACCATACAACACTGAAGTTGATAATGCACATTGCTACACTGTCTCTCAGCTGATTTTTTTTTTAAAATTTTATTAAATAATAAATCATTTAAATTATTAAAATGTGAAATTAAACGTACAATATGTAATTTGCTGCCCCTAGGGTTCTCTCAATCAAAACAACAAAAGACAAAATAATGCCATCATTGCAATCAATTTCTCCCCTGTCCATTTTATGTGAAAAATCTGTGTTTCTCTGACGCTGTTCAGCTTGTCATGAAGGAGCTGCTAGCCTACCTGCTAGTGTGTGCTCACCTTTTTCTCTGGTAACACAAGATCCAGAAGCTCAGGATTTTCTGACACAGTTCAAAACATAGTTAAAAATGACCAAGATTTTAAAAAGTATATCTAAAAAATGTGGCTCATGCAGTGAGGGTTTATGATGCCGCTGACAGGCGATGGAGACCAAATCACACGCACCATGTACTTGATTAAATACATGTTTCTTTTGGTTTGAACATTGTTGGAAATGTTTGGGACAATGTAAGTAAACAACTCAATGAAATATATAATGTTGGTTCAGTGGTTCTTAGACATTGTAATGCTGAAAAGTTAGATATTATATTTTAAATTATAACATAAATCAAATGACTCATAAGCTTCATGATGAGGCAATAAAAATGAAATAACTGGCAATAAAAGTTAGAAACCGCAGTTACCGTCTAGTGGAAGCAAAACTGCACTGACTAGACCAAACCAGACTTGTTACCACAGGTTGAACACATCTTCAGTCTTCCAAGATAAATGCAAACCAGTGTTAGTTTTGATTATGCTTTCATATTTAATATATTTTGATCATTTTTCCAGTTGCTGCAGAACAACAAGGCAGTCATCTGACTCCTGAGCAAGATGCACTGCAGCACATAAAGGCCTGCAGAGACAAACCCTTCCTGGAGGACAGGTTTATCAACCCCCTTAAAGGTTTGTTTGTTTGTTTGTTTGTTTTTAATGTAACCATTTGTTTAAACATGTAGTCTTAATGACATCTAGATTTCTATCTAATCCATTAAGACCTGATGCACCATATGTGTGTATATTCCTGTAAGACAGGGTACAGCAAGAGTGCATTTTATTCTTTGCACTCAAGAATGAGCTGATTAGAATTTGGTGGTTTGGTGGTCAAAGGCCAAGGTTACTGTGACATCATAATGTTCTGCAAAAAACACTTTGCTGGCCATTACTCCACGTCATATCTCAGGAACAGAAGGGAAGACATTTGGTCAGATACTGTATTGGTGACATTTGTCTTGGGTGCCCACCTTGAAACTGTGCCCATTGTGTAGATCTTCTGTGCTACCGGGGGGAAGATGTGTGTGAAGCATCCATGTTTTTACTGACATGCATGTAAACTTTAAGTGCAACTTGACTTGTATACAGAGGCATACAACCACAAGGCAGCAATTCTAGTTTATGTTATGTGTCTATCTGCTTCACAGGCTGATAAATAAAGGTTTTGTTGAATGTTGACAATTCCATCATGTTTTTTAAAAAGCCCTTGTGTTTTAGGAGGTTGTTTTAAACAATGCTCAGGTTTTAGTATGCTTTTTCAAAGGACTTGAAGGACCTTAGGTCTTTATTAAAAAGAGACCTTAGGCACACAAGAGCCATCAGTAGGATGTTTGGTCAGTAATTAGATGAAACATGGACTGTGTTTTTATTCTTGCAGGGATTGGCGTGTTTACCCATGAAGCCATTGAACCATCCGCCTTCGTTGTTGAGTTACGGGGCAACATCTTGTCTCAGAAAGAAACCAGGAACAAGAAGTGTGGTGTTACTTTGAACAATTACATGTTTGACTTCTCATGGAATGGAACAAACTGGCGGTGAGTTTACAGCTTAAAATTTTCAGATTAAAAAAATGTAAAGAAAGTATAACCTGATCAGGTTAAATTTAGAATTCACATCCTGATGGGATATGTAGAAATGATACCTGCCTCCTAAAGATTTTGCTGGCAGCAAGTAAAAAGGCCATTGCAAAATACTGGCTTCAGAAAAACTGTCCCCACATGACTCCTAAAAGAACTGGGAGACAGATCTCATGTAATTACTGTTTTTACAGTGTTCAACTTTTTATTTTAGAATAGGCAAATTTACCTTGATTTACTGATCCTCCCACGACCTCATATTTGTTTGCTTTTTTGGTTCTTATATGCTTTGTGCTTATTGTCTTTGTAATGTTGAATATGTTTATAGATTGAGATTTTAAAAAAAAGTGTGAATTTGGATAAGGTGAACAGAATGTAAGAGGATGTAAAAAAAAAAAAGTAAAAGTACTTAATTCACATGTAAAATTAAATTGTTTGAGTACAGCAGGTGTCTGTTGACATCTCTAAAGTGATAGAATTGCAAAATATTTAACAGTCTGTCACAACCTTCAATCCCTGTCAGTGTCACGAATCCAATATTTAAAGAGTAATTGAAGTGTCATTAAGACTATTTTGTTTGTAGTATTGATGCTTCAAAAGATGACGGGACCCTCGGGAGACTTGTGAATGACAATCATGAAAGCCCCAACTGCGAAATGAAGAAAATTGTCTTCGAGGGAAAACCACACTTGTGCCTGTTTGCAGTGGAGAAAATATCTCCAGGCGAGGAGATAACTTACAACTATGGGGAGTCCTCCTACCCATGGCGCTCACAGGTACATTTGTTTTCTGTTTTTAAATATGTGTTGTGTTTATGACAGAAAGTAATATTTTTCCATTATCGTAGATAATTTAAACATACCTTTTTATATTTATTTCAGACATGTCTACAAATGTATTTTACTGTTCTGCCCTCCTCTCTTTATGCCATAATATGAGAAGATTACTCTTATGTGACGACAACCAATTCTTCAAAATCAAAATATCTCTAAACTACTGTCATTGGACATATTGTCAACAAAGATTGAACATTATAGCTTTGCCGAGGTAGGATGTATACCAGATAATGTTGTATTGGGTTGCCTTAGATCAGGGGTGTCAAACTTAGTTTAGTTCATGGGCCACATACAGCCCAGTTTGATCTCAAATGGGCTGGACCTGTAAAACCATTGCATAATAACCTGCAATTAATGACACCAAATGTTTCCCTTTTCTTTCAGTGTAAAGAAGTAAAAATACACTCTGAAACATTCATCCTTTTACAAAACAGATGATGAAAGTCTGAGATGTCATTAGAAAAATTAGTGAAATTTAAAAAAAATGTCAAATTTCAGTTTGTCTACTACTCACATGTTCATACATTTCCACTCCTGTGCAGTAATGCTGGCATCACCACACCACACTAAAGTGGAAGCTACTGAGACCTGGTTAAGTTTTCCCCTGCCTTACAAAACATTTACAAATCAAAGTTTTTGGCAGTGCCTCAACAATAGGGTTCGACCAATATTGTTTTAAAATAGACATCTGACATAGCTGCTGATTGACAATATTCTACACAGTATTTAATATCTTTAAGTGTGACCGCAATAAGTGTTTATTGTGTACTCTAGTCAAAGTAAAAAGCCTCTGAAGCAGCAATATACATAAAATAGGCTGTTCACTGTTCTACTTGCTCCTGAAACCTGGCCCTCAGGAAGTAAGGTGGGCTTTAAAGCCAATTTCATTGTGGCCAAACAGTGGTATTGCAACTCCCGGGTCCACCACACAATGTTATTGGGCCCAAAAATACTTTGTCTCATAGATTTACAATGTGAAAGAGATGTCTGTGAAACCATGGATAAATTTTTGGAGAGTAACAACCCCCGTCAGATGACTTGTGTCATTATCAGGATTTAATTAATTTGATCCGATAACAGTTAGAAAGTCTAGAATAGCTGCACAATTAAATTATTTTATCCCCATTCAAATTAGCAGAGCACTAAACTGGAAGTAGCTGGCTCAGCTGGCGAAATTGTCTTTATGTGCCTGCTCTTTGGGCACAATGATGTAAAACCAGCGCCAATCATTGGGCTAATTTCATACGGCAGAAATGCAAAACGTCATGTTGTGTTTTCATTTTTTCTCATGACTTCCATCCTCTTCATATTTACAGGAATCCAGTGAGGGACTGAATACATCACAAACAGACCTAAATGCTGCAGCATCTTCGTCAGAGAATGAAAGTGTAAGTGTTGATGGATTTCACTTATTAAACATCAGGGAGATGGGGCAGAAGGTTAGGCGTTAATGATGTCACTGGTGTCTCCTTTAATGTTGCAGCAAAAGTTTTTTTCATTTTCATTATCAATTAAGATACCGTCTTTCAGTTATTTCAGGGCTACATCTTGTGAGTATTTCCATCCTTGATTAATCTGCCAATCATTTTCTTGTTGATCTGTTTTTTGCACATGCTCTCTTCTAATGCCAGTGGAGATTATTGATAGTGAAAACTTTGGCTCAATCCCAATACACCTCTTGCCCCTACCACTTAGCCCTTATTCCTCTGTTTTGCGTGTTCATCTCTACGGGTAGGGTGTCCTGATTCTTGCTGGGATAAAGTGATAGGGTGAAGGGTTGGGGCTACATTGCCCTCAAAACTGAGGTTTTCAGAGATGCACTCAAAACCGGATTTAATGGCAAATTGGCTGCACAAGAAACAAAAGAAACCCACAAATGCATTTTCTTTGTTAATAAAAATTTAAGAATTATGATTACCATCGTCGTTTCATGTATTATTGTTCTTTTCTTTCTAACAAGCATAACAAAAGAAATCACTGGTATTATGTTAACTAGCTAGCT
The DNA here is from genome assembly GCF_011397635.1 of Epinephelus fuscoguttatus. NCBI lineage: Eukaryota > Metazoa > Chordata > Actinopteri > Perciformes > Serranidae > Epinephelus > Epinephelus fuscoguttatus. Next base: position 13,586,283 of record NC_064768.1, on the reverse strand, counting down.
TGCTAACGTTACATTGTTCTTGCGGATTTGTGTATTACAGTCCTACATTTTTTACATATTTCCATAATGCATCCCCCTGTTTGACGCCCAAAATTTAACTGAAGTCAAGCAACTAAATTACTGCTCCTCTGTCAGTGCAGACTGACAGGGTAGGAGCACGGGTTGCTAATGTTAGCCTACAAAGCACCGCCAGTGGCCTGGTAATGAAGCACTGATTTGTTTTTTTATTTGATGACTTTTTGAATCGATTAATAGCTTGAAACTTTAGTTGTGAACAAATTGCGAGTGATCATGCTTGTCTGTCTTACATAAACACCATTTGACCTTTGATGACATATTAGGGTCTTGAAGGGTTGTCTCATTTCACAGAGGAAGGTTTCAGCCACTACCCCTTGCAACTCTGTTTTAGGGGCAAAGGAGCACTGAAAATGAGAGGTAGTGGTAAACATAAGAAATGGGATTGATCCAAAGTTAAGGAAGTTGAAGAAGGGCTAATTTATCTTATACCTTTTATTGATGCATATCTTGCAAAGCCAGCTCTAAAAATATGTATTAGCCCACCATCAATCCATATAATGTAAACATTAAAGCACAATACAGCATGGTTATATGCAATGCATCCTTGTAATATTGCAGTGGTGATTTGAATCTGGCTCTGAACTATAAATCAATACTTATGGCACACAGGTAGATATCTTCAGAAGGACTCTTGTTAACCTGTTTGTATCAAGCAGAAATCTGGCTTAAAATTACACGATTGGAAAGGCAGCATAGGAATAGGGCTGGGCGGTATGACCTAAAATTCATATCACGGTATAAATCGAATCCTTTCACGGTAACAGTATATATCGCGGTATAAATTTAAGTGTGAAAGTTATAATAGAAGTGTTTCTGAGTGGATTTAGTAGTCCCTTAGCAAAGCTAAATTGATTAAAAAAAAAACAACAACAACAACAACAAAAGCAAAGATATAATGTATTTTTTAGAGCATTTATTGTGCAGAATGCAGATCTCAAAACTCAAAATTAAAACCCAGTACTCTATGGTGCAAAATGTCCCCTGGGATCTATATCAAAAGGTAATTTCCTTCTTTTAGCAAAATCCTAAATGACTAAGTTGTGTTTTTTCCACCTGGACCTTTATGCTCTGCCATTTCTCCTCTAATCATCAGGCTGTAACCTGTGACAGGCTGTTATGATACCACAACTATCACACATTCACATATGGAGTTTTTTGTGGAGCCCCTAGCGTCACATAGGTTTACATTACCAAAGGTTTATGACAAACTTTCTTGGCGAAAACCAACTCCTGTGTACGCACGGCGAGAGAGGAGAGGGAGAGACGCTGTGCTGCTGCCAGAGGAGACACTGAATGAGTTCCCTCTGAGCGGTAAGTCGCTAAAAGAGTCTGAGAAGTCCGGGGCTGTTCATAAAACATTAACTCACTCACTCACAAGTTCTCCAGCAACACATGTTGCACGTGCTATGCTAAATCACGGACGTGAACCAGCTCCTGTTGCTCCGCTGTCTCTGTGCTCACAGCCATTTTCACACTGAGGCAGGTGAAATGACGTCATCGACGATAGGATGGTAGAGCGCAAATCTCTACCGTGGGCCAAATTTATATCATTTCTACCATCTACCGCATATACCGTGCAGCCCTACATAGGAGCATACATTTCTTTCATCTACCTCAAAGTGAGACGGATAAGAGAACAAAACAAGCTCTCTCTTTGTTGAGAGATTATGAGGTTCTCATACCCTATTGGTAAATGCTGTCAGAAAATTGAAAATGTCTGTAATGTGTGTATTATTTTGTGTTGTTAAGTGTGTAAAATTACTTGTTCACAATTACAGGATGAGGACTCAGCAGGACCCTCCAGTTCTGCAGCATCTTGCTGTGATGAAGACTATGTACCATCTACTAGCAACAACAGCCAGCAGTGTCCGAGTTTCACACAGTCAAATTCCTCTAAAGAGCAGAGCTTTCAGCAACAACCCATTGATACTTCATCCATCCAGCAGGAGGATGAGACTGATTATAGCTCTGGGGATTTTACCTCGGATGAAGAGCCCAGAGCCCCCTCATTCACCAACAGAAATTACTGCTACGTTTGTGGGAAAGCCCAGTCTAAAATTTCTCGTCATCTTTACAAACACAAAAATGAAGAGCCTGATATAGCTGAAGTTTTGAAGCTGCGCAAAAACTCCAAAGAACGGAAACGGCTACTGGATAAGTTACGAGACAGGGGAAATTACAAACATAATCAAGAGGTTTTGAAGACTAACTGTGGAGAACTGAAAGTGAAAAGAAGACATTTAGACAGGCTCGACAATGCAAAAACATTTGCACATTGTCTTTATTGTAAAGGCATGTACGTTCGTGAGGAGATGTGCCGACATATGCAAAGGTGTGCTAGAAAGAAGCTCACACAACCTTCACCACGGGGCAAGACTAAAGTCTTAGCTTTGGTTGCTGTTGCAGAGTCAACAGACCCTCAAAATATCTCATCAGAAGTGAGGGAGATGTTAAACACACTGAAGAATGATGAGATATCATCTGAAGTCCAGAAAGATTCCCTTTTACTGCAGCTGGCACAGTGTTTGTACCACACCAATGAGAGCAAAACAAAAAAAGAGGAACTCGTCAAAATCAGGCTGAGGCAAATGGGACGACTCCTGTTAATATTAAAGAAAAGGTCAATAGGTAGCTTTGAAGATGCTATCAAACCCCAAAACTTCAGCAAAGTTGTTGAAGCAGTGAGAGAACTCTCTGGCTTCAGTGAAGAGACAAACTCCAGTGGCAGTCCAAGTTTAATGCTCAGATTGGGATATTTGCTGAAGAAAATTGGTGACATTAACTTTGCCAGAGCTTTGAAAGAGGAAGCTGATAAAGAGTCAATACGTGAAGCAGAGACATTTACAAAGTTGTGTGCGAAAGAATGGAAATCCGTCCCTCCAAAGGCAAAAAACCTGCCAACTGTACCATTCATACATGATGTGCAGCTTTTCTATCAGTGCACGGAGAAGACAGCAGCTTCTGCAGCAAAAAGCCTGACGATGTATGAAAGCTCCCCGGTCTATACTGCGCTTCTTAGAGTGACACTTGCGCAAATGTCAGTCTACAACAAAAATATGGCCGAAGTTTCAAAAGCAACCCTCAAGTCATTTAAGGAACGGGATGAGACTGAGCTTCACAAAGATGCTGCTGTTAGCAAGTCGCAGTTTGAGCAAATTCTGTCAAAGGACACTATGAAGATCAACCTGATGAGCGACAGCGGCCAAAAAGTTGCTGTAACTTTGACAACCACACTCCTCGCTGCAATAACACTGCTTGTGAACAAGAGAGAAGCTTGTGGTGTGCATGAAAATAATCCTTTCTTATTTGCAAGACCTGATGCCCAATGTACAAGCTACTTTCAGGGACACGTGTGCGCTGTCACTTTCACAGGTCGCTGTGGTGCAAAGAACAAGGCAAGCCTCCGGTCTGTGTTTTTTAAAATGTCCATTGTAAGACTTTTCCAGATTCTCAGCCTCACAAATGACGACCTTGGTCAGCTCACTAAACTGTTGGGCCCCAGAATTCAGACCGACAGAGAGTATTATCAGAAGCCAGAGGCAGCTGTTGACATTGCAAAAATGTTAGAGCTGCTGTCAGCAATGGAGAATGGAACTTTTGAAAGATTCGAAGGGAAATCTCTTGAGGAAATTGAGATTTCAGGTATGTGTCAAGTTTAACACTTAAAGGTCCAGTGTGAAGGATTTAAGGTGAAATATCGGTAGAAATAGAATATAGTATTCATAACAATGTTTTCATTAGTTTATAATCACCTGAAAATAAGAATCATGTTTTGCTACCTTTAAAATGAGCAGTTTCTATCTACATATGGAGCACGTCCTCCCCTATAGAGTCCACCATGTTGTTCTACAGTAGCCCAGAGCAGAGCTAGATAGTGCCATTCACATTTTGATCTTGGTCATCGTAGTTTTTTGACATGTTTGGCACATGGGAGAAGTTTCATTTCTGCCACATCACTGCTAGATGCCACTAAATCCTAAACACTGGACCTTTACGGTGTTGATGTGGAGATTTATCTATTTATAGTTTACAAACAAAAGTTTTGTTTACATCCAAAGTTTTGTTTACATCCAGAGTTGTATTTATCAATTAGCCTGTTTATACCCACCTGGTAACGCATACATTTTGATGATCCAAACCCCAGGGGACAGCAGATACACATCACTGTTCACACCTGTGTCTATTATGCCTATCCAGCATGGACTTGATGAAATAATGGACATAGCTACTGTGGCATCACCCATTTGTGCACTGCTGTTTTGAAGCCTCAAGTTCGGCATTTTGGCCGTTGTCATCTTGTTATGTTAGAGCCAAAAGTGACCATATTTACAGTACAGTTGTCATGAATGTGAAAATAAGCTGTCAAGACCAAAACTGTTTATTTTTTTTCGATTATTTTTGTTGAATTTTGCCTTTTATGATAGGCCAGTTCAGATAGGGATGATATGCAGCAAAGGGCCTCATGCTGAAATCAAACCCACGCCGCTGCAGAAGACTCAGCCTATATGGGGTGTACACTGAGCTGGAGATGGCCCCTTGACCCCTCTTGTTGTTTTTACCAGACTGTAAACAAGTTTATTTCTACTATACAGTTGAGCATTTTAACACTGGGGGCCATGGAGATTGACTCTGTTTTGGAGCCAGCCTCAAGTGGCCATTAGAGGAACTGCAGTTTTTGGCAACTCGATGGTGGCTTCATTTTTCAGCCTTGGAGGTTACCACTTGATCTCCAGCTGAACCAGTTGTGTCCAGATTTCATTACTGGCTATGTCACTTACGCTAGGTCAAAGGGACCCATGCATGGTTATTACGTCCACACTCTTGCTAGCTGCTTGCTAGTCAAGTTAGTGCTTGTGACAGTACAGCTGGAGATATGAATGAAATCTTTGTGAATGCGTCATGTTATAAAGCATTTGCACGGTGTCACCAACAACCCCCACAGCCTGCATTGATGACGTAGTTCTTGTCGGGGCTGCATCAGGAGGCATTCACGTTAACACTACAAAGGATATGTGGTTAAATGCATTCCAGTCCACCTTGGCTTGACTGCTCAGATCTCATTGCACCTTAGTGGTCATTTACACTTGTATTTAGGGCTGTCCACTTGTGATTGGATCACCCAAGATGCATGCTAATACCAGGTATAAACAGGTTCATTTAGGTCTAAGAAACAAGTTGGCTGCATTTCCTTTCTCAAAACGTTTTTTTAAACATGTTTAAACCTGTGATGTTTCCTTCCATGGTTAGTCTGTAGTGGTCGTCTTCTTCTCTGCCTCTCACTGGCACATCACTGTGTTTCCTTGGTACATTACCATCAACCCCACAATGTAGCTTTACAGAAAGTCTAACCTGCAAATAAAAGGACGTTTTGGAAGACATAGCCTTTACAAATCTAATTTAATTTTTTATTAAATAAGCAACATTAACTCTTTACGTTTTTATATTAAAGTCTTTATATTAATTGAAACCATGTCATTCAGTGCATTGTTACTACAAATGTATACAATATCTTGCTTTTCTTTGAAGATGAATTGGAGCCAGATGTGGAGCTTGCCGACCCCGAAAACAGTGATAATGAAGAATCAGAGAATTCTCTTCTGAGCGGTATGTGTTAGACACAAACTACCCATTGATCTGAATCATACATTCTTTCAGAGAAGTTTTCCACGTAGAAATATTTAGTGGCATTAAGGCTGGTTATAGGCATCACAACACAAGTATTCTCATGCTTAAATTAATTTAACTTTCAAAAATAGTGATTTTATTGCAGCAATAGATTAAGTATGAACAAAGGGTTGGTAGAATGTACATCAAGTGTTAGATTAAAAGTAAATAATGAACAAGATAAGTGTTGATAATCTTCTCACACAGCTCTACCTGTATCTCCTGTAGGTGTCTCCTTCACTAAAGGCTCCTCTTCAGCAAAAAAGAAACGCAGTAGAGGTTCCTTATCGAAGAAGACACCTAGCCAAGGCCGGAGCAAGAAGCGGGAGAGTGAAAACAAGCCATCTGAGCAGAGTGATGAGAGAAATGAAAAGGTGAATACAGAGCAGGATGACAGTTCAGAGGAAATACCTGCGAGCTGTGACGTCAACACACCTGAAGTAACAGTTCCTCGCAAGAATGGGGACAGTACAAACATTTCTTTCAGTGATGACGACGAGGACATGAATGTGGACTTTGACATTGACATAGACACCGATGACGACATGGTTGGAAATAAGGAAAACGATCAAGATGGTGACACAAATGGCTCAACACCTTTAATGCCACATATGAAAAAACAAGCTAACAAGCAGTCCAGTGTTGCGGACCTTGACAAGACCATGGAAACTGATGCAGTGAACCATGAGGAGAGAGAAGATCAAAAGAAAGGAGGTGAGTTTGATTGGAAGGATGTGGATAGGAGATCCTCTGACATCTTAAATACAGGTAAAGTCCAGTTCAGACCAAAGATTCACGACGTAGCAAAACAGTTTAAGAACGTTGCAGAGGGAGCTGCAGCGGTGTGAACTGGTCCACCTCAGCTCGACTCAAACTAGCAGAAGGTGTCACCTGCAACATAGCTTTTCAGGTCGCCAGTGACTGGTTTTAGAACACAAGGCATGCCACCTGCTTTAACAGCCAATTAGAAAATAAGAATCAGATTTAGCTGATTTAGAGGTTAAATCTGAACAAAGTATTCATATGCTTAAATTACTTTAACTTTCAAAAATAGTGATTTTAATGCAGCAATAGATTAAGTATGAACAAAGGGTTTGTAGGCAAGTCCGTAGGGACATTTCTGTCCATCTCTCTTAATCTGCATTTTCAGTTTGCGCTTAAAAACTTGAATGGAGACATTAAAAAATTTAAAAAAATCTTGAATATTGCTAAAAGAATTTTACGCTTGGGGGAAGTGGAAAAGTTGGTGAAATTGATTAAGTGTAACAGAAACAAGCAGTGAATAAATGATGGCATACAGCCATGAGGTATCGTTAATTCATAGGCCACTAAAGCTCTCTTCATTATCTCTAGATTGCTTTTAATACACTTATGCACACAGGGCTGTAAGAACTTTTCCTAGAGCACATAACTATAATCTTAGTTGTTTCAGACTATATTTTTTGATTGTCCTCTGTGCTTTCCATTATTATACATCCATTGTTTTCCTTCATGTGAGAGATTTGACTGGGGATCTTTCAACTAGGTTATCTCGTTGCACCCTTGCCTGCTGTGGTGCCTGACTGGAGAATTAGCGCCACCTGCTGCTTATCTTGATGCATCAACGCCTAATGTTCATGTAACAGTAGTAGATGGAAAAGCACATAAATTTGTATTATCTTCTGCCGATTATCTAATTTGATGGGAGCCCAACTATTTACAGGTTTATATTGGAGTCAGGTGACTTGGTTACTTTGCCAAGTTGGGGGTGTGCAGCCTGTCGCCTGACGCTCTTCCTCCACCAGCTCACTGTAGCTGTGCCCCTTTGTCCATTGCTCTCTGCAATATTTCAAACAAGTTGACAAAAAATGCTGAAAATGGCTCTTGTCTTGTTTTGGAGACAGATTTTTGATGAAGGATAGCAGTAAGCTCTAAGCTCAATGAAAACATATTTTCTGTGATTACTTCATAATAAAAGTCAAAGCGTGTTATGTCAGTTAAATGCTTCTAATGTGAAGCTAAAGCAGTCGAAAAATGTTCGGTTTGCATTTGCAGTATCTTATTACAGCATTGTTTCCACAAGTTTTGCTCTTGACACAGTTCGTATTATTGCTGATATATAAATATTGCAATACTTACAGATACTCAGTGGGCCATAGGCTCAGTCAGATTAGAAAGTAATTTAACAGACATTTATTTAGATTAAAATCTTCAAGATTATTACTTCAAAATCAATTTAATTCCATTACCCACAGGAGTGAGAAAGATTCACTTTAAAACAACAAATTAACATTGTCAGCATTTCGTTTTTGAACAATGTTTTTGGGTGTATTTCTTTTTTATTACACAAAACAGGAGGACTGTTATTTCTATGAACTTCACACTAAAACCGAGCAAAATAATTTATATATTTTATCTAATAAGTGCACTGTACTTAAGAGTGGGAGCCATAAGCAAAGAATATAGGACATAACAAATTACTTTAATGCCATAACCAAAGCCTGACATATAGATATTTATATCTAAAATACTTTGCAGAGTTATGAGCACATACATTTTTATCTATGATCAACTTACTGAGATAAAGGGGAATCACTTGCATCGTACTTGACACATTACAGAGCTTTATTCAAGGAGGTGAATCAGAATTAACTCAGCAGTCCTTGAAAATTTGTTCACTCCTCTTAATAGCTTTATTAATTGTATTGAAATACCACTAAAAATCTACTACAAGGCAGAGAATAATAATAAACATCCCAACAATAATAACACTCCCTTGGTGAACCTTGGTGAATTTTTAAGTCTCCATCTGAATGTACATCAAGTGTTAAAATAGAAGTAAATAATGAACAAGATAAGTGTTGATAATCTTCTCACACAGCTCTACCTGTATCTCCTGTAGGTGTCTCCTTCACCAAAGGCTCCTCTTCAGCAAAAAAGGAACGCAGTAGAGGTTCCTTATCGAAGAAGACACCTAGCCAAGGCCGGAGCAAGAAGCGGGAGAGTGAAAACAAGCCATCTGAGCAGAGTGATGAGAGAAATGAAAAGGTGAATACAGAGCAGGATGACAGTTCAGAGGAAATACCTGCGAGCTGTGACGTCAACACACCTGAAGTAACAGTTCCTCGCAAGAATGGGGACAGTACAAACATTTCTTTCAGTGATGACGACGAGGACATGAATGTGGACTTTGACATTGACATAGACACCGATGACGACATGGTTGGAAATAAGGAAAACGATCAAGATGGTGACACAAATGGCTCAACACCTTTAATGCCACATGTGAAAAAACAAGCTAACAAGCAGTCCAGTGTTGCGGACCTTGACGAGACCATGGAAACTGATGCAGTGAACCATGAGGAGAGAGAAGATCAAAAGAAAGGAGGTGAGTTTGATTGGAAGGATGTGGATAGGAGGAGATCCTCTGACATCTTAAATACAGGTAAAGTCCAGTTCAGACCAAAGATTCACGATGTGGCAAAACAGTTTAAGAACGTTTCAGAGGGAGCTGCAGCGGTGTGAACTGGTCCACCTCAGCTCGACTCAAACTAGCAGAAGGTGTCACCTGCAACATAGCTTTTCAGGTCGCCAGTGACTGGTTTTAGAACACAAGGCATGCCACCTGCTTTAACAGCCAATTAGCTTGGCCAAGTCAGTTACAAACTATCAGCAGATGGTGTGTTCACTTGCTGTGGCAACATTGCTGCATTCTCTGACAACAGAGTCCACTTCATTTACCGTACATCCTTGTGGCTGATGACACATGTGTCTGTCTCCATCCTCATGGCTTGTTGGTGTCAGACGGTGGGTCGCTGCTGCTGGTCACTGTATGTGTGCACGTCACACACACAGGTACTCATTGACCGATTACTTGGCGTTGGTTATTTTAATTATTGTGGTGGTGCATGTATTATGACAACAGTACATCTGAGGCTCAGTCTGTTTGTTTTTGTTTTTGCTGTTTCATCACTTGCCTACTAGTGCTGTAGCTATAGCAAGTATCTCACAATCACTATCCCCATTCATATTTTAAGAAGCTACAAATTATATTTAGCTACAAAATAAACTTGAAAGGCTGGAAATCAGAAGAGAAGTACAGAGAGTTGTTCCTGTGGAGATGATGCACTGTCTTGTCTAATCGCGTTGATAGAAACTTTCTGTCCTCAGAATGTTGTAGACCAGCGCATTGCAAGTTGCAAGTTTCAGCTCATCTCGTTGCAAATCCTTGGTCCGAACTGGGCTTAAAATAAATTTGGTTGCTCAATCCCATAAAATATTATACTCTCTAAGTTCTACCGCCATGACTGATGTTCAAATACAGTAGCTCACACAGGAGGCAGGTTTATTCCTAATCAGAAGATTATTTATTATTGACTGTTGTCACCAACACCAGCGTCATATATAGAAGTAGCACTAAAACTGGGACTTAAACTCTTCCACACTATTCTGTTATACCACAAAGGCCAGTTTAGCTCGTAATTTGTCAAGGATGTATGCTCTGACTACGTTCATGAGCTTGATTACTTGACTATATTACAGGAATGGCAGACTAATTTACATTTCAGGGACCACATAGTTCAACTATTTTCACTCCAAATGTTGTATTTTTTTTTTTTTTGTCATCATTTTTTTATTTTATTTTATTTCATTTCATTTCATGCAAACCCCTTACCCCCACCCTTGTCCCGAGGGCAACATTAATTATGGACAATTACAGGGAAAAAAATAAATTAATTAATATATAAATAAATAAATAATAAAACAAAACACAAAAAACAGCCATACATAGCAAACATATTCATAAGGTGTTTCTCGAATGTTCGAAATACTGAGCCAAAAGGAATAGACCCCAGGGCATTCCCACATCATGTGGAGGTAAGTGCCCAACACTTTGTGGGGACATAACTGACATAGTGGGCTCTGAGTAATACGGATCAAATGTTGTAGTATTTTAATAGCATTATATATATTTAAAAAATGTACTGAATTAAAAATATATATATTTTGGAGATTCCTCCATATACCACTAGAAGGCGCTCACGTACCACCAGTGGCGTATGCGGCATAGTTCAGGAACCAGTGCTCTTGTAAAAACTCAGGAGATCATTTAAGTCAGTAGGTTTCATCCACTAGGGATCATGAATATCTGTACAAAACTTCAGTGCAGTATGTAAAGTGTGTAGCAAAAACATGGTTTTACCCCCGTATTTGTTTTTTTGTTTTTTGTTTTTAGAAAAGAAGAACAAATCATCAGCTCCAATGCCCAGAATGAAAGAGGTGAAGATATTAATCCCAAAACTGGACATTGTGAGTATCATGTTTCAGTCAGTTTCCAATTTTCTCAAAGTATAGATTAAAACTTTCTTTATACATTTTGGCAACTAGATCACTCTGCTACTGCTTAATGGCTGATGTGACCATGCTCATTTTTATCTTTATGTTTGTTTATTTATTTATTTTATGTCTGGCTTATGCATTGCAAAATTACAAATGTCAAGAGCATAATAATAAAATGTCTCAACAATAGTATATTTTCCATTTTAACAAATTGTAATCGTGTGTTAAACAAGCTTTATGTTTTCCCTAGTGACTGTTTTGTTTTTTTTATTTTGTCCAAGGATAAGTTTCGGCGTTCAGTCCACATTTCCCAGTTACCATCTGAGTGTAACTCTGTCACATCAGTGAAGGATCAGCCCATCACAAACAACAGCAACGAGCATGTAAAATCCTCGTCATCCACAAACGTCAAAGACAAGCCCAACAATGCAAAGGTAGAGGAACAGACTTCTACCTATTAATAAAGTATTGTTGTTCATCAGGTGATTATGGCATTTATTTAAGCATTTAGTCACATTTTCAGTCACATTAAAGTTAGGGTAGGCAGCACTGGCTTTGCCATTTCCATCACAATGAATGTTTTGCCTTTACTTCAATTGATTATGTTTGTATATATAACTTACTCAGCAATATAAGATACACCATTAATCCATGTTATTTATCTTTTATATCAGGAGACACTGATGAACTGTTCCAACTGTAAGTTGAACATGATGAAGGGCCAAACAGCTTACCAGAAGAAGGGATTCACAGACGTCTTCTGCTCCAAAAACTGCCTCTTCAAGATGTTTCCCGTTAACAGACCAGTCAACAAGACCTGTCATTACTGTCTCAAGTGAGTCCGTGAAAAACATCACTTCATCTTAAACCTGCAGCATAGGAACAGGCACGTTTTGAACAGACACTGAAGTCGTTTTTTGACAAATGCTGCATGTCATCTCCTCAATCTCTCCTCCATTTCCTGTCAATCTTCAGCTGTACTATCCAATAACAGCCAAAAAAGGCCCAAAAAATCTTTTACAAAAATTACCTGTCCAAGAGCAGTAATGACTTGTCTGTCTGGCCCTTCTTTTCTGAGTGCTTTCCAATGACTAAAAGCTATATCAGTGATGATCTATGTTTGTGCTCGCTGTTGCTTGCTTTCTCTTTGACTTTAGTCTTTCCTCTTAATGCAGATTTTCTTTTTTATCTGGAGCATCCACTCAGTAAACTTTCCTCGGGAGCTTCTAATGCTGAATACATATCAACCAGTGGCTAAGGGCAGCTTGTTCATGTGTTTTAGGTGGGGAGAAATTCTTTGTGACATAGGTCAACATGTCACAGGAGTCATCGGACTCTCTTTGCTGATTGGCTGCGAACTATCCCCAACTTTTAGTTTAGCAACACTTCGCCCACAGAATCAAACTGCCCCAGCTTGGAGCAGCTGCTGCAGCTTTCCATAGACATTGCATGACAACTTGCCGCAGGCCACACTTCCCCACTGCTTGGTGTCTTTTTGCCGTTAAAGGGATAGTGCACTCAAAAATGAAAATTCACCCATTATCTACTCACCACCCATATGCCGATGGAGGCTCAGGTGAAGTTTTAGAGTCCTCACAACACTTGCGGAGATCCAAGGGGAGAGGAGGTAGCAACACAACTCCACCTAATGGAGGCTTATGGCGCCCCAGATTCAAATGTCCAAAAACACATAATTGATAGCCTGGTTCCAGACCATAGACCCCGCCCACTCAACTGAGTAGGCTTGCATCTCTGGTCTGGCATACTTCAATGAATTTGCGATTTATCTCGTCCAAACGATGGACGGACCAATGAACACCGGGGGTTTAGCGATTAGCCAATCAGCGCCACGCTGATGTCAAGGGTAACTGGTGAGGATAGCAACAATAGCGACCGCTACAGATCCTACAGACCACATTAACGATGCTATCGAGGTATTTTGCCACTACTCGCGTTAATGGAGGACCAAACTAAGGAAGCTGCTAAACTGGATTTAACGGCGATGCAGCTGGGCGTGCACGACGACGGAGACATTTTAAACGGGCAATGCTCGCTTGTTTTCGGCACCCCCGAGGCATGGATACTAATGACGTCAGATTCTGGGTGAGTCATTGATCTCTACTGATTGGTTAGGGAAAAACTCAATTTCCCTCCCCCTTGTAAATCGCCTTCAATGGAAGCCATGTCAGACTGAAGGTTCTGGGAGCTTCAGTCTGACACTCAGGCTACATAATTGAATAACTGATTTTCTGCTATAGCTTCTGCCATACTCCAAGCTGCTGCTTTAATGCTTTAGTTTCTCTTCCCTTCCTGCCCCGTTTAGTTCTGGCTGGTTGATGTAAAACAGTTTGCTTCCGGTGCGCCTGCGCATGAAAGTTGCTGCAAACACCACAACTTAAGTATACTGTGTAATACAGAGAGCTATGGGGGCTTGAATGTAGCAGATATTCATTTATTAGTTGAAGTCTGGCACTCCAGCTTTGAAGTAGTAAGTAATATTGTAGTATTTGCATTTTGAATGTTTTTTTTGTATCTTCTTTTTCCTGTCAGGGCAATCTCACAGCCTCTGGACCTCATCATGGCTGCAGTGGACGTTAAGGGAACTATGAAGGACTTCTGCAGTCCCACCTGCCTATTGTCTTTTAAGTCCAACACTGTGCCCACCCAAACACCACAGCAGCTCTGCAGCATGTGCAACAAATCCTGCACCGTAAGCAGAAAACAAATATAAATGTTTCTTCAACGAAACTATTCATTTTAACCACAAACTCTTTGTTGCACTTACCGCTTCTTCATCATTATCTTCTGCAGACCACATGTGAGTTCGCCCTAAATGAGGCTGTCCTGAAGTTCTGCAGCAACTCCTGTTTGGAAGATTTACGCAAGAACATGGCTGTCTGTGACAGCTGCAGCTCCACCTGCCTTAAACCACTGAAGCTGAAGCTGAAGGGGGGGACCAAATCCATCTGCAACCAAAAATGCCTGGACGAGTTCAAAGAGGTGCCAAAATATCGTAACTATGATCACTTAAATTGTCAAAGAGAAAAGATTACAGCATGGATAATGCATCACATGTGAACACAGTAAGATAAGATAAGATAAGATAAACTTTATTGTGCTGCAGGGGAAATTCGTCTTGGGCAGTACAGTGCAAACAGCTGCAATATTCACATACATACATACATACATACAATCAACACAGACAAGTTGCTAACATGAGTGCACTGAGTGTGTTACAGTTGCAGACTACTGGTGCAAGAGTAGTGCAACCATTTGCCTTGTATGTAAGGTTACAAACAAGGGAACTACAGGTATTGCACTGGCCTATCTCAAAGTGCAAGTGAGTGCAGATAAAACAAATAAATACAGAGGTCAAATAAAAACACCAGTAAACCAGTTAAAATGATATTAGATCAGTTGCGGGACCATAGTGCAAATAAAAACAATACTAGATAAGAACAACAATAACCAGACCATTTAGGCATAAATAGCCCTGCGCACATACGGCTCAACCAGGGGGGCATTGCAAAGCCAGCAGGTGAGCAGGCAACCACCTATTAGCATAATTGAGGAGAATTCAGTAATAAGCAATGGTAAACAGTGATTAACGGTGAATTGACGGTAAAGGTTCAAAACCATCATATAGTGTCCAAGCCTGGAGCACAATCATGGTTTACTAGAAATGACAGGGGGCTTGACATTTTATATACAGGATTCCCATTGGTCTTTGAAATCCTTGAAAGTTTGTGATTTTTAGGGTAAAACAAATCAAGACTTTGTAAGTTTTTGAAAACAGTCATTAACATTGATTCGTATCTCAGACTATGCCATAGTGGTCCCTTGAATTAGTGGTATTGGGCCTGGAAAGCCCTTGAAAAGTCTTTGAATTTGATGATCGAGAAGGTGTGGGAACCCTGTATTTAAATGCTCAGGCAGCACGGTCAACAGTATAGCTGGAGGTGTAGAAAAGGTAGGCTCATTAATAAACAGAGCCTGTCAAATAGATATTTTGCATAGTTTAATCATATTTGGTTTTGTTCCACTATAGTTGCTTTAATTCTCCTTCAATGTACCAGAAATTGAAAACTAGTAATATGTATAAAGATGTAGATTATAATAGCTTTATAATACTAATTAGCACAATAATGATTTGGGGATAAGGTGAAATATTCCCAAAATAGAAAGCTGGGGTTCTCTGTATTTTTGTCAGTGTCAACAGATTCCTTAAAAAGACCAAACCCAACGATGTGCAGCACTCAGCCGACCAGAAGTGGGTCATTGTGGGTTTTAGCTCCCTCAAACAGGAGGAGTTACTGGGGCAGGATTAAACAGTGCATTTGTTGGGGACTATTTTCAGCCACAGATTAATGCACATTTGGGTGTGCTAGTGAGTATTTGTGGTACCAAGGGCATCGCGGTCAGGCCAGCTGCTGTTCAGAATCTGTTGCACCTCTGTTGGTGCAGTTATGGTACAGGCACTGAGAGTAACCAGTCACAAACTTAAGAAAGACTAGGTACAAGCCTTTGAGCTCCAATTATAGTTGACATAGTATATCTTGTTGAAGTTATGATACATTAACTTATTCTGATCCACCATTCTAAAGTAGGAGTAGTTAAAGACACCTGAAATGTAAGTACACATTGTAATACCCTGACAATTTCTTTATCTTTTAATAAAATCAAATACAATAATTAGATCAAGTTACCTCCACGTCTATATGTAATATGTTTGTGTTCATCTAAAACACAAAGTTATCAGATGACACACTGATTTTGGTATTGGTCTTACATGATAGTAATAATGATATTAGTAATAGTGACTCAAAAGGTTGTAGCACCTTTCAAGGTACCCATGATTGCTTTACATTTATGAATGTAGAACAAATAACACACAAACAAAAATTAGTGTGTGCAGTGTAACAGGATTAACTGAGTCTATGGGCCGTGGTGAACTGGTGGGTTTTCAAGAGGTTTTTTTTTTTGAAGATTGCAAAGATTCCATTATTGCAGCGTTACAGATTTCCCTGAAAGTCTGCAGGTTGGTATTGGAAGTGATGAGCAGAGCCATGTCTGAGGGCATAATAACAGTGGGGATGATTTTTTTTTTTCCCTATGTTTCCTCATATTGCTACACAAGAGTGGCTTCGTATTTAAAATGGGTTCAGGGAATGTTTTTTTTTTTTTTTTTAAATTTCAAAGGTTTGCTCAAATTTCAGCTCAAAAATATACACATTTGTTCAAATAATGACAAATGTGTATATTTGTTATAATGGCTCACTGAGTAGGAATAGTATAGTGCTGTACACTGTTTCATTGCTGTTCTCTTGCTAGGGCAACAGCTTTGGTACCTGTTCAGTTCCTGTCAGCTACTGCATTAACAAACAGTCCAACAGGTAACACAGAAGGGGCTTCTGTAGAATTTTTATGTTGCCATTTTCTAAATGTCTTTACCGCATATTCGCTTTATATATTTTTAGTGTGATTTTTTGTTTTGCGGTCGCTGTAGGTCAAAAAACATGTGCCCCGTGTGAGGCTCGAACTCACGACCTTCAGATTATGAGACTGACGCGCTGCCTACTGCGCCAACGAGGCTACGTAGAATGGGGCGTTTACGGAGGTTACGTAGCTGGCAAATTGTTGGAATCTATTGGCGTTCAGAGCCGATAAACAGATCTGGGTTTGTTTGGCAACATATTGTCACATTTTCAACACGATAAGTGTCAAATATTATTTAAAAAACAGCAGTAAACAAATCTCACTTTGAGGTCCATTAAGTGAACGTTGAGCGATTGTTTTGTCCGTAAATAGCTCCGTAAAAATTGCAATGGCCGAACTTCATCTGACCGATGGAGCGTAAGACGAGGTCTACATCACATATAAAGTGTAATGTGTAAATTAAAGTCGTGTAGGAAGCGTCAGATCCGTAGTAAAAGTGTCAATACCACACTCTGACAATACTCCATTTCAAGTAAAAGCGCTGCATTGAAAAAAATATTTAATCAGGTAAATGTGTTGAAGTATTAAAAGTGAAAGTACTCAATATAGAAAGGCCCCAAAATTATATGAAATAGTATTAGTATTATAGATGGTTCAGAGTTTGGTGGCGTTCGCTTTTCTGTTAGTGCTTTTTGATTGCTCGCAGCACCTGTACCGTAATTTCAGGAGTAGACGAGCAACGCATTCTAAACAGCGGCTGACTTAACTTGGGTGACAGGCGGTGCACATCTGTAGGACTGACTCCTGTGCTGCTGCTGTAAGGGAGGCGAGTCTGCTAAGTGTCTGGACATGAAGTGCTCTGTGCCAGGTTGTGGAAATGGCCGCACCTCAAGATTATCTATCCAGCAAAAATTTCACTTTTTCCCGTCCGATCCGGTTCTTTGCTGCGATTGGCTGGAGGCCACCAAGAACCCTCTTTTCGATCCAAAAGTTACCACAGTGCTCATGGCCAGGGCTCATGACCTGCGTGTGTGCAGTGACCACTTCACACATCAGGACTATGTGGGGGGGAGGAGAAGTTATTACGCTGCGTTGAAGCGAGGTGCTGTCCCGTCACTGTTCCCGTGGTCAGAGCCAGAATCAGAAACGGTACCGACATCTCTGTCCCTGCAACAGGTAATGATAAGCTGACAGCATATGGTCGGAAATAACGTTCAGCCCTGCTGCATTACCTTTTGTCTTAAATGTTTTTATTTGGAAATGTTTACAAACACACATTAAAGTGAACATGCAGTATTTACATTTAACAAACAACATGTCCACCCACCCTCCTAAACACAGAGCACCCCCACTTACACGCACCCAAACTATTTTTATCTGATCCCTGTTGTAAATCAAAATGACAAAAACTTATAGTGATAAATATAGAGATACAGAAAGTGAATGGTATTAAACACAGGGGACTGATTTCTAATAGTTTTCTGGCACCAATCCAATCATGAGGGATATTTTTTAGTTCAGGGCAATACCACAGAAACACCTCCCTGAGCATGTGCAGTGGTGTCTGCCTGTCACAGAAATATCCCAAGATAAAAAAAGATGTCACTATTATTAGTCTGTGGAGCGGTCACAAAATAAACAACGCTGGCTGTAGTCATTGTGATGAAGAAACTTGTCAGTATGTGGCACAGAGGAATAAGATATATAAGCTCTGGCTACACAAGCATTGATTATTAGGACACATTTATTGTTAGTTTTGGTCTTTTGATGGGATTTGTGGACAGTAACAAAAATCTAAAATATCACCAGCCCCTGAAGAGATGATAAATGCATCTGTAGTCAGTAAGTCAGTAGTGTTTGTAATGTGGGATGTATGTGTGGTGTTGTGGATACAAAACAAATAAGAACCAAACCAAAAGGGTAGATGATGATGATGATGATGGCGAAAGTGAGGGAGACAGAATGAAGACCCAGTCTAAATAACCTAGGCCCAGCATGCCCAGGTGGAAATGATCAAGTTGATGGCTCTGCCCATTTCTACCTGCAGGTAACCTCAGAGAAAAAGAAAAGACAGTGGATACGTTACATTTGCACATTACTGCAACAGATAGTTGAATCTTCACATTTCAGTAACGCTGTGTTGGCCATGTAGTTAGGTTTAGGCACAAAAGCCACGTGGTTATGATGAGACACATATGTTTTGGCTTTAAATTGCCCAAGTGCACAGTCCCAGTTGGAAAAGCATCTACATCTCAGTAAAAAAACAACTGCTTTTCGAAACACATTGATGGGTCGCTAAAAAACACCCATGTTTGTTAGCTAGAATGCCACTGAAGGACACAGCAATAAATTGCTTGAAAAAAACAACCAGTTTTTTTGTTTGTTGGTCTCGAACAGTGGTGGACAGTGGTCTGCACCTGGCAGGCGTCTCACCATAGGTGTCACACAATCCACCATGCACTCCAGCTCCAGCTGACAAAGTCTGCACATATACCATGTTAATTTAGAAACTTTGATATGACATGAAGTAAACCTACAAATGAAGTGTATCCGTGTTTTGCAGAAATGCACATTGCCAACATTGTCTTCTGGTGACTGGCCTGGGAAAATTACTGTTGTTTAGATTATCAAGGCTGACAATAACCCTTTCTTGTTCTGTGATAAATTTCTTAACTTATCATCTTGGAACAAAAAAGAGCATGAAATCAGACAGTTTGAAAATAAGCAAAACACTATCGCCAGCCTTATCCTTTTAATGATAAAGTACATTAAATATGCATGTGTGATTGAACATAACCATGGACATTAATCTGCTGCTGTGACAGCCTCCAGTCTTGCTTGAAGGTTTTCCTCCAGATGTTGGAACCTGGCTGCAGGGATTTGCGACCATTTAGCCACAAGAGCGTTACAGAGGTCAGGCTCTGATGTTGCAATGCAGTTAGTGGTCCAGTTCTTGCCAGAGGTATTGGTCAGGGCTCTGTGCAGGCCAGTCAAGTTCTTCAACACCAAACTTGAAAACTCAGACCTGGCTTTGTGCAATGAAAGCCCATTATTGTCTGGAAAATGTAACTGTGTGCTGTAGCACTAAGATTTCCCATTGATTGGACCTAAGGAGCCCAAAGCAAGGCACTGAGGCGCTGACGAAAAGTTTTAGTGAATAAGATTGTTCTCCTGCAACATCCCTGATAATCTGTTTTCTTTTTCTGTTATTCTGCAGAAAACCAAGACATCCCATCAATGCACCCTGTGCAAGGCATTGCGGCCAGTGTCAGAGATGAGTGATTACACAACTGATGATAAAGTGGTGGAGCTCTTCTGCAACCGGTACTGTGTGACGTCATACAAGCTATGTCCTGTAACTGGAAACAGGCCTCAAGGTACTGGACAATAAGTTTGTCAAAATGGCATTTTGTCTTGATCCCCATTCTCCTCTTTTTACTCCTCTCTCTCCCCGACTCCTTATTCAGGCTGAAAATAGCACTGCATTAAAAAACACCACCCTTTGGTGTGTGTGGTTTGCTGCAAGAAGCAATATAACTATGTGACCTACTTACTAACTTAGGGTAGAAGCACAATTATCAAGGAAAAATTACCAAATCAACAAAATTTGCAGGTCTACAAAATCAAGCAGGTAAAAACACACTGCTTTTAAAACACGGTTTTGTATGAGGCCTTGTATGAGGCCTTGTATGAGGACATGCAGCAAAAGGCCACAGGCTGGAGTTGAACCCGGGCTGCTGCGGCAACACCCTTGTACATGGGGCGCCTGCTCTACCACTAAGCCACTGACGCCCCATAAAACAGGTTTTTCAAAGAATGTGAATCACTGCAACCACGATATGTCCTTGAGCATACAGTTATAAATGTGCACAGAAAATATGAAGCTGATTGGTCCTGTAGTTTGCAAGATTAGGTGCGGACAGAAAGATAGACACACTCACCCACACACGACCAAACTTATAATCCCCTCCCCATAAATATGTCTTCCTATAAGAAGTTATCATGTTTATACATAGATAAACTCTTAAAATGTCCTTATATTTGTTTAAAGCTACTTTATAGGGTGTTAGAAACCATATATTTAATGTTTATATCATGCCTGTAAATGCTAAATAATTAGTGTAGTACAATACCTGTATTTGTAGTAAACTTAATCGCATGTTTCTGATTTCTCTTTTCAGAGGAAAAAAGCTCAGATGGTTTGAAAAAGTGGAGAAGAAGCAAACAATCGAAACAAGGACTGAATTTTGTGAGTATATTTAATACAATAATAATTACATTTCATGGTGTGATAATAAAAATATGAATGTCTTTATTTCCTCTTATTATGTTTATTGTGTGTACCAAACACCAAGGCAAATTTCTTGTGAGTGCACACCTGGCAATCAGCCTTATTCTGATTCTGATGAAGATGTGAGTTAACTCTGCTCCACATTAGGGCTACGTAAAGCAGACGTAGTATTTGCTTACTTGATATAATGTTTTAAATTAATCTAAGCAGGGTTGCTTTGAAGTCAAGGGACGGCTTCTGATCACTGTACCATAACTGCGCATCATCCCACAGGAGGAAGTGGAGTTCAGCGCAGACTCCACTGTAAACAAAAATGATGCATCTGCAGCTGCTGTATCAGACACTACGGTGACACTCGTCATTGCAAGTTCAAAATTAAGCAAAACCTGTTGTACCTGTGAAAAGAGTGTGCCGAGAGGAGCCACAGTGTACAAGCTGAAGAGCTCACAAGAGGTCTTCTGCTCGACCATATGCCTCTTTGAAAGGCAACCCCACATCAAATTAGGCACAAAAACCTGCTACAACTGCTTCCAGTAAGTCCAGGATATTTTTCTCCATGCTCTTCTGTGCCTGTATGTTTGCTTTGTTTGGTGTGTTCATTTGTACTAAAGGGAGAATCAATCTAAAATTTAAATAATAACATGCACGTTTTTTAACACAGTTCAACAAAGCTGAGCAGATAAGCAAAAAAATCTTTCAAATCTGGAAAGAAGCACCAAAATTTGACTGAGTGTACCTCCTGGGTCATTCTTTTGAAAAATCCCATTAGCCACGTAAATTTCAAAATGGCTGCCATTTTTAAAGATGGCAGCCATTTCAACCATCTTTTATGACAGAACTTCATTTTCTGGGCCAGTTTCAATGATTCTGGTGTCAAATGAAAGGTTTTTGAACTATGGGAAATTCAAATTTATACATCAGAAATCCTTTTTATATCTCTTTATGCCATTTACTCAGCAGCAAAACGTTTATTAGAAATGTACTAGTGATGGGCAAAGCAGTTCTTTAGATGTTACTGAATCACTAGAGACATTTCATTAAAAAGATTTGTTCAAAACATTCGTTCACCAAATCATTCAGTGCTTGGCGGGAGGAGCCCTGACTGTGTACTGTGTAGTCCGACTCACTCTCTCTCCATTGCTGCTGCTGCTGCTGCGTCTGCCCTGCACTGGTGAGTCTCATTACTGGCCAGCCTAACTGGCAGCTCTGGCTATTTTACCATTTACTGGCTAAGGTCAGTTCAACCATTACTTTCTGCTATTGGCTAGGTTTCTGACTTCAATACTATTGGTTCTGTGGTGTTGTTAATTCAAGTGTACTTTTGGCTTACTAATGCCAGTAAACAGTTTCTGGTTGGTAAACTGGAATGGCTAGCCTAGCTTGTTTTAAGTGCTCAATATGCAACTCCCAGGATATTGTGCCACATTTGGCTTCTTTCTGTAAAAATTCTGAAAAAATGCAATTGTGTAGTACAGCAATAAATAATTCACAAAGCTGCAAAGCCTGCCATAAAAACTGGACATGCAGTGTTTTTCCCATTCCCCGCTTCTTCCGCTGCTTCTTCCTCACCTTTCCGCACTCCTTTTTCGCTCCTTCTTTTGTTTCTTGTTTCCTTTCTTCCTGACTGTATAGCCCATGTTATGTAGTTAATTTATGTCTCACTTCATTTCTCAGTGTTCTTAACTGTTTTGCTGTCATCGCGCTTTCTTCACTTCACTTTTCTTTGACACACTGTGCCTCAAAAACAAGCTTGTGATAAACACTTTCGTGCACAGCCAGACATAGATGTGGGTCAAACAAAAATTAAATGAAATTTAAATTGGAGCTAGAACATAAAATGAGTCTTTGTGTCACTGTTAGGTACATGTCAATAAAACAGTCTTTTTCTGCCCAGGATGAGCGCCTCCACCATGTCTGGCTCGGTGGATGTTAGGAATATGGTAGAAGAACTTGCCCACACTGGCCTCGTTAGTAATTGAACGTGGTCAAACACATAGCATTTTCAGAAATCAGGATTGAATTTGCAGTGTAATGGGAAAAAATAACATGTTTGTGATTTTGTGCTCTTTTAGCTCAACACAAGAGTTGTGCTGTATGCTTTTAAAATTCTGAAAACTAATTTTTCTTAAGCCAATCATAGAAGAAAAAACAAAAGTTTCTTGTGTAAATAAATTTAAACTTCTCCTTTTCTGTTCTTTCTTCCTTCACAGTCCAGATAGAAATGATGTGCTTTGTTTCACATGACATTCCTGAAGTTTTCCTCCTGCTATATAGCTCTTTTTTTCTCATTCTTCTTTTAGGGTTATTTTTTTTCCTTCCTTTCTTTTTCTTCCACTTTTTTTCCCTCTCTTTTCTTCTCTTAAACAGCTGTATGATCTAGATCAGTGTTTCTTCTTCAATCCACTCTAGACATCTTCTGTGCCTCTCAATACAATAAATTCTTAAAAACAATCATTGAAAAGATGTCTGTGTTATTGGACAATTTAAAACAATCACTTCTCTTCCCTATATGAAAATGGACAAAACAGATCTTGGTGTATGTTGAATAAAAACAGAGCCCTCAGTCAACCTGCTTCTCAGTCCAAAGAGTACATGCAAATTTGCCTGTAGCTAACACTAATAATTACTTTTTGTCACTGCTTTTTGTACATTTATGTCATTTTCATTTGAAAAATTGTATGTTCAAGGAAACTTTTTTCATTCTTATGAGAAGAATCCTAACAAGGCCTTTGTCTTTTCTGTCTCACTTTCCGACTTCCTCCTCCTCTTTCTGTTCTCCTCTTCTTCTCCTTCCCTTGTTCCCTTCTTCTTTTCTGTCCAGTCTTCTGTTTATTTGTCTCCTATCCTTTCTTTTTCTCTCTTTCTTTCCATTCTTTGTTTCTTCTTACACAGCTGTGTAAACAATATTGTCCTTTTTTAGATAATTTATGTTTTTTATAACACTGTCTAGACATGTCAGTCTGTCAGGCAATTAAATTTTGCACATAAGAGGCTAATTATTAAATTTTAAATCAGTACAACTTTGTGTCACTGTACAATGTAAATGATCTCTCTCTGTCTTCAGATGATGAACAGACCAGCCATGATTGGGGAAATGAATACATGAGTGGTGCAGCATTTCAAGTCTTTAAATGTACTACATTTTATGAAAAAATCAGTGCTGTTGAGTCAAGAACAAATGATGTCAACTTTTAAAATCAGATTTAACAAATGTTTTTCAGTGTAAATCAAAACATAATTACTTCAGATGTGAGTTTGCATGTTTTATGTCTTTTGATCTATAGCCACAATGTCTGTTTTAAATTGTCTGCCTCCTGTTTATGTTAAATCTGAACTAGTGATTTATTAAAGAAAATGATCTACTGAAAGGTTAACTTTTTTCAGTTGAAGTATAAGTCTAATAAATGAGGCTTTTATAACTTTAGGAGTTTTTTCTTTCCTCCTCTGACTCAGGCTGTTTCTTTTAAGATTCACAGTCTATCTGCATTAATATCTCCATCCACTGGATTAAAATAGTTTTTATTTACCTGTTGCCATGAATTTAAGCTCCATTGATAAATTTTTGTTACTCAGGACATACTCAGGTGACTGAAATCAATCAGCTTTAAGGTTTGAGTTTCATTCAAATAAATCATCCATTTTATCATTTGTTAATCATGGAATGCTCTGTATTTAATAGTGAATTATTTTTCAAAACTGTCAAATACTATCAGAGCTCCAAATGTTGTGCACATACATGTTTGGCCATTATTGAAATAAAATGTATAATTAGTAACATAGATGAAGCATCCAGGAACTATCATTGAGATATAACATAAAAGAAATGTGGTCATTAACCACAGTGCATTTGATCAGTAAAAGACAATTTGAGAAAATCAGAGTGCTGTTTAATCATGTACATGATGTATTTAAAAGCAAACTGTACAGATGAATTTTCCGTGTCCAACCAAAATCTGACAGTGAAACAATGTCTATTTCTCATTGATCTAACAGCCTGTAGCCAGATGTTTGTTTCTCCACCTTTTTTTATCAATAATAATGAACAAATAAATGGTTACTTTCTTAAAATACTGCCTGACCATCTCTTCCATAAAAGGAGCAACATGATATATTTAATATTTTATTAATCCTCTGCTGTCTTTACCTCTGTTACTGAGTCATTTCAGCAGGCATGTAAATAAGGCTAAAATCTGTTTTTATTTATGGAGAATGCTTGTCAGAGCATGTGAAGGTCTTGAACCCATCGGTGTATTCAGGTCTGACTTCATAATCTGCAGCCCATTTTCATTCAGTTTATTTCAGAGGTGAATTTCATTTCCGAGGAACTACCAATGAAAGATAGCCCGACTGAGCACAAAAAGGAAAGATGATGATAATAAATGTATGATTATCTTTGTCATTATACACACAATATATTAATTATTAATCAGTGACAGCTCGTCCTGCTGAATGATCAGAACACATGTGAATGCTTCCGGTCTGCGATATCAGCCTGAAATGTACTCATTATAAATGAATGCTTTTTTTTAAATCAGGCATATAAATCTCTATGGGTTCAATTGTAGCGTCTTTTCTATCCAACCAGCAGTATAATTATGTGCTCCTGATGGTGATTTCATGTAAATGTTCTTACTTTGTGTGTTCATGCGTTTAGGTGGTAATGTAAATCATGGACATTAAATGTGTTGTATTTTTCTCAAAATGTTTAATAAATCATCAACTGTCCCAGAAATAGTGTTTACTGAAACTCATTTTGTTATTCCGACATCATGAGCAGCGCCACTCGCTGATCACATTAAGATCAACATGGCTAGTTTCCAAAGGCTGATCCAAATTTTATTTATAACTATAAAGTTGACCATAGTCTCAAATTCCACCCTTTCTATGGATATTCTCTACCATTAACCATGCATGGCGTGAAAAATGAAGGCACAGGAGCAGAGCTCCATGATAAAATCATTTTTTGTCATCCCATCACGCTATAAATCCAGATCAATTATCTAAAATAAAAGAGCGATTTCTGATATTATACAGATCTTGTTATCATCACTGTTATTAATATCGTATCTCATCTTCTGTGTGTTTCTCCTGATATCGTTGTAGTGCTTTCAAGATGAAATATCTCATACTGTCAGTTGACTGTCAAACTTGTATGACAAGACCAGCCACTTCTCATGGGAGACAACTGCAGCCTAATTATGCATGCTGACACCGTAGTCATATTTGAGAGGACCTCCCCGTGTCAATGCCCAAATGCCCCCAATATATACTGAAAACAACAACAAAAATGTTCAGGTCAGGTCAAAGCAGTGATATATGATGCATTGTATTAAGTTGTAGGGTATGCCTGCATTTAATCAGAACACAAAATGAATTTCCACTTAGCTATAATAAAATGTTTTCTGATTAAGACTGACAATGACTCAGTGAATACCTTACTCAGTTTTATTTGATTAATGGTAAAACAGGTCTCTGTCTACATTCAAAGGTATTTATGTGGGCAAACTGATGAAAAGTAGTCTGTTGATGACCACAGTGGATTGTTCAGTCATTCATTCATTCATTCATCTTCTAACCGCTTCATCCTCTTGAGGGTCGCGGGGGGGCTGGAGCCTATCCCAGCTGACATCGGGAGAGAGGCAGGGTACACCCTGGACAGGTCGCCAGACTATCGCAGGGCTGACACATAGAGACAAACAACCATTCACGCTCACATTCACACCTATGGACAATTTAGAGTTACCAATTAACCTAGTCCCCAATCTGCATGTCTTTGGACTGTGGGAGGAAGCCGGAGTGCCCGGAGAGAACCCACGCTGACACGGGGAGAACATGCAAACACCGCACAGAAGGGCTCCCACGCCCAGGATCGAACCGGCAACCCTCTTGCTGTGAGGCGACAGTGCTAACCACCACACCACCATGCCGCCCTTGTTCAGTCATTGTAGAGCCAAATTAATTCAAATTTACCCATTTAACGGGTCACTTCAGCCATCATCACAACAATTGCCCCCCCTGAGAAATTTGGCAGGAGCCGCCACTGATTTCCGACTTCTGTTTATATATAAGTAAATATGCTGAACCATTGCAATGGATTCAGAGTTTGCAGTGACGCCAATTATGTTCCGCCTCGTTAGTTCACTGCACGGAGCGTTTAACCTGGCAACAACTGCAGCCGGCTCAAATGTGATTGGTCAATATCACGCGGACTATAAACAGCCTAGCACCGGAAACCAGGGCTCCTCCGCTCTTCTTCCGGAGGCAAGATCTCCGGGGTTTGCCTACAAACTACATGCATACACACTGAATGTACAGTCTGTAACGTTATATAGAGACTATAAAGTGACTGGCATTACTTCTCATTGTTGGGAATAAACAGACTGCTAGGGAACATTTTATGTTGTTGTTCCCTCGGGAGTTGTGATTTATGAGTGTGGAGTTAGCATGTTCTCCCCGTGTTCCAGTGATTATTTTGAGGCGTACTTTCGTCCCATCCCACCATCAATATATGTATGTAACATAGAGTCACTGGCCACTTTGTCAGTGGCCATTCCCCTCAGCCCCTTGTTGCTCGGCAGCCTCAGCCTCTCTTCTTGCTTTCTCTTCTTCCAAAACCTGCAACTGTTCCTCTGTATATTCTGTCTCAAATAAAGAAGGTTCTGGGTCTTGGTTAATATAAAAGAAATCATCATCGTCATCCACCAGAAAGTCTACCATGATCAGCAGTCGGCTTCTTCTCAACAAACTTGTTTTGATGACGGGAGTAACTGCACTAAACATACGCTGTTTGAAATCAGTCCGCCCAGCAAGTACTGTATGTCTGGAATGTAGTTCCGGCTGTGCATTTGGCTTCAAAACAACTCTGTCTCGTAATATTACATTATTATTTCATAGCATGGTGAATGTGTTAGGTACAGTTCTCCACAAGAGCGTTTGGAAGTCATTTGATGGTGTATTTGATTAGTTTTGAGGGAGAGAGGGGCCGTTCCGTTCACCTCCGTTTTGTGCGCTGAGCAGCAGGCACCTCTGCCCCACCAATCTCAGAACAGCAGGAACTGATTAGACTCACAAGTCAGTCTTTAGACGCTTTGCTTAACTAAAGACTGATGTCTTTCTCCCTAATTTTGTGTTTAGATGGGCAGATACAATTTCAGAATTGTGACATTATGACAAGTCACCCAACATTAGTTTGATTGATATTACCTGGAGTAAATAATATTAGGAAAAAAGTTGGGGTTTTTTTCCTGAAAATTTATAAAAATGGAATAATCTGCTTTTGCAAATGAATTCTTCATATGTAGTAAGCATTCTATAAATGTCACATCTGATTCTGCCCTGTTTCTCACATTGTTATCTATATTCCTGCAGAAAAGTGAGACACCTCAGCTGTGCCCCATGTGCCAGACGTCCCATCAGTTGTCAGACATGGTAGAAAATAAAAACGATGAGGGCAGGTTGGATTTCTTCTGTAGCAGCAGGTGTCTGATGGTACACAAGGCTCAGTCTTCCACCGTGTCAGGTGCTGCACTTTCATTTTTTTTCCTACTCTCTCCACTGCCATTATTTGCATTGCTAATAACATACTACATACTTTTGGACTGAATTGAGAAACCTTTTTGCAAAAATGTTCTGAGAAGTTCATATTTTATCATTTTATTTTCAATAAAAGTAGGTTGTAACCATTTAGCACATTTAGCATTTATAGAAAAAAATATATGAGCTTTGCCTGCCTACTGTGCATTATCATTTGTCTCATTTTTACTGTGTCTTTATAGGAAAGAACAGCCCAACACCTGATGCATCCTCAGTTGAAGAGATAAACATTAAAGAAGTGAAGCCATTGCTTGAAGAGAACGACATTAAAGAAGTGAAGCCATTGCTTGAAGAGAGTGACATTAAAGAAGTGAAGCCATTGCTTGAAGAGAACGACATTAAAGAAGTGAAGCCATTACTTGAAGAGAACGACATCAAAGAAGTGAAGCCATCGCTACCATATTTGGACTGTGTGAGTATTATCTATAATAACTGAAGTACACCAATTTAAGGCACATGTCCAATTTGAGCAGCCACAGCATAAATATGGTCTCTACTACTTTTTGTAGCGATGGATGGGAATGTACTGTGCAGCAATATGAACGTAGTGTGTACAAGTGAGGGGGTAGATATGCTGAATTATACAGCAGTTAGTCATCACAATTCTCCACACAGACTGCTCTGTCGTAAATGTTGTGCAGCTAATCTGTTTCTCTCGTCACCTCTCATGAAGATTAAAGAAGAGCCCATCGATGAGGAGTACAACCAGAATCTCCCATCCTCCATTTCCACAGATGACATCAAGGATGAGCCTAAGGCAGGAGATGTGACCAAGGTAAGAAACATGATACAGTTCATGGGAGATAGAAAACCTTTTTTCTTAAAAAAAAAAAAAAAAAAAAAAAAAAAAGCTTGTGTTGTATATATCTATCACCATAAGGCAGATTTATGAGTTGACATACATTACATTTAAGTTCAGCACTGACAGTGTTAACCTACAGCTAAGTGTACTTATGTCCCTGTTTTCTGTTCTGTTCTGTTTTGTTTTGTTTTTTATTATGTATCATGACCCTTGTATGTTTTAATGGCTCTTAACACCATGCCGGAGGACTACGGTTGGAAACTAGCCTTTGGCTAACACTGGCACATCTATAGTAATGTATGTTTAATGTGCGCTGTCCTCTTTAAATAAATAAATAATAATAATAATAATAATAAGTATGCAAATATCATAGACTGTGTATAAATTTGGACATTTTGTCCCCACTTAACCCTCACTGTACAAAAATGAGGCCAAAATATCCCAGATACGGCTGCTGCCATCTTGTGCTGGTGACCTCATTTGGAGCCAGAGTCTGCGCAGTAGTGATCTCTGTGGTGTCGAGTTCGTGACCAAACACCCCTATGACCAATCCAAGCAGTGCCATTGAGCACAGAGCACACAGATCAGTACACATAGCTGTCAATCATGATGTCAAACCTCATTTTTATAGTGTCAAGTAACATACTGCAGCATGATAAAAACTACCTGAAATGACAGAAACCATCTTTGGAAAAAAAAATATATATTTGACGTGTACTTGTGAGTTTTTAGTTTGGCTTATGTCCCATTTACTAACATGGAGGGGACGGGCTTTATGACCTATACTGCAGCCAGCTACCAGAGGGCAGTTGAGACATTTTGGCTTCACTTTAGGGGAGCTGTCATGTCATCTATCTTTTTTATACAGTCTATGTTAAGTACAGATAGCAGATAGTTCATTTCACTGCATTTGAAACAAGCCTTTCTCATCATTACTGTCTGAAATGACTGTTACATTATTTCTTTAGTTCAATAATAAATATCTTTAACATAGATTCTGTTAATGTGTCTTCACCTTAAAGGTTCTGTATATGACATTCAGAGCATTAACATAGCAGCAAACAACTATTCACTATGTGAAGATATAGTGGAGTGATGTCGTCCTGAGCAGAGAATGATGAAAGGCTACCCTGTGTTTCATAATCTCTTCTCTGTCTCATATTTTGGTCGACAGCAAGGCCACATGTACAAGTTTGTGCATGTGACTCCTTGTGTGAATCCCATCAACTAGCTATTGGCCACCATACTGCACTGCACTGCACTCAGAGAGCAGTAACGCCCACCTTCCGGTTCTCCCCAGGTTAACACTGTTAGCTCTGTCAACACTGTTGTGTTAGTGCTGTTTTCACTATAACCATTAGCTGCTAGCCACCAGCACAGCCACCTCCATGTTGAGAACCATGTGCAGACAATCCCAGATCATATGCTTTGACTGTTGTGCACAGCTTCTTTAAACAATAATTGATTTAATAGTAATATGAAAAGCATTTCAGATGATGTTGTCATCACTGATACTGATGAGGAAAATGGTAAAAGAGACACACTAGTAGACATTTAAACATGTATCTAAATGTCCACCAGGTTCCTGACAACTACACAATCACTGTGCATCATCTCACTGTTTTGTCTTTGACAGGTGGACTTGCAGATCGGTTCAGTCTTTTCTTTGACAGAAGACTCGTCAACGGCCACAACACCAGCGCCCAGTCTCACCCACATGGATTTGCCTGCGTCATGCTCCAACTGCAAACAGGTCCTGATAGATGGAGAGACTGTTTATCAGAGGAAGGGCCACGCTGACATCTTCTGCTCCTCTTCCTGCCTTTTGAAATTTTACCAAATGAAGCAAGTTAAGAAGACGTGCCACTTCTGCCTTCAGTGAGTCATGAAGTATTTTGTTTAATTTGGTGATCAGTATCAATAAGGACTTATTTTTTAATGTCTTTTAGCTTAACTCATCTCAGCTGTATCTACACATTTTTAGTGTTTAAGATTGCAGAGGATTAACTGATCTCATCCTTTTTTGTACTTCTAGAGGGATAGCACAGCGTCAGGACATCCTCCAGGCCCCAGTGGATAATGATGGGACGAAGAAGGATTTCTGTAGCCAGACCTGCCTGTCTTCCTTCAACTACAAGAAAATCATGTCAACCAAAATACCCCTCGTACCACTCGCGTCACATTCACAATGCAGCATGTGCAGCAGATATTGCATTGTAAGAGACAATGGAACAGATTCCAAAAGATCACATTATATTTTATGTTTCTTTATTGTAATAATGACATATTTAGAAGAAATGTTTTCCTTGATAGTGCATCTTTTTACAACAAAAGCTTTAAAAAGTTTACTGCACGAACATTTTATCTCACTGCCCTTTGTTATCCAGATTTATATGAATTGAAATGAGTATGAGGTATGGTTGACACACTGTCCTGTCTTTATCCTTCTGCAGAGCAAACATGAGATCATAAGACATGATGTCGTCCACAAGATCTGCAGCGACACCTGTTTTCTCCGCTTCTGCAACATAAACAACTTGTCCATCTGTGAGAACTGTCACTCCAGCTGCAGCAAACCTCTCATGCTCAGTACGGAGGACGGTAACAAAAAACTCTGCGATGCAGAGTGTCTGGCTCAATTCAAGCAGGTAACAGAATCCTAAAACATCTTAAAATTTCATAGGATATTTTTTTAAACATCTTTAACTTTTGGATGTCTTTTGGAGTTACTTTTAAAGGCTGGTGGCAGTGTCTAGTTTAGTTCTTTGTTTATTTTTATGAGAATGAAACATGTAGATAAAAGGTAATGATAGGAAAAAATAAAATGGTATTTAAGGTTCATGCTTTGCAAAAATAAAAACGCTGTGAAAAAACAACAAGAACAAACATGAAAGAACTTTTGTAAAAACATTCATATGTTATCCACTGTTTCAGTTGAATATCTCGCTGCTCTACAAGTTGTTCTAGATGAGATTCTAGATCCCCTGAGTTACGCTGAGTCTGTGAATGGACTCAATATTCTCTCTGTGCTGTTTTTATTTGCAGAAAATCAAAACCCAGCAGCCGTGTTCCATGTGCCAGAGCTCCCATTTAATGTCAGATATGTTTGAAAACAAAAACAGTGAGGACGTAGTGGAGCTCTTCTGTACCTACAGCTGTGTGATGGCATCCAAGATCCAGGCTGTCAGCGCATCAGGTACTGGACGATAACTTGCTCCCATGAAACCTCAGAGCTATGTCTCCTCTCTGAGGTGGTTCATTACAAACGTGTTATGTTAGTATTTGTGGTATTCTTAATTGATTTTGCCATTTGGCTGAGTTTCTGTCATGAAAATCTTTTCTCCTCAGGTATTCCACTGAATTGTGACCACTGTGGTAAGACTACACTACCAGCCTGCCACCTCGCCATGTCGGATTTTTCCGTCAAAAACTTTTGCACTCTAACCTGTGCTATGTCTTTTAAGGTAAATCCACCTGAAGCTTATACATCATTCAAAACTCTAAACATTATGTACACTTATCCTACCAACAAAAGTACCAATACAGGTTGTTCCTCTGTGCCAAAGGCCCTCACTATAGCCCCAAAGCTATTAAAAAAAAAAACATAAAGAAGCCACACTGTTCCATTGGGTGACATGTTCCTTCATTATAATTAATTAACATGGCCAGGGTACTTTGTTGTAGAACATCACTTCACTCTTTGACCAAATTACATTAGACACTACCATATTTATTTTATACAAGTTTAAAACCTTTGCATATTGTTTTGTGTTT
This sequence comes from Epinephelus fuscoguttatus, assembly GCF_011397635.1. NCBI lineage: Eukaryota > Metazoa > Chordata > Actinopteri > Perciformes > Serranidae > Epinephelus > Epinephelus fuscoguttatus. The sequence continues at coordinate 13,553,326 of NC_064768.1, read as the reverse complement.
TTGTGCCACAGGAGAGCCAAAATGACCTGACGGCTAACTCAACAGGAGCTGCTGACCAAACCCAGATTGATTACCACAAACCACCAGAAAAGCTGCCATGTGCCCAGTGTCGCCGCATCATAAAAGCTACACCCAAAGTCATCCAAAAGAAGGTGTGTTGGGTCTCAAGTAAAAGCTGTCAGGCTGTGATGTTGTAACATCAGTGTAAGGCAGGTTACTTTGAAAATGTAATACATTGCATATTACTACTTACTTTCATTTGAACGTTCTGGGTTACTTTACAATATTACTGTCTGTGTAGAGTAATGCTTTACTGATTGCACTACTTTTATGTTACTTTCACCAAAATAACTGGAGAAGTATGACAAACCATTATTAGAGGGAAGACGGTGGTGTTGTTTCATACCAGGTAACAAAAGCACTGAAATACAAGTTTACTGCAGTTCATTAAAATTCCAGTGGTGGGTGAAATTGTATAGCGAAATGAAGGCTGTTCTCCAAAGCACAGATCTGGCCCGTTTGTGCATTCACATGCAGCGGTTACCACTTTGTATAGAACAATTAAATAGCCTAGACTTTTATAAAGAAATGAACATGAATTGAAGTATAAACTTCTTACTGTGGTATATTAGAAATAATAATATACACTATCACATTTGTGTGAGTGTGTGATTTAAAAAACACTGTGTGTGTGTTTGTTCACAGGGCAAAATGAATTTTGTGTGTAGCCTTGCCTGTTCTCAAGAGTTCAAGAGGGTCAACAACATCATGGGCAAGTGTGAATACTGTAAGAATGAGAGGATCATCACAAACGTCAAGAAGGTTGACAGCAAAGACTGCTACTTCTGCAGTGACGGTAAGGGGTCACACTGAAGTGTCTAATGCAGGACTTTGTAGCCTAGTTTGTGCTGTGCACTTGTCAGTTATTGTAAATAATATTCTTACAAATATTACTATTCTTTCTCTCCTCCCAGGCTGTCTGAGGCTCTTCCAACATGAGCTGGAGAAGAAGTGGGGCGAACACTGCGCCTCGTGTGCTTACTGCTTCTCCATCTCTAAGACACTGGTGACAGCAAAGTATGAAGGCATTGACGAGGAATTCTGCTCCGAAGAGTGCAGCTCAAATTATAACATGCTCCTCTGTCGTGTAAGTAGAGGTGGAAGTTCACCCACTGCACAAAAAAACCTGCCCATTGTAGATAATGTAGCATTCAAGCTTCAGGTGACTTATTTCCTGTTCTGCTTTTTTGTACTCTGCATGTTTGTATTAGCGCAAGGTAAGTAATGTCAACTTTAGATTAGATCATATAAATCACACTATAAAATTACAGTTATTTAATTTTAAAAAATTAAATCTCTAGACCAGTGGTTCCCAACTGGTGGGTTGCGGTCCAAAAATGGGCCGCGGGTCCACTCTGGATGGACTGCAAGTTACTAGCAAATGTGTCAAGTAGGGCTGACCCAAAAAAAATCGAAGCTTCGTTCGATTGCACAGGATTCGATTGTGAATTTTTTTTTTTTTTTTTTTTTTTTTTTTTAATATTTGGCCCTTTTTTTTCTCCTCCTGTTTTTTTGGGGGGACCTTGAACGCAACACCATCTCCGACAAGGCATCAAAATAATGATAAGAGTTACTGACTAACAGTTATCATCTTCCTGACAGAAACCGCAAACTAGCTTAATGACATGGTCAAACACAAGTTTGACACTGAAAATGTTAAACTGTGTGGACCTTGAACTAATGACTAAGGAGATATCTGGACCCTGTGGCCGGACCAGTTGGGAACCAATGCTCTAGACCACTTAATGAATGGATTTGTGCACAGTCTTGGACATGGTTAAGGCTCCAGTGGTGCATTTGCAATCAGTATTTGATTTGGTCTGTAGACAATTTCATTTCTATTCTATTGCAAAGGCAACAGCTTTGGTCCCAGTTTACTTTCAGTTTTGGTCCCATTCAAAAACACAGTGTATACTTACAATGATTTCATGTGCATAAAATCAGACGGTGCTGAGCAAACGCTCTGTTAATTGATTCATTTTTAACCATCTGAGTGTAGACTATATTTAGACTATTTTCAGTGTTTTACCTTTCCATCAGACAGCCTTCTCCAATGGGAAACTTAAGCCCTGATATGAAAGACACCAGACTCCACTGGCAAAAACAGTAGTTTAACTCGGCAAAAGAGTTGCTAGTTTATTGTGTCCTGAATTGGTTAGTGTGTAAGGTAAAGCGGAGCAAATATTCAAATGTAGCGTACACTTACACAGATAATAATTATTTTAGGTGGCTAAAATGTGTTTTGCAGCAGCTTCTGTCCACAGCAGTACATTGGTTAGCTTGTGTGGCAGTAGATTTGGTTAATCAAAGATGAGAGCAGAGTAAAAAAAAGTACATAAAATAAGCATAACAGAAACGTCAGATAGGTCCAGCCACTGTTTTAAACTATATATCTTAAAATGTTACAGCCACAGCTGAAAATGACTCTGGACTCTGAAAAATTGTGATACACATTTCCCCATGTCATGACATTTTATAGACCAAATAATTAAGACAATAATCAGCAGACAGACTGACAATGAATGTAATTGTTAGTTGCAGCCCTACATGTATATAAACCGGCCTAAAACCTGAATATGTAAAAATGCTAATTAATCTGATGATAGCAAATAGGTGCTCTGTCCCGACAACATGTTCACTCTGCTTTCTCTCAGGTTGCCAACTGTGACACCTGTGGTCGTAACGGTAAACTGCGGCAGAGTCTTCCCATGATAGGAGAGGTCAAACACTTCTGTGACCTGAGATGTCTCCTGCATTTCTGCAATAGAAAGGTCCAGATGGTCAACAAAGGTATGTATTGCTGTTGCCATGTGATGCTTTGTTTGCCTGTTTTATTGCGTACAGCCCTGTTTATGTCTGATGTTGTGGTCCTTGTGTATCCAGAAGTAAACACGAGAGGAAATCAAATGGAGTCAAACTGGACATTTACTGGATTTTAATTACTGTAAAAAGTATTGTGAGATCAATCATTTACTCCTCTTTGTCTCCTGCCGACAGTCTCTTCACCTCCCAGATCTACAGGCACAGTGGAGTCCTCCCCCGTCATTGCTAATGTGATCTCGCTTGCTGGTGCTTTGGCCAGGCAGTCCAGTGCCTCTTCCAGCTCTGCACAGACTGGTACACACACAGACACTTCATATGCATATACCATGGAAAAACTATTACATATAATACGTTAAGATGCTTCATCTCTGTTTCTCTCACTCAAACTAATATCTCCACAGTCTCTGTCCCTGACATTCAAACAAAGGTTGTTGGACATGTAAGTTTACTCAAAAAATCAAGTCCTCCACATGATTGTCAAAAACTAACTCCTGTTCACAAAGCACATATATGAATAAGCCAAGATATTACCCATTCATGCTCCTTTTGTTGTTTTAAATATTGTTATTTGAAGTTTTTATCAATGTTTTTCTGTTCTTCAGGCCAGTATTCAAACCATCCCCACAGAGCTGAAGAACAAGTCCATGCTCTGCACACCGTTGGTCCACAACAAAGGAGTCTCCTGTACCATTCGGACTGTAGACTCAGCGGTACAGACAGGTAAAAATCACTTCCAGGATTTTAAAATGCTAAATACCAAATTGACTTTTTAGTGACTGTGACTCATTAAAAGATGCATCCAGTACTGTGTTGTTGTTTTTTTTTTCCATATAAGGCAAATAAATATATACCTTCATTTTGAAGAGTTTTGATGTTGTGTCTGGTTCTTTTGTTGTTGTTGTGTGAAGACAACGTCGGACCCAATGTCGTACCCCTGCCTGTCCCGGTGCCAGTGTACGTTCCTCTGCCGATGAACATGTACAGCCAGTACACGCCAAAGCCCATGGGCCTGCCCTTACCGGTATGAAAAACAACCTTGAACTTTGTTAACTTTGATCACATGAAACTATCAGGACTTAACCCTGCAAGAAAAATGCTCTAAATCTTTAAACTTATGGAATCTCCTAAATTGTGCTCACTTATCCACTGACCTTGTCGTGAGCAGTTTATGGAACTTGATGCATGATTCAGCTGCTTTACGGACCTGCAGCTTTCTTTTCATTAGATTTTGTAAGATTAAGTGTACTGTTTGGGTCTAATTTAATTTACACTAATTTATCTTTTCTCTGTCCGTCAACGTCAGTTGACATGAAAACACTGCCACAAAAAAATAGGATCACAATATGTCTTTATCTACTCTTGATACTAAGTTAATATTTTAAGTTATGACATTTGAAAGATTACGGGAAAAAGTATCAAGAATCTCGGTTTTAAATGAATACATTTTGGCCTCAAGCGTCTTTGTAACCATGCCTTTTAAGGTACATAACGGCACCATCCAGCCTCAATGCACTAAAAATGATTGCATGTTGGTTTGTCGGGATTAGGCAATACAGCCTTTAGGTACCACTATCAGATTTTACCGACTCCCTCTCTCACACTGTCCCTGCCACAGCTTCCTGTGCCCATATTTCTTCCTGACCCAGTGAGAAAAACTATGAAGGAGAAGATCCAGCCTGACCTGTTGGAGGGAGAGCTCAACTTGAAGTCTGAGAGAAAGAAAGTGCAAGATGAAAGAAACGAGAGAAAGGACAGAGTGGTGACAGAAGAGGCCTTAGACAGACAGGAAACTCACTCTCCAAAGGGTAAGACATTTGATAAATATGGTGGGAAGTGATGATAATATTAGTTAAACTTGAGGAAGGATAGCCAAGAGAAGGTCTTAATTTACTCACTATGTTTGTCTGATTGTGGTTAAGGGCTGCCATTTTGTAAAAAAAAAAAAAAAAATGTTTTGGTGCTTACATGTGCAGCAGAGGGCAGTGTGTTTATTGAATCAAAGTTAAAAAAAAAAAAAAAAAGAAAGAAAGAAAGAAAGAAAAAAGTTAAATGGTCTAACAGGAAAACAGTACAGCACTGATTTTAATTCTGTTCATGCTTTGCAACTCTTACCTCAGAGCACAGGATTAGCCAGAATTAAATTGAATTTTTAAAATAGACACATTGCACAGTTAGCTCAGAGCAAATCTTTATCTGCAGGTAAGAATTAAAACACATTACATTACTACCCATACAAGAAGGAACATGTGAATGTTTGCATCGCATTATCACCAGCACATATGAATATATCAGTTTAAATATTGTGAACTTCATCTGCACCTACATTCAGTATGTTTTCCAAGTTGTGAACAGTTTCTAATATAGAGCAGCTCTGTGTGAGATAACTGAGGGAGGTTGTTTTTCTGCACTGATAAAAGGTTTCGCTCATGTCCTTGAGATAGTCACATTTTTTAAAGACTGCTTCAGAGGCTATAACCCACAGTACACCCACATATGTGAGTCCTATAAATCTGTCAATGTTATCTTGATGAAACGTTTTTTGTATTTTCTCATTGTCCCTTACAGTTTTTTTTACACACTGACTGGCACACGTGGAAGTAAAAGCCAACCCGATATTCACTCTGTTTTGGCGTTTCCCCCACTATTTTGTCTTGCTATATTTGCATTTCAGTGCTGTGTCTCTTGGATGCGTGCTGCTTATGGTCTGGCAGCTGGTTTCTAGCTTCTAATAAAGCCCCACATGAGTGTTGTGGGGGTACACACCCATATACATCCCGAACACAGAATATAAGAATAAAATGAAATACTGTACAGGCAGAGGGCAGAGTGTATGAAAATACATCACCACGTACTTCTAGTGGTGATGATTGAGAGGAATTACCTCTGTATGAGTGCATTGTTTGTTTGTTTTTTAACAAGAAAGTCCTGCATTCCCTCGTCTTCTCTCAGTGAATATTGGTTCTGTGTTAGTTTGTGTGACATAATTCTGCTGCCATTTTGGCCAGGGCTTCCTTGAAATGTATTTATAGATTAGCCTCCTCTCTGATTTGATCCTAAAGGAGTACTTCACCCCCCACATGATCATTTGTATATTTATTTCTCACTCCATGTAATGTTGAATTCATAAAGAAAACTTTGTTTGTCCTGCATGCCTCCACATTTAACCTAGAATCCAAAAAAGGCGAACATTATTGATAAATCAAGCCAATCGCCTTTAACAACATCAAAA